>NC_063200.1:16704390-16849390 GCF_017589495.1 Alosa alosa
TGACTCACACATATTTGAGCTCAAAATATTCAGGAGTGGTACATGGGTAGGTGGGAAAGCTGTTGAACTATTTATAACAAACACCAGTTGACCTTTGTGTGCTTGAGTGGGCATGAAGGTCGGCCTGAGGGAGAGTTACTCATGTGGGAAGACTTCCAAATCAAACTGGCCTGTCCACCCACTCAGCCGTTGGCTCAGAGGCACCTTACTGTGGCCAGTCTTAGTGAATGAGTGGGTGAGATCATTATTGCCAGGCTCTCTCAGTCCCGTCATGACAAGGCTCGAGGAGATCTTTCACCTGAGGCGGAACGTTAGTGTAGCATCCAGATGGACAGACAGATGGACAGCCAGACACTAATTGGAGACCCTCAGGTTTAACACTCTCCAAGTCCACCACCTGCCAACGGTGAAGTTACTAGTGTGCGTGTGTGTCCACATAGTGTTTCTTCTGTGTGTGTTTCTAAGTGCTCACAGGGGTGCGTATGACCTTTGTGCTTCAACCAAAGAGTGCTCACACACTGCTTTGTTTGTTTCTATGACAACAATATCACGACTGGTCTCTAGAATTTCTTGAATTTCCCCTGGGGATCAATAAAGTATCTATCTATCTATCTATCTATCTATCTATCTATCTATCTATCTATCTATCTAGAATATTTGGTAGGCATTGTCCCTTTGATGACGTTATCAGCGCCTTTCTGAAAAGAGGCGAAGGCGAAACGTTATGAGAAATTTTTTTGCTGCACACAATGCACACTTAACCTGTGCTTATTCCCTGTTGGTAACCACATGTAGCAGCATACACCTCCTCCTCATTAGGAGACACCTCTGCTTCCTCATTCATTCTTTCATTCATTCATTCATTCATTCATTCATTCAACTATCCTGACGAGCTAGACCCACATTAAAATGTAGGGTCTGGGCACTCACCGTTCGCAGTGCTCAGTCCGAGGGGCAGGATAATCAGTTGTCTTTCAAATTCCCTCTGCACGCAGTAGGACAGCGGCAGCGCTATGAGTCCCATGCGTTTCCCACCAGCGGAGCTAGTTGGCTAGTTCAAACGTTTGCCAACTTAATAAAAGCTTAACTCGTGTCACACTGTTCGCCAGCAGCAACATCCATCTTATTTGTTTTCAAGTAGCAGGGAATTCAAGCCAAACCGTTGCAACTCTGCCATCAATCATTATGTTAAGCCCTCTATACACGATTTCATTGGCCTGATTAAGTTTCGATTTCTGGAGCTCACAAGCCAATGGAGAGTTGCTAGACTAGCCCTGGCTGCCGCTAGGGGCGCGTCTAGATTTAGATCATTCAACCTTTATTTTCACTCAATTGAGGGCAGCCCTCATTTTCAGTGTAGCCAGGATACAACAAATAATGGATAAATATAAAATGCAGAGAGCCAGGAATGGGCTATTACACAGTCAACAACTAAAAGATACAAAAATAAAGTTAAATACTTATTCCTCTAGTTAAAGAGGATTAAATAATTTCCCTCCAGGTCAACTTCATGTTACAGCAGCAGTGTCGCCATACCTGGCTTGGAGCTGTTCTAGGGGGAGCCAGGATTGGCACATGGAAAAGGTCAGTAAAAGTATATTCATCTGGACAGTGAATAACCAGACCCAGGAGGGAACTTGGTGAAAACAAGCAGACGTTTGGCAATTTCCTGTAGCATTTTTTAAGCTTAATGGTTGAAAATAAAATTGACACATGCGGATGACTACATAACAAAATCATGTTCTAGTCTCTACAGATGCTTATCTTCCCTAATGGTATATCTGAATTTAAACTTATCCTATTATGACCTTATGACCACGCAAACGCACACACACACACACACACACACACACACACACACACACACACACACGCACACCCATACACACACACACACACACACACACACTCTGCTGTTTCCCAAAAATCAGGATGTGATTGACAGGAGTCTGGAGCAGATTAAAAGAACATGCCACCGTTTTATGAAATTGGGTTACTCACCATCTCCCCTAGAGTTGAATAAGTGAGCAAAAACATTTTTGTGTCTGTGCATGCACTGTCTTAGTCAGGTACCCTAGCTTAGCTTAGCATAGTGAATGGAATCCTTTGTTGCCTGATAGCACGTTGTGAGTAAAAGTGAGCCAACCAAAAAAAAAAATCCTAATTACTTGTGGCCTGCGTAATCGAGTACAAATGGCAATGCAGACTAAGAAAAGGTGATTTCCAGGCAGATATTGACATGGAACTGTACTGGGGCAAAGCACTGGTGAAGCACTGCTACTTGGGTGCAGAGATATCACACATAAGTACTTGCCACAGCACGGACAATCTCTGTGCCCAAGTAGTGCTTCGTCTCTGCTTCGTCCCAATATACTGCCCTACAAAGCTAAAAGTGCAGTACTGTATATGAAAATTCCAAACTGAGAAAAACAGCATTGTTGTTTGTCTTTCACACTGTATTTTAGCAGATGCTGTTAAATTAAAATCCCTATATCTTCAGGAAATGTTTCAGTAGATTAATGAGATTTTGATAGATTGATCGGTGGATATGGCATTTTATATTGGTGTAAAAAAGTGAATTTCTCAAAAAATGCAGTTACTGCACTTTGGCTTTATAGGCAGAGCCGGACAGTAACGGAGTACATTTACTTGAGTACAGTACTTGAGTACAATTTTGAGGCATCTGTACTTTACTCGAGTACCATTTTTGGGGAGTACTCATGACTTTACTCAAGTACATTTGAGAGGCAAATATTGTACTCTTTACTCCACTACATTTCTATTCATAACCCTGAGTACCCCTCAATTTGTTGTTTCCCTATCAAACGTGATTGGATTGTGCAGGCGCCACTGATTGGGACAGCCTATCAGCAATCACCTTCAGCTTTCTGCCAAAGTCAACTCCATGGTCAGATTTAGATAAGAGATGAAACCATGGACGAAACAATGGATGAAGACGCAGCAGGTCCATCCTGGGAATGTGCCAACCTGTGGCCCCACCTCGCCAGACTATTTCAATTTTCTGAACAAGTTAATAATAGTTTTCGCTTCAAGTGTTTCAATTACAAAATAGTATTTTGTATATTGAAATACGTATTTTAAATATATGTATTAGAAATATTGCCCATTCCTGGCAACATGGTAAAAAGATGAAAACGGCTTGATTTCACTTTCAATTTCTTTTACATTCTCCAAGGTATTAACATTAACATTTTTTATAACTCCATGTAGGACATTTCTGTACATAAATGTAAGCACTGTGGCAGTAGTAATGCAATATTTAGAAAATGTAGGCTACTCTTGTACTCTTGATACTCAAGTACTTTTAAAAACAAGTACTTCAGTACTTTTACTTAAGTAGACACCTGACTGTTGTACTTTTACTTGTACTTGAGTAAAATTTAGCAAAGGGTATCTGTACTTTTACTCAAGTAATGAAGCTGTGTACTCTGTCCGCCTCTGTTTATAGGGCAGTATAGTCCCAAGTCAATACCTACCTAGAGGAGATGGTCGGATTAGGTGAATAACCCAATTTCATAAAACGGTGGCGTGTTCCTTTGAGGGTGCTGACAATTACATTTACACAGAATGTTGACGTTTTCAACTGATATCAGGGAATTTTGAGGTTTTTATTTGAAGTCCTTTTTCATCAGTGCAACCTCATGCAGTCATCCACAGTCATCCAAACAAATCACACACACACACACACACACAAATGTGTTTTCGATAAGTGCAAAGTCACTGTTGCTTAACTGCTGATGGGTTTGAGAAATGCCGGATATCAGCTTGCGCTGTTCGAGAAGTATTGCAATCCAACACAGTGGCTAATGCTGATTGATTAAAGCCTGTTTGCCAATGGTTCCAAATTAATCTCCATTCTAGCCTGGGAGCCCAGATGAATCTTAGAGTATGTTTGAAATAGCTCTACAGTTTTATCTGGCCACCCTCCCATTCAAGCTGATTTCCCAAATCACAGAAATCACATAAACCAGTCACAGCTGCTTATTCGACATACAGTACATGTAGGCGGGCTTTACACGATGACAGACGGAAGATAATGGGTACACAACCAATGGCTGTGATGATGGCATTAGTACAGACCTGAATTTTCTTTTAAAAGTGAGTAAACAAATGCATTTGGACCTTCTTTTACAATAAATATGTGCACTTCCAAAAGGGTTCAGTTTAATGTTAAGAGTTTAATGTTGATTAATTAGCCTATAACTTTAATTTCACTGGTGGTATGTCCGTTGGCAATCAAAAGTTAACTGAGAGTGTCCAGACCTATTCTCTTTTAACAGCTGGTTTGGTGTCAGCCAGACCTGGCCTATTCATGAAGTGAATGTGCCATAATTTCCCGTCTATTAACTGAGGTTTATATATTAATTTAGCAAAATGTCTTCATCAGGGGCGGGCTACAATAATAATAATAATAATAATAATAATAATAATAATAATAATAATCTTTATTTATAGAGCGTTTTTCTAAACAAAGTTACAAAGTGCTTTACATATATAAAAGAATAAACATAAAAAAACATTAAAAATATATTTTTTATTTATACATGGGAATGCATTTCTCTTCTTTCCCTTCCTCTCTCTGATCTGATTCTGCTTCATTCACTATTGGGCACTGCGGTTAATACGTGAGTGCGGTCAATACAAGGTTTTTTTTATTTTTCACACAGCTGCACTTATAATGCTGGGCTTATTTCAGGGAATATGACGGATTACAAAGCAGCATCATATAGTTTACGTAGAGCTATTAAAGATGCTAAGCGGCGCTATAGAGACAAAGTTGAAGCTGATTTCTTGGAGGGTGATCCAGCATGAGTGTGGAAAGGACTCCGAACCATCACTGGCTTTGAAAGAAAGTCCCCTCCAATTTGCTTACAGAGCCAACAGGTCTACAGAGGATGCCATCTCAAACCTCATGCACACCACCTTAACTCACCTGGAGGAGGGGAATGGGAATTATGTGAGGATGCTGTTCATTGACTTTAGTTCAGCATTCAACACGATAGTACCTCTTACCTTGGTCACAAAGATGAAGGCCTTAGGACTGAACACCACCCTGTGTCACTGGATATTTGACTTTCTCACCAACCGTTCACAAGTGGTTAGATTGGGGGGTCTGACATCTGACACATTAACCATCAGCACTGGTGCTCCCCAAGGCTGTGTTTTGAGTCCACTGCTGTACAACATCTACACACATGACTGCAAAGCCAACAGTAGTCATACCTCCATCATCAAGTTTGCAGATGACACATCTTGGGCCTGATTAACAGCAATGAACAGCTCTACTTGGATCAGGTTGATGAGGTGGCACAGTGGTGTCAATCTAACAGCTTGACACTGAATGTCAATAAAACCAAGGAAATGGTAGTGGATTACAGAAGGCAGCAGCAGAACTACAGTTACACCCCACTAATGATCAGCGGGCAACCTGTAGAGAGAGTCACAAGTTTTAAATACCTTGGTGTCCACATTACTGAAGACTTAACATGGACTGTTAACACTCAATATGTTCTGAAGAAGTCCAGGCAACGACTCCTTCGTCAGCTAAGGAAATTCAAAGTTTCTACATCCATCATGAAGGCCTTCTACACTTCAGCGGTTGAGAGTGTTCTAACTGGTAGCATCATCACCTGGTATGGGAACTCCACAGTTAGAGATTGTAGTACTCTGCAGAGAGTAGTGCGCTCAGCTGAACGTACTATAAGAACTCAACTCCCTGCTCTACAAGATATCTATTCCAGAAGAGTACTCCTAAGTGCCCAAAAGATTCTGAAGGACTCTTCTCATCCTAACAATGGATTATTCCTACCGCTGAAATCAAGAAGACGCCTATGTAGTCACAAAGCCAGAATTGAGAGACTCAGGAGAAGATTTTATCCCCAGGCCATCCGAACTCTAACCTCTGAACACTACACTGACTTTGCACACATTCACTCCTCAGCACTCTCAAACATTTCCCAACTCTGAACTCACACTATACTGACTTTGCACTCATTCACTCCTCAGCACTCATGACCCCCCCACACACACACACTCCTACATGACTTTTAGCACTTTTACATACCTCTCCCTATGCTACAGACCTTTTATTTATTTTCTTATTTCATCACACGTCAAAACACACACACACACACACACACACATATCTGACTTTCTCCAACTTTTGCACATTTCCATAGAACTTTTTATTTATTATTTTTGATTTCTCCTCCATCTATCTACCCATGTCCTTGATTGCCTAGCCTTTCTGCCCCCCACCCCCAACACACACAAAAAAACACACACACTTACATCATCACTATCTACCTCACATACATACAGCACACTGCTTGCTACAGTAAGCCTCCTCTACATACTTGCTGCACACTGCCCCCCCTTCCTACATACACAGCACATTGTCTTCAGGATCTTCTCCAACACATATCCTCTACATACTTACAGCACACTGCCCCCACCTACCCACACACACACACACACACACAGTCACTGCTCCACTCCCCTCCCGCCCACACACACATCTGCACGGTCATCACTCACATACATCATACATACAGTACTCTGCTTGCAATAGTACTGTAAGTCCCTTCACCATACTTGCAGTACACTGCCCCCCCCCTCCCCTACATACACAGCAGATTGTCTCATGAGGAAGCTTCTCCAACACACATATTGCACACTGCCCTCTCCCCACATACACAGCACACTATTCCATCTCCCTTGTCATCCCCCCAACACACACACCAAGACCCCTGGCAGTTGGGTTAGCCCCTTGGATCTGCCCAAGGTTTCTTCCTTGCCCCTGTTGCTCTTGGGCGCTCCTTGTTGGTGCCCCCCCACCCAATCCCAATCCTCTCCCACCTTTCTTATGCAGCCCTTGCCACTTAATCTACTAAACCCCTCTTCTACTGCACTTTTTTACCCCCCCAATAAATGCACAAATAGGCTGACACCAGACATAATTTCACTGCATTTCTTACATCCAGTAACTATATGCATGTGACAATAAACTTCCTTGTATCCTTGCAGGAGAGTGGGAGCCGGAGCAGAGGAGGCCGATTCACACTCCTCAAGAAGAAGCGACTCATCATTCGAGAAGGAGAGAGAGATGGAGAGAAAAAGGGAGAGAGAGAGGGAGAGAAAGAGAGAGGGGTAAAGAGAGTGAGATAGAGAAAGACAGAGGGGATTAGAGAAAGAGAGAGAGGGAAAGAAAGAGGGGGGATAGAGTGAGAGAGAGGGAGAGAAAGAAACAGAAGGAAATTATGAAAATTAGAGGTTCAGTGGTACACACCTCATGGTATACACACCTCACGTGGGACCACTACACTACACACACCTGCATGAGTTGTCGGCATACCTACATGAGATAGAGAGAGGGGGGGAGAGAGATCATGATTGCCTCTTGCCTCTTTGAGCACAAACATATAGCATAACAGTAGTGCAGATATGTGTTTTTCTGGATCTGGTGGTTCTAAGCGATGGGTAATACTGATTCCAATGTGTTTTTCTAGATCTGGTGGTTCTAAGCGATGGATAATACTGATCCCATTATGTTTTTCTAGATCTGGTGGCTCTCAATGATATGCACACATGCACCAACAGGTTTCAATAACACTCTTTCTATCTTTCTTTCTCTCTCTCTTTCTTTCTCTCTCTCTCTATTTCACACATAGGTACAGACCATTTATCAGACAAATGTGAAAATGCGAGGTACAGAGATGCCTACGCACACAAACCTGCTGTCTCAGAGTTTTTCCTCCTCTCTCTCTCTCTCTCCCTCTCTTTCTTTCTCTCTCTCTCTCTCTCTCTCTCTCTATCTCATTCACATAATATCACCCCTTCATGTACTTGCTCTTTCACCACATACACACACACATACAGATTCACCCCCCCCCCACACACACACACTCACACAGTGCAGATGGATGATGCTATATTCTGATCAAAGTGTGTTTGCTTGTTCATGTATGGTGAAGCGGGAAACTCAGGAGAGACTGATGATTCTGGCTGGACTAGTGTTTGTCCAGGCTGTATGCTTGGACCAGCACATGAAAGACCTGGAAGACGGAAAAAGCACCGTTCGCCCTGCAGGGAAGTACTGGCAACGGTCACTTGTTGTGTGTGCTATGATAAGGCCCGTTCTGCACCAGATAACAGCGGAGGCTAAAGCAACTCTGGTTCTTATAATATCACACCTTTTTTCTGCTTGGTGTCTCTATGGGGTCTGGGATGGATAAAAACAGATCTAAAATGGACGCTGATTATCTCTCTTTGCCTCAGTGGTTCTTGTGTGAGTCATAATGTCGTCATCAGGATCACTTAACCGTGTTGTAAACGTCATGGGAGACACTATATGTTGTCATAGTCACCACCATATGTGCTCAGTGATCTGACAGTGTTGTGTTGCTATGTTACTCTTAATGTGAATTGCCATGGCAACATACAGAGCCTTACTGTTACTGTTATAATATTTAGCTTGATGCCTTTGTCCAAATTGAACGCCATATCATACACACCACAACATCCCATAACAGCATGTGATCTTGGTGGTAAAAATGAAAATGCTGACACTACACTGAAGGGAACACTTAAAATATAAAACTTGAAGCTTCCTTAGCTAAGCTAGATGCTTAAGCTTAATGCAATCATTAACATGAAAAAAACATGACTATCTGTTTTAGTGTAGCTTATTGTGCTGTAGTGTGTTTTTATTTTTGCCTACTAATGCTATACACCTTACACTGGACCATGCGATTACTATTATGCTGTTTAAAACACAACTAATATTTATGCAAGAATAACTGTTGGGAATGTACACATGCACACACACACACACACACACACATACAGTACACACACACACACACACAAACACATAGAGAGAGAGAGAGAGAGAGATCGCTAACCACGCTAACCACCCGGACCATAGTTCGGTGCGGGTTAACTGGGCTGTACTTACAATAAGTAAACAAATAGGGTCCAAGTAAACAAGTGTGGGAGGAGGCTGGTGGCTGATTGGCTAAGTGATTGAGTAAGTGTCTGGGAATGACTACCTGGGAAACAACTGATTGGCCGAGGGGTTGGGTAAGTGTGTTATTCAGTGTGTGCATGTGTGTGTGTGTGTGTACATCAGGAGAGGCCAAGCAGGTCATTACTTCACATGACAAAGACTGCAGCAGTTTCTAATCTTCCATTTGTGTGTGTGTGTGTGTGTGTGTGTTTGAATGTGTGTGTGAAGAGATAAATAAAGAACATGGTTTAACCAGACAGAACTTTAATGTAAGCACATTCTTTTTGGATTGAGAACTCTCTCTTGTATTTTATGGTCAGTGAGCCTTGTTCCCTCCTCTCCCTTTTCTCTTTCTCTCCCACCTCACCCTTTATCTTCCTCTTCTCCCTCTCTCTCCCTTCCTCTCTCTTTCACCCTCCTCTCCCTTTTGTCTTTCTCTCCCACCTCACCCTCTATCTTCCTCTTCTCCCTCTCTCTCCCTTCCCTCTCTTTCACCCTCCTCTCCCTTTCTCTTTCTCCCACCCCCCTCTATTCCCTTCTCTCCCTCTCTTCTCTCCTCTCCCTTTTCTCTTTTTATCCTTCCTCTCCCTCTTTTCCCTCCTCTCCCTCTCTCTTTCCTCCTCTCTCCTCCTCTACCTTTTCTCTTTCTCTCCCTCCTCTCCTTCTATCTTCCTCTTCTCCCTCCTCTCTCTTTCATCCTACTCCCCCTTTTCTCTTTCTCTCCCTCCTCTCCCTCTCTTTCTCCCTCCCTCCTCTCCTTCTCTTCCCTCCTCTTCCTCTCTTCCTCTCTCATATTTGTGTTCCACACGCTCTTTACTGCTATCTCTTTGCATCTTTGCATGTGTATTTTTTCACCATGGCAACACTGGTCGTCATGGCAGTTGAAGTCGTATGTATTTGAGCTTGAAGTATTAATGATGAGATGGTGACATGATGAGATGGTCTCAATTTAACAATGAGGAAAATTAGTCTGTCATTGATTTGGCACCGTGCATCACTGTTCAGGCTTACAGTTTAACAATGCTTATTTTTAAGAGTGGAGAGGAATTTCATTCCACCAGTTTGCCATGTCTCCCTGTGTGTGAGACAGTGTGTGTGTGTGTGTGTACTTTGAGCCGTGTGTGAGTGCATGTGTTAATGTGCACATACTCGTGTGTGTGAGTGTATTTTATTTTATCGTCTCTCTGGTCAACTCCTCCAGATGGTTCCCATGCTATCAGATTGGGGAAGGAGCCCTGGAGAGATGCCTGTCGTGCTGTGTGTCTCTGTGTGTGTGTACGTCTGTGTGTATGTGTGTGTGTGTGTGTGAAGGAGTGCTGGAGAGATGCTTGTTGTGATGGCTTGGAGGCCGGATGCTGATTCTAGTCGGACCCCCAAACTCCCCCAATATCAGTTGCAACCCCCCAACCCCCAGTCACCACCACCCCCAACCCCCCCCCCCCCATCACCACCACCAGTCACAACCCCCACTGCCATCTGCATTCCTCACATTGCTGAGGTCGCCACAGGCTGGATTCACACCGCCCCTTAAAATAACACAGCAAACACAAACAGCACCAGCCAGACAAGGGGACGAGGAGAAACATCAGCATCAAACACACTTCCTCAGCATCCAACACACACACATGCACACATTTAGCACACAAACACACATTTAGCACACACACACACAAAGCTAGCATACACACTACTCAAATGTGTGTGTTAAACATTTGAATTCAAACTTCAACTTAATCACACAACACCCTACAATGTACATCAAATACACAGACACACACACATTTCAGCACCAACATTCAGCCCCTGGTACAGATAGTCAAAATGAATGTCAAAATGTCAGAATGATAAGAAAACATTTTCAGCATCAAAACAACTTCCTTTCTTCCTTTTGTTTTTTAACGGACATGTTACATAATTGGTGGTGATATTATTTACATTATTTAAACTATTGTTATGGACCCACTGAAGAAATCATCCATGTTTTTTCTCATTGGATATGGTTTTGATGTATTACATATGAAGCCTGGGCCAATAAACAAACCATGCCGGACCAAACCAGATTAATTACAAGCACATTTTTTAATTTGGTACAACTGATCAAATGAACGGACCACGGCCAAACAAACTTGTGAGTATTCACTGTTTTCCAACTTTCAAAGACAAAAGATGCTTTTGTTGCGTTTGTCAAGCCTGGTGCCTGTGATTTGTGAAGTTCACAACATGTGGAACTAATGCCCAGAAATAAACAAAGCAGAGAGTGCTCGAGGACCAACTCGGTGTCCACCAGACTTTTGTCTGAGGCTGAGGACACTTACATTTTCATTTATTCATTTAGCAGACACTTATCCAAAGCGACTTACATCCCTGCTGAAAAAAAAACAGCTAGAAAGCAGCTAAGGCTGGTAGCTGGTTTTAGCTGGGTCTTTTCCAGATCTCCAGCGTTTTTTTCAGCAGGGATATGTTGATTACATATTATAAGGGCCATTCTCCATAGAGCAATTCCGGGTTAAGTCCATTGCCCAAGGGCACAGTGGTGCAAGCCGGGAATTGAACCCACAACTTTTTTATGCTACTACATGGTAGCACAGCTCCTTAGCCACTACTCTACCCCCCCCCATATCACCCCCCACTACTCTACCACCGCCTCCCCCATATCACCCCCCCACTACTCTACCACCCACCCCCCACTATACCAACCCCTCCCCCACTACTCTAGTGGAGTGATCATATGTATTTTCAATCCTACAAAATGTTTTTTCATGTTTTGTCACATTTAGTGAACATCTCCTTACGATCCGCTAGCTGCCCATCCTGTGAGTATACTGTAAAAAACCCATCTCTTTAGGCAGCCCAGGCGCTCGCAAACTGGAAAGATACAAAAACGGGACAGTCTGTGTCTGAAAAATTAAACATTTTTGGGAACATGAAGGTGAGCTACTTCTCTTGTGTGTTTTTGTTTGGTCCTTGGTTAAAATATAATGTATCGTAAACGTGCTAATTACCGTACCAACCATTTTGTTCGAAAATTCTAAAACAACGATGTTTTTTAATACTCCAAAATAACATTTGATAAATGAACCTTAACATTTTTCAGTAGCCATAGGTGTGTAGAGTTAAACAAAATCTAGTTTGGTTCTTACGGGGGCTTTTACTGCCTGAAATATCCGATTTTGTTTACCACACTCGGAGTTTAGTGCTGGGCTGGTGGGTGCCTGTTCCCAACCTTTCTCACGGCAAATCAACGGTTAGCCCGAGAATTCTCGTCGCAATTCAAAATTCCACTGGAGCTCCAAGCGGATTTGTACACGCAGCCTTACAAGACTGTTTGCAGCTCTTCGAGTCACGGTAAAATGTAATTTTTGATTCATGGCTAATTTAGATACACTTATGGTGTGGGTGCTTGCGTTTCTTTAGGAATCCGCCGTCTTGGTTTGTATGAATATTAAGTGACACATACACGTAAGAGGTTGGAAATACAGGACGGTTGGTAATATGTGATGTTCCGATACATTGAATCTTAAATATAAACACAAACAAATGCGACATCATGCTCAATGAAGCACCTCTGATTGCCGAAATCTTCACCTGAAGCACATGTGATTGCTGAAACCGTCTGAAATTTTCACCTAAAGCACGTGTCATTGCTGAAATCTGAATTTGTTTAAAGTGCCATCCATCCAACAGTGAGAACAATACTCATAAAGAGTTATGGCTGAAATTATGTGTTTCCCTGTGTGTGTGGGAAGGTATTATGAAGACAGTGTGTGTTGCTCTCAGGCATGCCCTGAGATTTTTATAGGACTGGCAGCACTCATGCAGGTATTTTCAGGGGATCCACCAGCATGTGTGTGTGTATGTGTGTGACTTTAATAAGACTAGCATAAGAATAGCATAAGACTCATGCAGGTATTTGCAGGGAGCCACACGTGTTTACTGAAGTCCTGTGTATAAACTTGTGTGTGTGTGTGTGAGTGAGTGAGTCTTTGCTGAAGTCTTGCGTGTACACTTATTTGAAGTGTGTGTGTGTATGTATGTGCATGTGAGTCTTTCCTGAAGTCCTGCATGTACACTCGTTTGAAGTGTGTGTGTGTGTGTGTGAGTGAGTCTTTGCTGAAGTCCTGCTTGTACACTCGTTTGAAGTGTGTGTGTGTGTGTACACTCGGTTGAAGTGCCTGCCCCTCTTGTCCCAGAGTGCCAGCTATGGGAACATCCATAAAAGAGTTATGGCTAAAATTATGCCCATTACTTGCTCCCTTTCAGATGGGGTTTCAACACAGCCTCACAGGGAGCAAGTCCCAGCACCCACCAGGTATTCCCCCCAGGCTACCAACAGAGACAGCAACACACACTCTGTGTGCTGTGTGCGTGTGAGTGTTTGTCCATGTGTGTGTGTGTCTGATGTGGTTATTGTGTGTGTTAGCGTGTGCAAGTATGTATTTGGCAGGGTGTGTGTGTGTGCATTTGTTTATTTATGTGGATGTGGGTTGTATGTTTATATTTTGAAACCTAAACCTAAGAAGAGTACAAGTAGATCACAGCCCCATTTCCTCCCGGTTAATCACTAGTTTATGTTGTTAATAATGCAGGTGTTTGTGTATGTTTGTGTGTGTGTATGTGAGAGTCCTCCTGGTTACTCATTAGTTCCTGTTGCAAAACACTCTGTGACTATACAGTCTGTGCTCTACAGTCTCTTTCTCTCATTCTCACTGTGTATTCAGTTTATCTTCTTCTCCTCCATCAATGTCCAAACATGTATACTAATACACACACACACCCATGAACACTCTCTCTCTCACACACACACATGAACACACTCTCTCTCTCTGTCTATCTCTCTCACATACACACATGAACACACTCTCTCTGTCTATCTCTCTCAGATACACACACACACACACACACCAATACACCTCTATCAGCACTGAACAAACTGTCCTGTGTGTGTGTGTGTGTGTGTGAGGGTCAATGGGGTGGCCTTTGAGACTGTCTCCAGTGGGCATCCTGAGTGAGGCGAAAGGGAGGGCAGGCACCAGACCCTGACCTTGGCCAATCACAGAGCAGATAGCGCAGAGCTGAGCTCAGCCCTGTCTGGTTTATGTTCCCATCACATCCGGACGCTGTCCTGCGCTGGCATCAGGTCTCACTAAGGTCCTCTTCCCTTACCCATGACCAGATACTGAAGAGAACAGAACAACCCAGCCACACATCAACCCAGATATATATAACATTACAGCTTAATCACTCCACTCCAGAATACCACCTCAACCACAGAGATGTCCAGGTTATTCATTCCTCTCATGAATATCACCTCAACCACACAGGTGTACAGCTTAATCATTCCTCTCTTGAATTTCACCTCAACCCCAGCTTAATCATTTTCCATTAGAGTTCCAACTATTTTGCTGCAAGGCTGTTGTGTAATCGTGAACCGTGTTCAGCATTGGTGTGTTGGCATGTGTGTGTGTGTGTGTGTGTGTTTGCATGTGTCATCAGCACTTTCATGTTCAGCATGACCGGCACTGGTCCTCTGAGTCAGCAAATAAAAAGATAGATAGAAAGGTAAAGTATACTCAGGAGGATCACAACCCCACACAAACACACACACAACAACAACATGTTTCATTTATATAGCACTTTTCTCGACACTCAAAGCTTCACGGTGAGGGGGGAACCTCACTAACCACCATCAATGTGTAGCACCCACCTGGGTGCTACACATTGGTGGTGTGCACCAGAATGCATTGGCGTGCACTAGAATGCTCACCACACACCAGCTTGAGGTGAAGGTGTGATAGTGAGGCTACACTGGGCTGGGGGGTGATTAGGGGGGCAGATTGAATAAGCCAGGTTGGGAATTTAGCCAGGTCAGCGGGGAGCTCCTTACTCTTTGTGATAAGTGCCATGGGATCTTTAATGACCACAGTGAGTCAGGACCTCGGTTTAACGTCTCATCCGAAGGACGGCACACACTTACACACCTTAGTCAAAACCACAAAGTACAGAACATCCTATGTCTCGCTGACACACACACACAAACACTCTTACTCTCACATGTTCACACCCACACTTTACTTACTTTCTCATACACAGACAACCATGCACACACACAATCATACTCTCAAATACATCCTATCATCTCAAATTCTTTCTCTCACTCTCATTCTTTATTTCCCCCCCCCCACACACAATGACAACAAAAAAAAAAAAAAAAAAAAAAAAACAGAACAGAAACAACAATTTACAGGAATCAAATTATAAGTACAAGCAGGGATCGGATCTCTCCTCAGTCAGTGGGGTACTCCGGTCAGAGCAGAATAAAAAACACACACACACACACCATTCTCCCTATGACTGTCTTTTGCTTTATGACGTTCAGTTGTTCTGTGTGCAGTTCTTTATGAGTCATTGGCTGCAGAGGGGGAACATGATGTGTTGCTGCTGTGGGTTTGTATGTGTGTGTGAGTGTGTGTGTGCATGCATGTGCTGCTGCTGTGGGTTTGTATGTATGTGTGTGTGTGTGTGTGTGTGCATGTGCTGCGGGTTTGTTTGTGTGTGTGTGCATGTGCTGCTGCTGTGGGTTTGTTTGTGTGTGTGTGTGTGTGTGTGTGCATGTGCTGCTGTGTGTGTGTGTGTGTGTGTGCATTTGCTGATGTGCTACCGTATGTATGTGTGTGTGTGTGTGTGTCTGTGTTAGGCTAACATAGCAGCCCATACGTCAGACTCATGTTGATGTATGGGCTGCTATGTTATGTGTGTTATTTTTTGTGCTGTGATGCTATCCCACGCACAAACAGAGAAGTAACAAAACCGCCTGACGTCCACACCAGCCGATACAAGACCACAAAGGGGAAAAAAAGAAACTGTGAAAGAAGAAAAAGACTTGAGGCGATAAAAAGGACATCAAAGCACACTCGGTGCATGCTTTGTCTTGCAGTGCAATATCATTCAAAAAGATAAAAAAATACTTTTCAAAACACTGTTACTTTGTAAATAATCTGTACACAACAGTAAACAACTTTAAACTTTTGCCTGGTGATAACTTGTCAAACATTAAGAGGACAACATTAGAGTTTCACTTCAAATGTTGACCCAGTTTCATAGACATACATACAGTATAGTGCATCAGAACACACACACACACGATAACACATCAGCACACACTCACACACACACACACGGTAGCATGGATGGACCTGTGACTAAAGCTCTCAATGAAAACATTGCCCAATGCATCTTCAACAGGAAGGGGCCTCTAACCAGCCTCCTGTTTCTCTGAAGCTTTACAGAGTAGATGCATGATGACATTTATAAATATACTGTACATTTACATGACACCCACAGTAGTGTCACAGTGGGTTTCTTCACGTATGTGTCCAAATATGTAGCTTAATGGCAATGTGTTTGTGTGAGTGTATTTGCGCGAGTTTATGTGCGTGTTTGTGTTCATTTACATGCCCGTGTTTGTGCGTATGAGTGTGTGCATGTGTGTATGTAAACACCTCTTCTAGTGTTTTCTACCTGTTTGTCTACGTGAGTGTGTTGGCGATGTATGAAAATTACCACAATAACTTTTGCAGACCTCAATATTTCCTGAGCGAATGTACAGTATGTGTGTGTGAGAGTGTGTGTGTGTGTGTGTGTGCGTGTGCGCATGTGTGTGTATCCCTCCGAAGGGAGAACACAAAGACAGTAGTGGGCGCTTGACTGTCGACTTCTGGCAGTAACTGAAAGATACGAGTGCCCCAGGTTTTCATTATGACGAGGGAAGGCCAGCTGTAACTTCATCCCCAGAGGTGTGTGTGTCTGTCTTTCTGTGTGTGTGCGTATGTGTGTGTAGGTAAGCATGTGTGTGTGTGTGTGTGTGCTCTGTATTGGATTACATTGCCATTGTGATGCATTGGCTTGCAGATAATGGTACTTACTCAGAGCCACCCAGTGCTCTACTGGAGGCAACAGCAGGCAATAAAGCTGCAGAGAGCATAGCCTACGTAACCACAGTGAAATTGCAAAAATCACTTGGGAGAAAAAACAAAACAAATAACACAATAAAATAAAAAAATGTTTTTGTCATCTGGTGTCAACGCTGGCGACTACGCCGCTCTGTCTGGCATTTTTTGTCTTATTGTCTTTTGTTTTTTGTCAATGTATTGTATGTAGAGCGCTTCCATGTTAAATGCGCTATACTAAATAAAACTGACTTGACTTGACTTGACTAACACAAATTTACCCATGAGAGTGCTCTGTCTGGATCGGCAAAACACAAACTGTGTTACACAAACACACACAATCTATTTCTTTCTCTCTCTCACACACCCTCTTTTAATAATTTTATTACTTTTACAATATTTTAAATGTTGTGATGCTTGCTGACGTCTTATATACATAAAATAGCCTTGCCATGCCTTAAGAAATTGCGTACGTGTGTGTGTGTGTACACTGGTGTGGGGCCTAAGTGCTCTCTAGGGAAGGTTTTTTTTACCAAAGTCAGTGCCATGATGCTAGTCTACGGTGCTACCAAATACTTTTTCTGTATTTCTGCAAGGGGCAGATCAGTTGGGCTAATATCTAGCTGACATTTTGATGTTCTCATCTGCACTGTCCATATTTTCTTTTTCAATGGGCACTTTAGGCCAGGGCAGGCTCTCTTCATTTCTGTGCCCATGGGCCACAGAGGCTCATGCTTGACACCTTATAACCTTTTGTATGGACCCTTTCAAGAGAGTTCCATTATTAGCATCATAGTTGGCCCCACAAGACTTCCTTTTTAACATTCCATTTGTTATCTTAATGCAGAGGAAGTAGATTGGGGCCCACATAGAATGTTCAAGCATTGTTTTTGTTTTTATTGTTGAAAGGGTCCATAAGGTTGGGATCCCATGTAGTGAGGGCACCCTTTTTTTCGCCCCTACCCTTCAAGAAGCCTGTGCAGGCCACTGTGTGTTACTGTGTGTAACTAGTGAACCATAAATGCCTTACTAGCTAGCTAGGTGATGGCAGTAGGCTCACCACTAGTTAACTAGTTGATGCATCATTTGTCCAAACTAGTCACACTAGTCTCACACTAGTCAACTAGTGGCGCAGAATTCAAATTAGGAGGCGGAGAATTCTGGAAATTGAGGCTTTCTATTGGCTCCCTATGTCCAAATAGAACATGACAACCAATCACAGTGCAGAATTTCACGAAATCCCACCCACAACATTTGCATGTGGCACACAAGTTAACTCATTGAATGCCAAGCTGTTCGGAAGGTTTGTCCTAGAGTGCCAGCAATCTAGACCACTGTTGATGATTTTTGTACAGCCACAGCATATTCTGTGTTATAGCTATGAACACATACAACTCATTTAAAAGGTGAGACTTTAAGCTCTCAGTGGGTGCAAACCGTGTATTTCTACACGCCTCTGTTCCTGAGAAATCCCAAGCTAAACAGTGGCTAGTTTTCATCAAAATCGCTGTTTTTTTCTAGAAATAGAGATATAACGTCTTTCATGAAATATGAAGTGTTGCCTGTAAACTTTCACGGGAAGTGATCAGCGAGACCTGGCGAGACTGCCACCTAGTGATAGACCCACGAAAATGGCCTGGTTTTGAGATGACGTGCATGCGTCACTGATTCGACCCAAAGCGGCAACCGAGTTATGATAAAATGTCCAGATTTCAGAGTTCACCACTGGAGTTGCTGCTACTGGAAGAAACTGGAATCCATGCATTTCCACTGAATTATTTTTGGAATCTGATCCCTTATCATACCTGTTCATTCTTACTCGTTGCTCGAATTTATCGCGGACGAAATTCAAGATGGCTGCAAACGCTAAACTTGTTGAAGATACTGTCTGTATAAATTGTCTTGTAAGTAAACTACCAGTGCTTTTTTCAAAGTTCTCAATGTCTCGCTTTTAAATGTCAGGGCCCTCGAAGTCTACCAATGAAGTGTGGAGATACATTGAGCCTCGTAAATGGGTGTAAAACAGTGATTTATTTGCATGGCTAGCCCGATGCCAAAGCACCACTA
Source organism: Alosa alosa (assembly GCF_017589495.1). NCBI lineage: Eukaryota > Metazoa > Chordata > Actinopteri > Clupeiformes > Clupeidae > Alosa > Alosa alosa. The sequence goes on from NC_063200.1 coordinate 16,723,432, forward strand.
TTGAAAAAGCTGTTGGTAGCATCGGCTAACTAGCACCAGATTTTGGAGTGCAGGGGACAAGCCGAGATGGGCTATGAGACATACGTTCACACTCGGTATCATGTTTCAATACACTTTAGGTCAATATCACACCGGAATTCTCCTTTAACTAGTGCGCAATGTCGCACTTGCATGCAAATAAAGAAGGCGGAACAAGGATTTTGATTGGTCCATTTAGGACTCAGAAACCTAGAAAACATGGCTGGCTTCGTCCAGGCTGTTCTAAGAGCAAACTTTTATAAACTAAGTTCGTTTGAGCACAAAAATATGTTTTGATAACATGTCTAGTGACAAAGTTGTGGTGTATTGCTGTAATCTTCGTTCAGTTAATGTCTACAATCTTTAGTTTTTCAGTTATTAGTCTGAAAATCGCGATAAAACTGAAGGCATTTGTATATGGTTGCCTAGCAACAAAACGTTTCAGTAACATGAACATTGATGATAGCATTGCTGATGTGGCAAGATTAGCTCAAGTGGTTATAAGCAGCAGGAGATCATGTGGGAGAACAGGGTTCATTTCCTTAGAAGTGCATGAAGTTTTTTTCTTGATCTTTGAGCTTTTATTTACTTTTGAAACCATGTACAGTTAATGTGTACAATCTTTTGTTTTTCAGTTATTAATCAGAAAGGTGCAACTGAATGGATACATTTATGTCTGTGGTTGCCTAGCAACAATAAACAAAGAATAATTGTACTAATCTCCCTGCGCGTTAGGTACTTCGTGCACGTTATCACAGTTCACCAGCCAGCCACACTCAGGTATAGAACTACACTTGAGCCAGGATTCGGAGCGCCCTGCTCCTTTATTTCCTTACCACGAGTGAAACTGCAAATGGAAACAATACAAACCCTTAGTTTCTTTTTATAGTATGTCGCTAATAAACAGTATAAAATTACGCTAATTTCAAAGTGATTCACAAGAACTACGCGCCAAAAGTCAGCCCTTATGTAAACATGCTAATACACTATTACCGTTAGCACACAACGTAGTTACATTAGCTCATAACTTCAACTTAGTGCATGACTTTACAGTCGGTAAACTTTAAACTTACAATGCCTAACATCACATTGCATATTCACTCAAACTCATACATTAATAAACTTACAGCCATTGCTTTCGTGAGCTTGAGAAGAGAAGAGAAGATTCATCGAATGACCAACTGAACTGTTACCATCTTTCTTACTGCTGGCTTCTACATGCTTCAAGTGTAAGCGTTCATAGTTTACCACTGCATGTCAAAATAAAAGTCCAGTTCACTGTAGAACTATAACTACCTGTGTGTGAGTTATTCTTTCTCTTTACCTGAATACATTCAATAAATCATTTCAAATACATTTTACCTTTTTTAAATCATGAAAATAACTCTGAGGACAGAACAATAATATTAAAATCGATCCCTTGAATCTTTGGTGTGGATCACTAAGAGCTCACTAAGTTAAAGCATGGGGTTTCCCTGTTTTATGGTATTAAAAACCATTTTGACAGAATATGAGATACTGCATACTGCAGGCTCTGCTTTACTATCTATACTGAAGTACTGTTGCAGAGCAGTGTGTCACTTTAGCCACTAGGGGCACCCATCAGGACCTGATCGCGAGGCTATGAACAGTAAATTTACATTTAGACTGGGTGGGATTCTTACATAATATCCAATAGGAGTCTTTTACCCACCCTCTCATTAGAATTTGCATAATAGCCGTTTCAGGCACTAGTTAACTAGTGAGCTGCTTCACTGCCACACATGCAAACTAGTGAGACTTCAATTGTTCCACTAGTTAACTAGTGGACAAAAACGGTCAGCTTGTTTCTCTTTTTAGATTTAACTAGTTAACTAGTGAACAAAATATACATGCCACTAGTTAACTAGTAAGGCCCACAACACCCTCACTAGTAAACTAGAGGGTATTTTTGCCTTTACATGTTAACAAGTGACCATTTTGGCATCTCACTACTAGTTAACTAGTGGGGCTGAAATGGCCTTCACTAGTTAACTAGTGGGCGTTTTGGAGCACCATTTTTGCACCTCACTAGTTAACTAGTCGAATGGAAATTGCCATCACTAGTTCACTAGTGGGTGTTTTGGTGCAAACTAGTAAACTAGTGACACTTTTTAGACCTCACTAGTTAACTAGTGGGCATTTGTGTCCCAGTTCTGCCTTCACTAGTTTACATGTAAGTGTCACATTGAAGCCACTAGTTTACTAGTAGTAAAAGTTCCTTTGGCCAGCATGTTAACTTGTGTGCCACATGCAAATGTTGTGGGTGGGATTTTGTGAAATTCTGCGCTGTGATTGGTTGTCATGTTCTATTTGGACATAGGGAGCCAATAGAAAGCCTCAATTTCCAAAGTTCTCCGCCTCCTAATTTTAATTCTGCGCCACTAGCTAACTAGTGTGAATTTAGGCTTCAACTAGTTTACTAGTATACATTTATGACCTCACTAGTTAACTTGTTTGGACAAAGGATGCATCTAGCATCAACTAGTTAACTAGTGAGCCTGCTGCCATCACCTAGCTAGCTAGTAAGCCATTTATGGTTCACTAGTTAACTAGTGACATTGACCTACTCCAACTAGTTAACTAGTGAGGAGTTTTGCCTTCACTAGTAAACATGTGCACATTTTGGCTGTCACTAGTTAACTAGTGAGACCCAAAAGCCTTCAACAAGCTGACTGCTATGCATTGTGGCCTTTACTAGTTAACTAGTGGACATTTCTGGCTCTCACTAATTAACTAGTGAAGCTAATATGTGTTCACTAGTTAACTAGTGGGCATTTATGCGGTCACTAGTTAACTAGTGTGCACAAACATGGCTCACTAGTTAACTAGTTGACAAAAATGGCTTGCATGTTGGCCTGATATCAAGATATCAGAATAAATGCCCAAGCAGCTGGCCAAATTACATAGAAGTTAACAAGTGGGAATTTGACATTCAGTAGTCAGCTAGTAAACATTTTTGCCCCTTACTAGTTGACTAGTAAAATATAGAAGTCTTTAAACTAGTTAACTAGTGCACATTTCAGTGTCCACTAGTTAACTAGTGAACATGCTGAGCATTACTAGTTAACTAGTAAGATTTGAAACATATGAACTAGTTATTTAGAGAGAATTTGGGCCTTACTAGTTAACTAGTGAGCATTTTGGCTGTCACTAGTTAACTAGTTCACACAGAAATGGCTCACTGGTTAACTAGTGGACAGAAATGGCTTGCATGTACATGACAATTATGCCTGATATCAAGATATCTGAATAAATGCTCAATCTGCTTGCCATATAAATAGGCCTATACTCACTGCATGAATTTAATAGGCTTTCCTAACACAAGGGAAGCTTATTTTTAGTCAAAATTGAGATATACTTCCCTCCCAGGCAAGGGTCCTACAGTCATCCTGGCAATACTGCAGTTCTTTGTAGCTTAAATAGCCTACTAAAGCCTTCATACTGACTTTTGTTGATAATTTCCAAATGTAGCCTATAATAATATTTACCTCGCTCGGTCTGAAGCTCTTTTCTTTTTCTTTCGTCAAGGGTTTTCGCTGCTTCTTCGCCGGCTCTGCCATTATACACACGTTTGCAACAATCTCTAGCGTTTCGTTAGCCTGCCTCTGTGCTGTAAACTGATCCTGCTTCGGTCGGCGGGTAGGATACACCGAACTTGCAAGTGGGATATTCTTCCTACAGGCAGTAGGGGCGGGCGAGAGAGCCTTCATTCGCCCCGTAATGAGTCATTTAACCATATACCGACTTACGAAGATGATTAATTAACACGAAAACGTTGCCTGGTCCCTTTAAATCGTGTTTCTTACCTTGTAACATCCACATAGTCTGCCGAACTTATGCTAACCGTTTTGCTAGCTTGTAAACAAATCCATGTGCTTTATCGTTACCTTTTTCCACAGTTTGAAATAGCATAATGCACAATTTCTCCAGCAGAGGGGGAAATCCTGCCAAGTTTCCCTTTAACATTAATTTTCAAGCGTCCCACTAATGTGACACATTTTTTTCCCATTGTCGGAGTAGCGGCACTTTTTTCAAATGTCCTGCCATTCCGACATGAGGTCAGTAACAGTGGCATATCCAGGATTTTTCAACGGAGTGGACTTTTGCGAAGTAGGCCTAGGGTGGGCCTTTATTTTTTTATTCCAATATGGCCAGTAGCCTAGGCCTACAGTAATCGTCCCAAATTACACACAATTTCATCACAGCTCAGACGATTCATGGCAAAAAAAAACAATAAAATGCTAGGCCTACATTGATAAATAGCAGGGGCAACAGGATTGGATTCTATAATAACCTACGCACAAGAACTTCAACCGAAAGGTTAGTCGCGTGTCAAGGAGTCCAAGAGTGCGCCTCACACACACCAGCTCCGTTGAACAGTGTATTTTTCGTGTTTAAGAGCTAAAAAAAAGTTGATTAGAGAGTCACATTTGAAATGTCGGGTAGCTTAAATTATAGCCTATAGCGCGTACATCTCAGAGGAAGAGATTTTGGAGAGAGAGAGAGAGGATTTAACCTAGGTGATGATTATTTGTGTCTGGTAATGACATGGGTAGGTATGGATACCTACAAATTGTTTTGAATAAAAAAAAAGATGAAGACAACGAATGAAATGTAACCCTGCAAGGCGAAACCAGTCGTTTTGGTTTTGGTATTGCAAATAGTATTGGGTATTGGATAGTCGCCGACCCTCATTAGATGTTTGATATTTGGAGGTCAGAATAGCCTTCAAGAAACAAGGTTATCACAGTTGCTGTGAGCCATACGGCCCTTCTCCAGTCTCTCTCAAATTCAAAACACACCCAATTCTCGCTTGGACTTTTCGATTATGTTTCTAAATGTTGGTACTGATGGACACTGAACTCTGGGGTTTTTTTTGAAGGTTCGTTGTGAAGTGGTTTACTGTAAAAGGAGCGTTGGATATCCCGCCTGTCTTTGCCCCATTATAGGGCCATGATAATGCATGCGCTAGCCTAAAGTCGAGAGAAAGAAGACTAAATAAATATGCAGACATGTTATGTGCAATTCAGCAACTGCATGCATGACATGTAAAATATAGGCCTAGCCTACATTATTGTGTACCGGTAGTAAATTGAGTTTATCCAACCTGCTGGCAAGCCAAAATGCATTGCACATGGCTTTATCATTGTCCTCTAAAATGCAATAGCCTATTAGCAACTTGAATATATCGCACACCCAGTTTGAACACCCTGATGGACACTGAACTCTGGGGGTTATTTGAACGTTCACTGAAGTGGTTTAGGCTACTGGAGCCCGTCTTTGAGTTTTTTGATGCATGGAGTTTCCGACCATTTTCCCCTGAGAGCTTAGAGAATAAAGTGAGGAGAGCTACCTGTGTTTTACATAATGTGTAACATTTATTCACATGGCCAGTTCAAAATCACCTAAGGTTTTGACAGATGACATGACTACAGCTCATCCATGCATCTAGGATGTTGGAATTTGATAGGATACAGGAACTGCAGAGATAAATTGAAAATGAGGATGGGTCATGTCGCAATAGCGGTACTAAAAAAAATCAGAGTAGGGGCATGTCTAAATAGAGGCATGTCGTAATAACGGTATGTCGTAATAGAGGGTTAGCGTAATAACGGGTGAACCCCGTCTTGTTCACATTTAGCTGTAGATGATTCAGGCTGCACCACTCAACAAACTTGTCTATTAAGGGCCTATCACATTACACACGGCATGCGCTATGAAATGCATTATAGTCAATGTCTTGTGTGTGCCGCGGTCAAAGTTCAATCAGGTTGTACCGCGGCACGCAGTAAGTCATTGGTATTTTGCGCTGAGCCCAGCGGCAAGCACAACAAAAATCTTTGGGACGTTACCTCAACCAAGAGCAACCTAGCGGCGAGCGCAGCGCATACCGTGTACAATGTGATAGCCCCTTCAGACCTCTGTATTCTTTCTCCTGACAGAGAGGACTGTCCCCTGGGGGGCCCCTGTGCTACTCAAAACTGTCTCTGACAGACTTTTCCCTAGCCTCACATACTGAGGTCTGTTGGTCAAGTAGTCTGTTATCCAAGTCACAAACAGAGGCGCACCTTGTCAACAGGCAAGGCAAGCAACTGCTTGGAGCCCCGAGCTGCTGGGGGGCCCCGAGACCTGGTCTCAGCGCGTTTTCCGTGCGACAAGCAAGAATTTCGTCTATAGAGATGGAATGATGGATTACGTGATTGTGCGTGCTCCTGTCCTGTTGTACAAACATCTGTACATGTATGCTATGGCATATAAACAGCGGATCTGTGTTCAAAAGAGTTCAAATAATCCACACATGTTTAGGCTACTGTGGTAACCCTCAATCGAGGGTGTAAAGTGATGACGGATCAGCATCGGAGTTTGGCATTGATTTAATGAAGTTATAGTAATGCTAATTGGCGGAAAGATTGAACATGGTTTGCTACATCTAAATGACAATATACTTGAGCTAGCTAGCGATAGTTACAACTAGTTAAGCAAGGAGATGGTTAACGTTATGTTTGCATTTGTATTAATCCCAATGCGAGGACCAAGCACGCATTCATTTTTTAAATCGCATTAATCATGTGCCGCCAAAGATTTTTAATTTTACATCGTCACTTGTTCTGTTATCAACGATTCTCTTTGGCTGCTAATATTTGACCCTTTGATGCACCGTTTCTTGTCCTTAAACTGACACAGACAGAAGATAATAAACATTAACGCATGAACTCCCTCCCTCGGCCAGCGCTTCAATGTTGCGCTTTTGTGCCTCTGCTTGGAGCAGATAGACCACCTTGAAGGTGCCGCTGCGTTTCGTAGAGCGGTATGATAGGCAACAACGCTGTCGCTGTTTGAAAAGAATAGCCTATCAGATACACAAGTTTTGCATTTGTGAATCCAGGTAGAGTGAACGCAACTATTTCTTTCCATTCCTCTTTATAGGCCCAGCTATTTTTCTCCCAGCTCATGGTTCGAATTACAGGGGGTACTGGGGGGTATTATACCCCCAATGAAGACCCAGTACCCCCCAAAGAGACAGAGATATTAGTGTGACAAGGCAAAGAATACTTGCTTTCTTAGCAGTTTATTACCAGCTTTTACAGAGAACAATAAATACAATTTGGAATGGGTCATCTTATACCCAGTGGCTATACTACACAACCTGGGTGGCATCCCGTAACATAAACCCTTTCATCCCGACAACACAACAGCCGGCTAGTTTACACACATACATTACAAGTCACTCACCGGTGATTAACACATAACATTAGGAAGCTTACCCAGTATCTTAGCCATACATTTCTCCCATAATGCACTGCATGAAGGTAAGCATAACAGTAACACATTTCCCTGTCAGCATGTCCGAGCCATGCTACATTAGTTTTGGGGGGTCAGATAATGTTTCTGATATTGTGAAAAAATATCATTACAGTTACAATACAAGTCAACTCCTATTTTCACTGTAGGAACATTTTAATGTAAAGCGATTTCAGACACCCCTATTGTGGACCGTACCATTTTTAACCACCGTGGCGCTAGAAGCAACTGAGATAGAGAACCACTTCAACTTTTCAAGCAAGTGTTAACATTGCATAACAAACGCTAGTTAAATTCCTCCAGTAGGCTAAATTCAGTTTGCTGCTGACGTGCATGGGTAAATGTAAGTTGCTAACTTGTTGAAGATTTTACTACCTTCATTTATAACATGTTTTGTTCTTTCATAGCTCATGTCACGTCTTCATACATTCAATTACTGGCTACTTACCTGCTACTTACCCACTGAGGCTAGTAAAGTGGACCTCGGTTAGTTACCAAGGTTAGTTAGCAAGATAGACTAATTCTCTATTTAAATCAAGCTTTACATTGTGGTGAGGTAAAATCGATTGTCATTTCCAAGGAGATGAACTCCATAGCCTAGGTGTCCATTCTCATTTTATCTTGAATAAATTATTGTGCCTTTTTGAAATTACTTTGGCACAGATCCTGTGTTTTTATATTACCGGGCACAAGAGGGTCTGATGTAGCTGAGCCTACATATGTTATAACATCAGAGAAACCTGTGGAAACATAAAAGTAGCCTAGGCTAAATATTATGTGCTAGAATTCGAATTTGTTTTTAATTGGTTGGTATTGTTTTTACATTATATTATTTCATATTTTTAGTTTGATAAATGTAGTTTCATCTGAGAACCCTTAATGAAACTATTTTATTTTATTCAAAGAGACACTATGAGGAAAAGGAAAGGGCACACAGACATCAGGCAGTTTTTGGTGCTAAAAGAGTAAGCAGGAAATATTAACACTAAGATCTACAAACAATTACATTAAAAGTGTAGGTGCAGTTAGGTTTTATACACTGTTCATATGTGTTAAGGAAAGGGGTGCTCAGCAGACAGGAGAGGCACAGGATAAAAGCCGTGAGCAGGCCGCAGGGAGACGACACGATGAGGGCAGAGTTGATCAAAACAGTTCTCTTTGGATATACAGTATAAGAACAATGAGATATTCTGTAGCCTACTGATTATCAGTTTGTCGCATGTTTAGACCTTGTATGTGTTGCACAACACGTTGCACTTGGTGATCACGGTGGGGATTGATATGGTAGTGGACCATGATGGTAGACCATGATGATAGAAGAAGTGAAGGAGCAGTACCCCCCAATTATGGTGGGGTAATTCGCACTCTGTCCCAGCTCCAACTCCTGTAGTTCGCTTTTCACTCTGCATGCTAATATTTCTTGTAGGCAAACAATAAACATTGTAACCAGGGGCGAGGGGGCACGGGGGACGTGGGGGATATGTCCCACGCAGTGCTGAAGAGACAGCCGTCGTCCCCCTCACTTTTGATAAGGAAAAAAAGGTATGCTAAATAAATAATAACATATAGGATTTGCGCTAACTGTAAAACTCCCCATTAACAGCATCACATCACTAACCACAGCCATCTACAGTACTGTAAGACTGCACAATCTCATATTCACTCTGTTGGATATCTGAAGCCAGTTTGTCTACTAACAATCATAAAATAATCCAGGCTACTTGCTTAGCATAAATCATTTATCTTTATTTGAGGCAAGCTGGTATTCGAGGCAGGCTTTTTTAAATATGTCTAACCTGCATTTAGACATGCATTTCGTTTGGAGTGGCATACATACCCGTAGGCTATCAAAAGCATTTTCGGTTTGGTTTGGGATTTAATTTACTTTTGGACTGTTTGATTATATTGCTAAATGTTGAGACTGATGGGCACTGAAATCTGGAAGATATTTGATGGTTCACTGTTAAGTTTCATGCAGTTGAAAAAGTGTCGGGATTTCCACTACTGTTTATTGCGAGACAAGGCAGCCCTTCATTGAATAGGGGTTGTGCTGTAATGGAAACCTTTTGCGTAGCCAAGTAGCCTAAATTGAGTTATTGTTTAATTATGCATGATTTAGTATTTTTTTTTTTAAATAAAATTTGTAGGCTGGAATGCCTTGAGTCGCAACAATTGTGTTTAAATGTAGTAGGCTTCAGCCTCTGGCAATTAGCTTCGAAAAGGGGCGGCAAGAGAATGAGCTTGAGAACGTGTGTTGGAGACCCATGGTAGGAAAACGACTTTTCTTTGCCAACCGTAGGCTATTAATCCAACCAACATAATACAATACAATACAACATATAATAAAATATTAAGAAGAGGTTATTTCATTGACTTAAATCGAACAATGTCTTCTAGTGGACTGATGGCAATTGTTGGTATGGTAGGCAATTGTTTCCCCGTCTTGTATGGGAACCTGTCTTTATTTGTCCTGCTATAAATAGAATCAATCCCAGGCATAATTTGAGGATTTATGGTAGCCTAGTGCTCAACTACTCCTGCTCAACATGACGTTAGCTGTTATGTTTATGATAACAAACTCAACTAGCCTACTTATCAACTCGTTTTCACTAGCCTAACTATAAAATATAAGTCTATCAACGTTTTTGTTCTAAGACATTTATTTCAAACATAATTTCAAGACACAAATTGGATACTTCAGTTACCTTGGTGCATAAATCCCAGAGAGTAGGCTACCACACCCCAGAGTGATGGGTCTAGCGTTCTTATGTGTTCAGTGTGGGGTATAAACAAGCTGAGAATTTAGCGGTGTCATGTCTGCCTGTCACAGACGTGGGGAGCTCTTTGAAGCTTGGGATAATGTGATGACAGTCACTACAGTAACAGTATTTTATTTTACTTCTTATGTATTTTTTTTTTTCAATTTTATAAATGCTTTGTTTAAATGCTGTTGGAACAAATAGTTGATTATAAAGGCAACTTTCTGTTGCAATTTTCTGTGTGTTCTGGACTGGTAACTTGTTAAGCCAACACTTGTTAAGTTCTAACGTTGCATAAATATTAACTGCAAACACACAGTGGAGAGTTGATTTGGTTTATACCAGACAATTTAAGTAGGCCTAACTAGGCTATTTGATCATGTAGTCTATGTTTGGATCATAGGCATGATGATTCATTCATGGCTTCATAAAATATCAACATCCCATGTTGCTTTTTTCTATCATTGGCCCAAGTAGTGACCAGTATTCTACCATTGGCCCAAGTAGTGAAAACAATTGTTTGAAAACAATCAATGGAATTATCTTAATATTCTGGCAAGTTTAAAATATGATGGTCGAAAGTGGGCCAGAGGTGGCGATCCGATATCTGGAAATCTGATCTCACTATGGGTTTGTGTTCACAATTTGGTCCCCCTCACTTTCAAAATATCTCCTGCCCCCCTGATTGTAACATTGTCAGGAGATGGGTCAACCAAGGAGCCTATTTAAGAATAAAAGTAATATAGACTTTACCGAAAGAAATAATTAGAATAAGTCAGGCTCCGTGCTAAACTGTCCATCAATACCAAACTTATAGTAGCCTAGTGCCTAGTGTTGTAATGCCCACATCTACTATTCACAATATTGAAAGGGGAGATAAAAATAGAGTTCATTAAGAGAAAGGAATTACTAATTTTGGGTATAGGATCCCAATAAAACTATTTCATTTCTATACTTTATATTTTGTACAAATTTTATATTGGAGTTTTAAAGTAATAACGTTTAAAGTTTAAAGTTTTAGTTATTTATTAACTTTTTGATTCTTTACATTTATATTGTCAAAAAAAACCAAGGTTTTTCATGTTTGGAACATTTGAATAAAAAAAAGGTTTTATTTCATATATTTTGGTTGGTGTCAGATTATTTATAGCCTAACATAATGATGATGAACACTGGTTGGTAGGGCCCCCTAGGATTTTTTGCTTAGGGCCCCCACAGACCCTAGAATCGCCTCTGGTCACAAATGGAGCATCCACCTGCATGCATCTTAGCTTGTCCTCCAGCACTGAAGGCTGTATGGTGTTAAATGCACTGGAGAAGTCAAAAAACATGACATGCATTCTGCAGGGGGTACAAGGCTGGTCTGCCCAGGGGTCTGAGGAGTGAGAGAACTACTATCAAGGTCTTCATCACATGGGATGTTAGTGCTACTGGCCTGTAGTAATTTACTGTAGGACTTCTGGATGCCCCTTCTTAGGCACAGGGACCAGGCATGATGTTTTCCACAGAGTTGAAATCCTTCCTAGCTTCAAGCTCAGATTAAAGATGCTTTGAAATATTCAGCACACCCCTTGAGCACATCCACACTCACTCCATCAGGGCCTGCTGCTTTGCCTAACTGGTCCCTCAAGTCCCTCCAGTTGCCTGTTCACCTGATCAACTGTGATATTCAGTGGTAGTGGCTGGCATAGATATACATAATAAAGGCTAGATATCTTATGGCGGAGTCTCTAACGGTATCACCGGCGCCATCTTGTCACAGGCAAGCTATCTGGTGGGCTCTGTGGTACCTGATGTAAGGTGATTGATCTGCAAGAACACAAATACTCCTATCTCGCTGAAATCTTGACGGATTTACAAACGGTTAGGTTTCTTACAAGCATTATTAATGTAGCTATAATGTGGATGCTTGAACATGTTGAAGTTTTCATAAGTATGCAGTGGCATAACTACATCTCTGACTTTTATAACAAACCAAACCACTTGAAAATCGGTAGAAAATTGAGCAAGTTATGGTTATTTAAAAATTATGCACCATTGATACACAATGAGTGAGCGAGCGAACAGGTGCAGGGACCATAAAAGGGCTGGATGGGTGCTGGGTGGTGATTAGGGAGGTCTGAAGAGGCGTGAGAGGGTGGATGAGTGGCTCCATAGTCAAATCTATTAAAAAACGAATTTAACTCTGGTCAAGCTGTCCTCACTCATACAGCTGTTGGTCTTATTGTAGCCAGTGATTTTCCTCATGCCATTCCACACCTCTCTTGTGTTGTTCTTGCTTAGGGCATTTTCACACCGACAGCCTTTAGTTCATTTTAATTGAACTCAAGTGCGTTTGAGCCCTTGTTTTGGTTTGTTTGTGTTGGTCGGAATGCAACAATCACAATCAGGTGCGCACCAAATTGATCGGTCCGAGACCTCCAAAAAGAGGTGGTCTTGGTCCGCACCATCTAACAAACTCTGGTGCGGTCCTGCTGGTGAGAAAGCCAACCTGAAACAAACAGGTCCAACGGTCTAGTATTATGGATTATGGGAGTTAAGATCACTGAATTGTTGGTAAAATTAGGTACATTTAATTTCTTATTCACTTCCTAAAAAAATGGCATGCACTAGTGGTCCTAATAACGTGAAACATGGACAAATGTGGATGTGTGAGGAGATACAAGCAATGTTTCATACATACATGGTCGGCTGAGTAAATCAGATTATTTTCTAGCTGCAGTCACGACTCAAAACTGTCACTCCAGTGTGTAGCCTACAACGAAATAGCTCGAAATAGCCGAAGAAACAACTGAGGGAGCTGTCTGCTCAATTCCCACACAGTTTGGTCCGCCTAGAAACAATGCGTGAAACCGAACCGGACCAAAGTTTGTTTGCAACATTGTACATTGTATTTATTGCCTGCTGTGGACCAAATAACTAAACTATAGGTCTGAAAATGCCCTAAAAGTCCCACTATGTATTGGTTTTACTTGTGCACTTAACACAGGTGATTTCGTCAATTAGCTGATCTATTTCCACCTGCCCCTGAACAATGTGGATACCTGAAAAACTTAAGAGCAGCACCAGCATCCAATTGAGGAACATTCACACCTATTCATGAACAATGTGGCATCCTAGATATTAGAAAGCTATATACGACATTGGGTTCCATAACGTAAGTAGAGCTGCCATATTGGTGGGGGCAACAATCACTAGAGGCCAATAGACCTCTGAAGTTTGGCTACAAAAAATCTTTGCCCATATAAGGGGATCCAGGTTGAAGCTAACTACCTTTGGCAAGTTGCATTGCAAGTTAGCTCTGGGGTAGCAAAAATCTAAGGCTATTTTTATACATGGCCGGCTATTTTCATAAACGGACATTTCACCCTCTCCGTTTTCAAAAACAACACTGTGCACACCTGTCCGTTTTCAGAGAAGTTTCCCCGTGTATATATGCCGTCAAGAGCATGCCAAACCTTCCAGTGGCAGTGTAAGAAGGTCAATCCCACGTTAGCCAATCAGAATCCCGAAAATAGCAACAACAGCAACAAATTACTTCCTATTTCTCTTTTGAACTGTGTTTGCAAATGCAAACAGGCCAAAAGCGTTTGCACAAACGTAAAAATGAGTACCACCTTAATAGCATCCATGATCAGTAGCCAAACAAACTGTAAACATAGGGCACTCACATGATGTTAAGCATTTTCTGGGGCATAATGTGACATTTGAGAACCTAAAGCCTTGTTTCTCCTAATTGACACGACAACACATAACCGGCGTTATCAGAAATCTCCACTTTGGCCGGAGTTTTTAGAAATAATAGTTTTCTGTGATAAAAACAGGGTTTTCAAATATCTGCGCCTTCCCTTCGTGTAAACGGGGCCTAAGTTTGCCGTCTTAACTTACCAAAGATCACAGGAGCCACTTGAAGGCAGAGGACAAAAGTATGTTGAGTCTGCATTTCAGACTTTTTCGTCCCCACGAGAATTTAACAGGTGCGATAATTCAATACAATTCAAGAGCGCCTCAATTGCACCTGCCCCATAACAATGTAGCACATGCCTACCTGAAACCTTGAGCAAAACATCTGCATTTCAGACTTCTTCGTCCCCACGAGAGTCTAACAGGTGCGATAATTCAATTCAATACAATTCAAGAGCACCTCAATTGCACCTGCCCCTTAACAATGTAGCACATGCCTACCTGAAACCTTGAGCAAAACGTCTGCATTTCAGACTTCTTCGTCCCCACGAGAGTCTAACAGGTGCGATAATTCAATTCAATACAATTCAAGAGCGCCTCAATTGCACCTGCCCCTTAACAATGTAGCACATGCCTACCTGAAACCTTGAGCAAAACGTCTGCATTTCAGACTTCTTCGTCCCCACGAGAGTCTAACAGGTGCGATAATTCAATTCAATACAATTCAAGAGCGCCTCAATTGCACCTGCCCCTTAACAATGTAGCACATGCATACCTGAAACCTTTTCAAACCACCTGCATCCAATTCAAAATAAATTGCATTATCCACACTCAATTCTCACTGGTATCTGCTAGACAACAAGTACCAAAACATGATTAGTTCATAGATTTCACATGTAAAATTCATTTTATACAACCCCACCTCCATCTTGCCTGTTCATAATTCTGAGAAATTCTTGATTGTTTGTGTTATGTTTATGTTATGTGTGTGTGTGAGTGTGTGTGTGTGTGTGTGTGTGTGTGTGTGTGCGTGCTTGTGTGTGTGCCTGCGTATGTGCCTGTGCATGCAAGCGTACATATGTCTACTGTGTGAGTATGTGTCATACGTATGATTACTGTGAATGTATGTGTGTGTGTGCGTGTATCTGTTTGTGCACATGTGTGCACATGAAATGGGGCTGGAGGCAAACATACGGGAAAAAATGGTCATCCTAGCCCCTACAGTTCTCAAGATATTCACAGAGAACTGTGTCTGCCCTACCCTCCTTTCGGGGGGTCCAGTCCAGTGGGGGGCTACAGATCAAAATGAAAAAATGACGGTTCCATGCTATCCATGTGGGGGTACATGCCCACCAAGTTTCGTGTACCCCGGTCTTTCAGTGTCCCGGGAATCCTTGTTGGTGTACGTCACTAAATGTACACATAAATTATTTTATTGTAAGGCCCCCCATGAACGAGTACACAAAACTTGGCATGCATTCGGAGGGTGTCATAATGATCCTACACTTTTAATTTCGTGCAGTTTTGACCTTGTCAGCCAGAGATATTGTGATGAAAACACCTCATTTTTTGCTTTTTAATTTTTAACTAGGTGGCGCTATACATGAAATAAGTGGTAATGGGATGGGTTGACATGCCCCCTCAAGACCAACATACATAAAAAAGGTGGACCTCCTAGGCCCTACGGTTCTCGAGATATTCACAGAAAACTGTCTCCGGCCACCTACAGGCCAGTTGGTGTATAGTAACATAAATTAATTTATTGTGTGGCCCCCCATGAACGGAATTCCACAAAACTTGGCGTGCATACAGAGGGTGTCATAATGATCCTACACTTCCAATTTCGTGCAGTTCTGACTATGTAAGGTCACAGATACCTTCAATTACAACACCTCATTTTTACTTTTTTGTGTTTAACTAGGTGGCGCTATACATGAAATGAGTGGTTATGGAATGGGTTGACATGGCCCCTTGAGATCAATATACAAAAAAAAAAATGGTCCTCCTAAACCCCACGGTTTTCGAGATATTCACAGAAAACTGTGTCTGCCCTACCCTCCTTTCAGGGGTCCAGTCCGCTACAGATCAAAAAAAAAAAACGATGGTTCCATGCTATCCATGTGGGGTTACATGCCCACCAAGTTTCGTGTACCCTGGTCTTTCAGTGTCCAGGGAATCATTGACGGAAATTTGGGCAAGCGAAAAAGAAAAGAAAAATTATGACCTGCGCGGCGGTCATAATTACGTATGACAAAATGATGAATGATAAAATCACCAAATCAAAAAGGTTCAAGCACAAAGCGGACAAAGATGGCGACCCCCATTTATTTATATAGCACATTTCATACACAGAGGTGATTCTATGTGCTTTACATAATCTATCTATAAAGCAAGAAGCGTCTGTGTGTGTGTCTGTCTGTGTCTGTGTCCTAATGTCTGTGGCACGCATATCTCATGTCTCAAGTGCAGTGTCAAATTGACGTTGTTTGAATAAGAAATGCAAAAGATATTGTTAAATATATCGCTAAAAGAAGCACACATTGGCTTTCGCCGCTAGCCACTCCCCCTCCCACACAGCACTGTAGGCCTACTGTAAGCTACCAGTGAGGATAGAAGCAGGGCTTTGGCAGAACTGGATCAGTGTAGATTACACAGGTAAAAGCAAGTGCAAGATGTGTTAACATGTCTGACCTCAACAATAAAGACCCCCTGTATGCGGTTTGCTTGCATAAATAACTCCGCGGATTTTGCAACAACACGCCAACACACACAGGTATGCAGTGGCTCTTCAAAATGACGTAAAAAATGATGTGCAATAAACGGACACTTAGAATAGCCCAGGCTACTTTGGACTGTCTTTAGACTTCGAATAAGCAAATGAAAATTCCAACTGCAAGGTCCTAAATTGAAATGAGCAATAATGGTCCCGAATTAAAGAACGTCTCAGAATGCCACACATGCAAAGCATAACCAGCAATAAACGGACACTTCGAATAGCCCAGGCTACCTTGGACTTGGACTGTCTTTAGACTTTGAATAAGCAAACGACAATTCCATCTGCAAGGTCCTAAATTGAAACGAGCAATAATGGTCCCGAATTAAAGAACGTCTCAGAATGCCACACATGCAAAGCATAACCAGCGACAAGCAGCAGACAGAGTGTGATGTCACTTATACAGTAGGCCACCAGAGACTGTTTTTGAGTCACACCGTTGCAAATGTCATATGATGATGCATCATTTCACAAAATGGTTTGTTTTCTCCATCATCAAGTTATTCAATAGGCTAAGCATATACATAGCCTTGACTCAAAACAGCTGTGAGGATTAAGTCATTTTGATTTGTAAAAAATGTCACATGCAGCCATGCTTAAATTCTGCTCACTTCACATTTATTATATTATTATATTATCTGTATTCATTATTGAATGCTTACCTGGAATTGTTTTCCCCTATCATCCTATTTTTAAAGCAGGCCTACCTGCAGGCATGTAATTGGGCTACAGGAATAGCATGTTTGAACGGGCACTGCACTAGTGTAAAATTAATGTGCACCTTGAGCAAATAAAAAATTCTTTCAGAACTGCATCGAATCGCATTGAATCGTACTGAATTGTTTTTTATGAACACATCTTTTCTTGTATGGAATTGTGCCCAAGTATCTAGATGCGAATCAGAATGTCTTTTACATGAGATTCACATCCCTAACACACACAGAGTTTGTTGGGGGGGGATACCCCCCCTCTGGTCTTGATATCCTCCCCTCTGTTTAATTATTTTCCTCATTTGGGGGGACAACATTTATCCCCCTCTTCTGCTCATATTGATTAATGCTACTTCATATAAGTAAAGCGCTGCAACATGAGAACAGTCTAAATAGACATCAGAAACGCACTGTCACTGTCAGCGCTCGTGCTGCTGACACAGTGGCTGCGTGATGACTGGTTAATTTGGCCTTGATCATGCAGGACATTTCAGAATGCCGACTGTGTAACCAATCATAAATGGCTGGTTTCAACGGAAAATTTAGCTGGACAAATGAAAGAAAACGAGAAGGATTCAGTGCAGCATATCGTCATATTTTAGAACCTTCAAAATCAGATAACTGATGCAACTGAGATGGACGAAGGACGAACTGCAAAATGATCATTGTCTGCACAGATATCAGAATTGCAATTCCTCATGAAATACAGGGGCATGCACTCTTTCAAGTTGCTTCTGGGTGTGGCCCCTAATGCCATAACTAAATGTAGTCCTTAGGTAGTCCTTGTCCTTAGATCAGGGATTCTGAGTCACTTCCAGTCAGGTAACCATGTCTTGGCGGATAAAGGTTTCCTGATCCAGGACGTGCCCCCAGGTGTGACAGTCAACATCCCACCATTCCTTCACCATGGCAAGTTCGTCCAAGCAACAAAAGACGTAGCGCAGAATAGAATATACTGTACATTGAACGAGCCATTGGCAGAGTGTTTAAATTTTTGACAGTTTAAAATTCTGGAAGTCATCCCGTCTCAGCTTAGAAGCATAGCAAATGATATTGTTCAAGTCTGCTGTGCACGTTTAGATGATGCCCCTGGACCTAGCATTATAGCTCAAATTCAGAGTTTGTTTCCATTATTTTTGGGAGTAGCACATGCTTATAGAATTCCTCCAGCAGAAAGAGGTTTGGAGACCAAGTAGGATCATCCCTGATGGACATGACAATAGAGTGCGGATCGGGCTGCAAATTTCTGTCCGAGGGCATCTCACTCGTCGGGCATCCATTTTCGTGTTGAGATTACAACACATGATTGGCACAATGTATTCACATCACACCACATGATTGGTTCAATGTATTCACATGTCAACGTTTTGCCAAGGAAGGGGTGTGATATGTGTAGTAAAGGCGTTACAAACTAGCCCCATGCATTTCTATGGAGGGTTTTTTGAGTGCTGTGTCTCCTCATTAGAACCCAGAGGGGTAGAGTCAATGAGAAGGAGGGAATTAATCGAGTGCACATTTTCAAGGGAACGTTGGGACATTAGACACTGTATCACAGATGGTGCAACACTTCTGCCCTTCAGCAGAGCAGGCAACACAGCACCACAACTTTATTTTACTTGCTGAACCTCCCTTGGTCCCTTTAGACATTGCGACTTGTATTCACTCTGAATCCCACTCTCACCTAAGCCTGGGTTTTCCCATGCTGCCTTATGTTTTATTCACGCTGCTAGGCAGCCTGGATTCTATGGACTTCGTTTTCATCTCAAAGAAGGAACCAATCACAGAACGGAGGGAGGGCAGCAAGACGATGACGACACACCGAAGCCATTATGAGCTATGTACAGACGCATTTGATAGACATTCGTAGCGCCCAATAAACGGCTCTGGGCATTCGTAAACCACATTTCAAATACGAGAAAATGAATGTCTAGTTCCCAGACCCTATCTCAATGAGATGAGGTCTGACGTTAGCCAGGCTAACTCTCACCACTTATAATGCCCCTATTTTACAAGAAAAAATGTGATCACTTACCGATATACAATATATCGATACACAATATATCTTGCCCCTTTGCTCGTAGCTCGCCCTCACTTGCCCGTCAAGTACGCCCGAACTAAAGCTGTAGCTGTCAACATGACCAGAATTTAAACGGTTTTCACCCTTTTTAGACTCATCTTTAAAAAAAATGAGGTGAGAGCAGAAAGTGACACGACTGACACCTTAACGTTTCAAGCTACACCACCTAGCCTAACTCACGCGTTTAGTTCATTATGCTGCAATTAAATAGCTTCTGTTAGAATTAGAGGAACTGGCTACAGGCTACAATCAAATCATCAAATCAAGCAATCAAAGAGCCCTCTCATCCAAAGCACCACCTTTTCGATCGTTGTTGTGTGGCAATAAAGTTGCCTGTCTATCTAACATTATCTATTTAACGTTATCTATCTAAAAGTACAATTAAAGTGTTAACTAGTAACAACAGCTCATAATGCATTTTTTTTTTAATCGCTTTACCTTGATCAGAGGGCGTCCTCTCTGGCCAAAATTACAACCTGTCAAAAACTTTTTTAGGCTATGGTCAAAACACATGAACAAGTGTAATGATTGTTGGTGAAGACAGATTATAAATCTTAACCGTTATCAAGCAACCTTGACGGTGAAGTTGTGATGCTTCAACTGTGCGCTGCATGCTTAGCTCCGGGGTAGCCAAAATGTACGTTTTCTTGTACTTTGTACTTTCTTAGCGGCATCAAAATCACACTGGAAGTCAAGTGACAAAAGTGTGTAAATGTCTTCATTTCAGAAGTATTTGTTACAATGCAACACTACAGTGTATGGAGATCAGATATACCGGATCTCCAAATTTGCAACGATGGCAGCCTTTTTGTAGGCGAACTTCAGAGGTCTATTACGTGACAGCCATGTGAGCTGTCCAATGGTCATGTGATCTGTGTGAATGGCCAAGAGACTTGCGTATCGATGGTAATAATATGGATGCACATCGTATTTGCTGCGAAACTGATGCAGTATTTGTGGACTTGCAAAGCATTTGTTCCTAAAATCCGTATTAAAACTGGGCATCTATTTCGGGCAGAACTGCGTGTGTGCAAGGGGTCATGAATCACGACACCAACCTCGCTCCAGCTGTGAGATCACAACACATGATTGTATTCACATGTCAACATTTTCGGAAGATTTGAAGACTGCCATGGTAACTAACCCCATACTGTACAAAAGTGCGGTCTCCTCATTAAAAAGTCTCTGTTGAAACTTAGTGTGGACTTAGGCCCTGTAGGTTATTTATGGTTATTTTGAAAAACTGAGACATTTTCCTTTGTTTGTGCCCTATGTTTACACGCAAACGGAGAATTCGCCTCTGAAAACTATTCTTTCTAAAAACTCCGGCCAGAGTGGAGATTTTGGAAAACTTTGGTTGCATGGTTGCATGTAAACTGACAAAAACGGAGGTATAGGTAGCCAACGTCATGTTAGACCTATGCACCAGAACTTGCACCTGAGCCAAAAGTGCAACCTATGTTTAGCCTACATTTTCATTTAGCTATGGTGATAATGGATACATTCAGAGTAGCAGTCACATTTATGTTGGTGCAAACTCTTTTCGTCTGTTTGCAATTGCAAATACAGTTTAAAAGAGAAAGAGGAAGTGATTTGTTGCTGTTGTTGCTATTTTTGAGTTTCTGATTGGCTAACGTGGATTTGAGCTTCTCGTTACACTGCCACCTACAGGTTTGGCATGCTCTTTTCAGCATATGCACGGGTTAGTGTAAATGAAAATTTTTCTAAAAACTGACAGGTGTGCGCGATGTTATTCTTGAAAACGGTGAGACTGAAATGTCAGTTTATGGAAATAGCCAGCCACTTGTAAACGTGGCCTTAGACTGAAAAAGCCAGTTCTGAATCCCTGGGCCATTTCTCTCCTTTCCTCTTCTCCTCTTCCCTCTTCTCCCATCCTCTCTTCTCTGCATCTCTCTCCTCTACTACCCTCCTCTCCTCCTGAGGGGAAAGTTTTGATTATGCTGACCCTCATTTCCTGTGGACACAGGTGAGTTTCCTCTCTCCCACTCTCTTCTCTCTCTGTCGTTTCCTCTCCTGCTCGCTCATTCTTTCTCTCTCCCTCGCCCTGTTGTTCTCCCTCTTTTTTTTTAGCAGAGGAAAAAGGACATGCAGCAGCCGTTAAAAACATGGGGGGTGGGGGATGTGGGTGGTGGTGAGAAGCCTTTTTAAAGGGAGAGAGCGAGAGATGTTTAGGACAATCCCAGCTGAAGGAGACTTCATGGAGATCCCCCATCCCCCATGAGGCCCCGTTTACACGAAGGGAAGACGCAGATATTTGGTGCACACCTGTCAGTTTTCAGAAAAGTTTTTGTTTTCACTAAATCGTGTATATATGGCGTCGAAAATAACAATGACAGCAACGAATCACTTCCTCTTTCTCTTTTGAACATAGGTAGCACTTTTAGCGCAGGTGCAAGTTCTGGTGCATATTGTGATGTCGGTTGCCTAAAACTCAATTTTTCTCAGTTTACATGCAAAACAAAGTTTTCCATAATCTCCACTCCGTTTTTCAAAATAACCATGTATGTGTAAACAGGGTCTCAAAAGAGAAGGAGCCCTTTTATCTGGACACCTGCACACAGATGCAGCTCATCAGCTCGTTATAACCTAGGTCCTGAGCACACCTGAAAACAAGTAGACAAAAAGAAAACGAGCAGTAGGCCTAACAGGCCATCACAATAAGCAGTCAGTTTACATCAGTCAAGCGTCTACCTTAATAAAGCCAAAAGAGTTTCAATAGTTACAGTGTAGCTGCCAGAAAACAGGACAGTGTTGCCATAGTCCGCTTATTATAAGCGACTTTGGGCTTGTTTTTTGTGAAGGTGCAGGTTGCGGTTTTGGGGGCGTGTTTTTTATGCAGTCGCTTCTTTTGGGCTTGCTTCGTATCTGTTGTTTCTGCATAGAATCCACACAGCGCCTACACGTACACAGAGGGCATTATAACTTATGCCTCTGTGTCGACTCTGTGCTGTAGCTGTGGGCTCCTCTAACATGACCGTCCAAGAAATGTAACGTCAGTGATTCGGGGAGTGGATGCAAACTATTTGGTCTTCTTATTCGCTTCTTTTGGGCTTATTTTCAGAGACCTGTTGCTTCTTTTTCCTCATGTGACCTGGCAACACTGAAACAGGACTTTAACTCTAATCATACTGCAACAACTGCCATAGGCTTTGTGAGGGTAGTTTGAGAATGGGGTTTTGTGTTCACAATTTTGAGAAAAGGTTGGAAGGGTTAAAAAATGTGTTTTAGCAATTGTAAAAAAACTGTAAAGTCACTAACTGTGGCTTAAAAACAAAAAGGCCTCCAGGGTCTTCATTAGCTAAGGATGATCCACTCCATCAAATGCTTTCCCAAGTCCTTACCCAAATAATGATGTCCCTCAACAGAAATAAATGATCAAAATGACTTCATCTAGGTTGGTCCCTGTGGATTAAATTTGAATCCAGTCCTTGAGAAGATACAGCAGGCAATCCGATTGACCGTATACATGGCTGCTCAATCAGAGTAGGAACGGAATACACCATCTCTTTCGTTCTGATTCAAATTCTGATCGAATCGGCAGTTTTATTCCGATCAAGGTGTAGAACAGATGTGTCCATGTAAATCCAACTACTGTGGTGTCACAGAGGAAGGACAGAGAAAAAAAGAGAGAGAAGAAGAGAGAGAAAGGAAAAGGAGATGAAAGGCAGAGTGAAAGAGAGAGGAAGAGAGGGAACAACTCTGACAGAAGGGTCAGAGGGAAAGAGAGAGGAAGAGAGGGAACAACTCTGACAGAAGGGTCAGAGGGAAAGAGAGAGGAAGAGAGGGAACAACTCTGACAGAAGGGTCAGAGGGAAAGAGAGAGGAAGAGAGGGAACAACTCTGACAGAAGGGTCAGAGGGAAAGAGTGAAAGAGAGAGTACAACTCTGACAGAAGGGTCAGAGGGAAAGAGTGAAAGAGGGGGTACAACTCTGGCAGAGGGAAAGAGAGAGAAAGGAAAGGGAGAGGAAAGAAAGGGAGAGGAAAGAAAGAGAGGGTACAACTCTACCATCTGTTTCTGATCTGTTTGAATGTTCTGTGCTTATGCTTTGTGGTCAAAGAAATTTATTTTGGCCATGTGTGTGTGTGCATCCTTACATGGAGGCAGCATACACACACACACACACACACCCACAGACAGTCAGCTTGTTATCTTGTTATTATTCTGTGTCCCACTCCTCTCCCCCTCACAAACACAGACACACACACACACACTTACACAGCTGCAGTGTTCGTGACTGCCCAGGGCCATCACTCCTGCCTGGTTCCTCATGGAGGTTAGTGAAGTCGATCACAGATCAGAGACCAGTGGGTTGAGCAAAGCAGCCAGAAACACACCACATGCAGTGCATCTCCTCTACTGGCAGTTGGGTTCCAGACACCCAGAGGGGCCCCTGGATGAGGAGGGTGAGGGGCCCCTGGGTGAGGAGGATGAGGGGCCCCTGGATGAGGAGGATAAAGAGGATGAGGTGTAAACACCCCCCAGCTACAGTATAGTGCAGCAGTAGCATCAGTGTCTACGGAGGGTGAGGGGCCCCTGGGTGAGGAGGATGAGGGGCCCCTGGGTGAGGAGGATAAAGAGGGTGAGGTGTAAACACCCCCCAGCTACAGTATAGTGCAGCAGTAGCATCAGTGTCTACGGGGACCCCAGTTCGAGGCCAGCCTGAGGTCATTTCCCCCTCTCTTTCCCCTCCCACATTTCCTGTCATCTCTTCACTGGTCAAATTCCGGCTAAAAAGCCCCAACATATAAGCAATTTAAAAAAACAAAAACTACCCAGGCAATTCTCATGAAACTTGGTGCTGAGGTGTGTAGTGTGGGTCAGAATATGAAACCTATTACATTTTGCAGCAGATCTGCATCTATAGGTCCAGAACTTCTCACTCCTTTTCCTATGTTTACGCTGGGCATATTGGCCTTGGTGTGTGTGCTCTCTGAAAGCCCATCAAGCTTGTACTGGGTACTGCATTGTGTGTGTGTGTGTGAGTGTGTGTGTGTCAGACTGGTGGAAACTACCAGAGTGATGTGTCTGTATGGATATGTGTGTGCCTGTACATTGATGTGTGTACGGGTGTGTATCAGTGGATATATTTGTGCATGTCTGAGTGTGTGCGAGTGTGTGTGTGAGAGAGTGTGTGTGTGGGCCAGTCACACCATGGGCGTAGGGTGGAGTGTGAGTAGAGTGTTTGTTAGCGCTCGCTTTAACCCTCGACAGATGAAATATTTGCAGAGGGAGACAAAGCACTTCCTGTTGGGAAAGGGCTACCAAGCCTTTCAACTTCCTGTGTGTCAGTCTGGCTCGTTTTGGCACGGCCTACGTGTTTAACCAATCAGATGGCAGAATCTTCTGTATCTGTCGCTACATGTGCTCTGCGGGCCGCATTCTTTTTTGTCCCCGCATGGTTTCTTTTCCCGTCAGCCATGCCAGGTAACGAGTACCGACCAGACGAAAACACAAACCTGTTTAAACAAAAGGAGCTTTTTGGTGTTTATGTGGCAACTGTTCTTTGCTTGCTAAACATCCATAAACAGGATAGGCCGTCCGAAAGCATTTTTAGACCGTTTTTTTTCCGGCAAAATGCTTATTTTTACACAGAATGTTCTTATATGTGAATGAATGTTGATGTTTTTTGGTTGATATCTATTGTAAGCCTGTTATACCGGGCAACATGCTGTGGCCTTTGCTCTGTATAAGGAAACCCTGTGGTTTGCTATGACTACAGCAGATATTTATGCTGAAATTCATTGTTGTGTGCGTAATTTCAAACCGTGAGTGTGTAATTTCAAATTGTCACCACACAGGTTATTAGGCAGGAACATTGTTAGAACTCTATATACTGCAGAAATGTATTATAGCACAACGAAATGTTAATGGTGCCAATCTAGTGATAGTGTAACACCATGGAGACGTTTCAGCATTTCAGAAATCCTTTTAGAATGTAGAGTAGTTGCATAAGTTTGTAACTCTCCGATGAAAGCGCGATTCCCATACATCTTTCTCATAACAAACATGCTTTGTACTGGCACTTAGGACTTCTTTATTTGTCATGCGTCCGTGTGTATAAGAGTTAAAGCCAACAGGAACAAACAGCGACGTGTGTTTACGTCTGATGTCATGGGCTGTTCTCGCAGCTGTTTCTCTGATTCGGCGTTACAAGCGACTGTAGCCATTATCAGCCTTTGTGTAAAATTCCTTTTTTTAATCTCGGCAGAGAAAGAGGAAAAGTGTATCCTTCTCACAGTAAATATTTCTCCAGCGACACGACAGGCTGGGACAGTCTTTGGAAGCTTCAAGAAGTTTATGTCCACGTTCATGCCAGCGCAGTGAGATCACTGAGTCTGGGGGTCTGAGCTGTCCCAGGATGCACCTGTCACTGTCAGCGTGTGACTCACACTGTAGGCTACTCCGCTACCTCAGCTAAAAAACAGGCAGAAGTGTTAATGGATCTGTACAAAATGTCTATTTGTGTGTGAGTGTGTGTTTGACAGAGTATGACAGAGTGTATGTGTAAGGGTGTGGGTATGTGTGTGTGAGCACATGATTCTGCATCTGTATGTGTGTGTACATGATTCTCCGGACCCTAATTTAAAAGGTGGTAAAAGTGCAAAGTTCTTAGCCTGGCGGGCCATCCTATATCATTGAAATGTATAGTCTGAAATCGACCCATTCACCTCGCTTAATCCAAGGGGCGGGCAAAGAATTGTCTTTCAAACTGCCTAGGCATGCAATAGGCCAGCGCTCACGACCATATCCATTATCCGATTCGGCAAAGCGGCAAATACATCCTTCTTGAAAGGAATGACTTAAGTGCATTGTGTTGCTCAACTTTCAAAGAAAAGCACAAGTCCAAATCCTCCAAAGTTGACGCCAACGCCAATTCAAAACAACGCTCTTCGTTTGCCATAGCCACCTTCCTTGTTGTTCACGGTCGTACTGTCGTCATCCTGTTAAGCCCGCCTTAAGACTGTCTAACAAAATAGAGCGCTGTGATTGGATGACGTCCACGGCGTCAGCCAATAGAAATTCCTATGGTTTGCTACTAGGCGTACAGGCTGAGCAAATTAATTTGCCGCCGCTAGGGTGCGTCTAGATTTCTAGGCTACAAAGTTCTCACACATGAACTACAACTCTTATGTTTGCATGTGGGACCATTGAGTTGACTCATCAGTGTTATCCATAGTGTTAGATTAGCAAATTGATTTTGCCTAGTTATTAAATTAGCTTTAAGTCTTAGACTCTTTGCCCATCATTCACATTAGGGCCATCCATCTGTATGTGAGTGTGTATACTGTATGTGATTCTCTCTCTATTTGTGTGTGTGTGTGTGGGTGGGTGTCCTTCTATACACTATTTATGATGTGAGTTTGTAGTTCTGCTATCTCATGCATCTATCTTTTGCATCTCTCTTTTGTGACCTCCTGCCTTAGTCTAGGGCTGAGGCGGAGGGGTCAAAGGTCACCAGTCACAGACCTCCTTCAGTCGTGGCCGAGAGGTGAACAAACTGGAGAGGGACACAAACTCCGCCTTTCCCACGGAGGAGTCTCACACACTCCCTCAGCTGCTTGGAAACATGCTGAAAACAGGACACACACACACACACACACACAAAGTGGTAAGAAATGAAATGTTTGAGAAACCTGTAAACCTCTCAGACAGAGTGGAGTGTTTTATTACTGCAGGCCAAAAGATGCTGTTTACTTTTACTGGGTCAGTAAGGGTCAGACTGAGAGTGACCGCCCCATTGCTCTGTTTGTTCCGATCACTTATAACCGCCCCATTGCTCTGTGTGTGGTGTATTCCGATCACTTATAACCGCCTCATTGCTCTGTGTGTGGTGTATTCCGATCACTTATAACCGCCCCATTGCTCTGTGTGTGGTGTATTCCGATCACTTATAATCGCCCAATTGCTCTGTGTGTGGTGTCTTCCGATCACTTATACCTTGGATGTGTTCCCTTGGATCATCTGGTAGCAACTTGTGCTAGCAACATCAACATCATGGGGTTGATTCCCAAGGAGCACACAGAGGCTACCAATGAAAATTTTTATTCAGTGGGTGTGTTACAGATGTAATGTAATGAAACACAGATGTAATGTAATGAAATGTAATCAGGTCACGTCTTTCTTTACCTGGGTGTTTAGTCCAATCTCACAGGCCCAACAGCTTTTTCCTGTAAACTAAATCTTGTCACATCACCTCTGTTTTAGTGAGGGTTAAAACATCTCTAAACTCTACACTGCAAAAAATCCTAGAATTCAAAATCTAAGTGAGATAAATAAGCTTAAATCAAGGGAATATATACTTATTTTTCTAATATTGCTTATAACAAGACAGTTTTGCACATTTTTTGCACCGTTTTGACTATGTTATAAGTGAAAATCTTCTTGTTCTGTTGGCAAATCTTGCAAATGAACGTTTTTTTATTTTGTGGAAAATACTACTTATAATAAGCATAATTATCTGGCACGATTTGCCAATAGAACAATAAGATTTTCACTTAGTACAAGGCAAAAAAACTTAAATCAAGTGCAAAAATGTCTAGATTTAAGACTTATTCTAGATTTAAGCTTATTCTAGGATTTGCAGTGTAACAGAATAATTAGTGTAGCAGTGCAGCCAGATGACATAATCAAGTAAGGGTATCCAAGCCTCCCTGAAAAACAGGATTTTGTTAGGTTGAGGAAGCAAGTGAGTAGTTTAATGTCAATTTTCTTATAGGCTACTCTGAATAGCATAGAGGTTTTTTATTTTTTATTTTACTGCCTATGGGGGAAAAATGAGCAGCTCTGGGAGCAGTTGGACCCATGGTTCGAATTACAGAGGGTATTGGGGGGGTCCGACCCCCCTAGATGAGACTTGGACCCTCCCAAAAGGGATGAAATAATAGTTTGGGGGTACTGAAAAAATATATATAATCTAATTAAATACGATTTTCAAACCCTCACCCCCATTGGGCTGTACCATTTCTCTGGTACGTTCAGACTGTGTCCTTTGCTATTATATAATACTGATGAATTAAAACAAATGCACAGTGTAGGCTGCAAAAGCCTGATATACGAATGGGTTAACAAGCGGTGACCAACTGGCCATACAGTTGTCTAATATTTCACTGCCTTTGTAACATAGTGATAGCCAACCTTAGGAAAACATTGAATAGCAAGATCATGGTTTAACCGGAGGTCTCTTTTGTGCAATTTCATTCTTAATGTCTTAACAAGAGGGTATCTGCACTAATATTCATGGAATTATGCATGTAGATAAGTGGTTCTCAACATTTTTTAAGCAAATGCCCATACAACCATAATTGCAACGTTACCTGCAGTTTGTTTGAAACGCTATGTGAACATATAATGATCAATTGGACCTGAAACGTATTTCCTCGTTGCCATTATTAGAGTTCAGTCTTTCTTAAAAGCGTATTGCTGCACAAACATTTTGTGACATAACACCAGGCGCACAATGCACTAGGCTACATTATATGAAATGCCTAGGCTAGACAACGTGAAGATAGTTGTTTTCCAACCGTGAACAAGTCATTTATTTTTATTTGCTTGATGTTTGGTAGGCTTAGGCTATCCAAGAAAAACAAATCAAATGAACCAAAGGCAGGCCTTGCATTAGGCTAGGTGAACTTGGCTATTAAACGTGAGACTTTCTGTGGCCCATCTGCAAACACTTCTGGGTCTTAAGGTGAGACACTACAGGTGAATAGGGTAACATTTTTAACAAGCAGATATCACTATTAAACTTACCCAGTTGATTACTTACATCAATATGAGAAAAAAATGTATTACAAGTTTTCTGTAATTTAATGTTTACATATGCAAATTAGGCATTATCTAATTAAATATGCGCTAATTTGCATACATTTTAAAGCAAGAAACCTGAGCATCGGATACAGCCAGGTTCAAAATGATGTTTTCATTGTGTTCAGATAATAGATGTTGAAAAATTTACAGAGGGATTTATGAATATCTACTTTATTTATCCTGTAAATCAGAATATGATGTCAATAGCCCTAAAAACTCGATTTTTGCCATGTTTCTAGGCATAAAATGTCATGTAAGTCAGGCTAGGAATAATATATCAACAAACCCCTCTGTAAAAATCTTCGAAATATAGTTAGGCATAAGTCTAAAAAGTTTGGTGTATGTAAGTGCTTCTGAAGTGGAGTTTCCTTGCTCAGAGTGGGAGAGGAAACTTGTTTTGAGAAATCAGCCTTGAAAGACAGCCAATGAGATTCCGTTCTCAGCCTAGTCGTCTTTGAACTTTCGCGATTGGTTGCTGATACAAAGGCAGTGTCCATATATGGATCACATAGCGTGATACAGGAAAAACAGAGCTTTCCAACGGTACTACCAAAGATGGTTGATTACGAAGATACTTCATGAGAGGCCATTTCCTGTCCCTGGAAATTTATGCAAATAGGGTAGCAGTATACGCCCCCGCACATTTATGCAGTGATCGGGCTCTCTTTTTCTCATTGAGGTTTATGGCAGAATCCAAGAATTTCCCAGAATTTGTCCAAGCCTTATTTTTCTGAGCAATGGATGCAAATTTCGGACATGGTATCATGATCTCCAAACCCTATCCCTATTTCAGTAGAATGTCGTGATAGTATGACCCTCCAGTCGAGAGAAAATCAACATTAATGAAGGTGTACACCAAGTTTATTTTGTACTCCGGCTTGTCTGGCGTGGAACCGAGGCGTTCAAACGTAAGTCATCGTCAGTGACCGTCCCTGTGCAGGCAGGAACTGAACCAGAGCCCGTCTCTGACTGAACTCCACTTTGCCCTCATAGAAATGAACTAGGACGACCCATCTTGCTACGCATTCATTATCTTTGGTACTACACACAATATGTTTTGGGTCACAGTCGTGGGAGTGCATGCAAGGTTAGAATGCTAACTTTTGCTGAATTTAGGATAAATATACCGGCGCGAGTAGACACAATATAATGAAATAAACACCTAAATATGTAAATCGGACTTTTTTGTTGTAGCTCGAAATCTCGAAATTGACCAGTGCATGAAAAAACAATGTTTTCACCTGCCGTGTCTCGCCTTAAATTTAAGTAGTATGTTTACCATTTCTGTGCTATTGGTCTGTATGCATTTCCATGTTTGCATTGCACTGCTATACCAAATTTTTTACCATAGTTTTGGACTGTGGCGTGCAATTTTACGCATGGGGCGCACCTTGAAACAGTATTTACCCAAATCCAACCCTTCCCATAACGTGTAAGGTATATTGTGCTTGCTAGTATGATTAGTTTCATTAAACTTGTCGGCCAGCCAGCCCACGGTCATATGACCTATATTTCGAAGGGAAATTGACTGTGAACCACGACTGTGAAATCATGTGTGTAGGCCTAAGCCTATATAAAATGGAGAGTGACGTCGCTAGTCGAAATGGCGTTTACAAACGGAAGTTCGGGAGGAGCATGACGGAATTTGCCACGCCTCCTTCTTCAATCAGTCAGGCTATTTATTCGCAGCCTACCTGCCGAAGTTGCAGCATAACTCCTGTGATGGTCTGCTGCCCTTGTCTGCGTCTGTCTTGCTCTGCCCTGTGTGTCTTTCTTGTAGGCGTGGCTGCAGACCATCTGTGGAATTGGTGACACCTGGGCCCGGTGTCTCCACGCCCTTTAAAAACGGCTTCCACCCTACTACTTGCGTTACCGTTATAATAAATTACTTATTATTTTGGCTTTAAACTCTGCGTCCTTCATCTTTTGCCATGGCCTTTGAGCCGGGTCATGACACTCCGCTCGCAACCCACCACCTCCCCTCACGCCTCCCGTCTTCCATAGATAATGAATAAATGGGGTGTATGGCGGAATCCTGCACGACTCCTGCCTGCGCAGTTGACTCCTGCATTGAATGTATGACAATTGAGCTTAGTTATAATCGGACTGGTAGGCCTAGTCCGATTTAACACTGCAAAACAGAAGCAGCAGCTGGCAGTGGAAGTCAATAAATCATTTCTGGGTCAGAGCAATCGAAAAAAATAAATATCAAAATCAGTTTCGGCCCTGAAGCCATTTTTTAAATGTTATACTTTTGATCTGACCATGAAATCAAAAGCCTGGAAAACAACGTGTTATTTGTTTGTTTGTATCACATTCATAAACAAATAATGAAATAACAAGTCATTTTTTGTTTTTTTTTGTTTTTGATTCTCAATTGAATATCAAATGAACCAATGATACACGGACTGTTTTGCCCAAAATAATCCAAATTGTTTTCAGGCTGGCATTGTCAGTTTTGCCAAATATGTTTTCAAAATGCAATTCTACATTGCACTTTGAATATTAAATTGCAAAACGAATTGACAGTTAAATGGTGAAACTGAATATTGAAAATTGAAATGCAAAATGAATTGCCATTTGAATTTTGAGACTGAAGTACCATGGCAAAATGGAATGCAATTCAAGCCATGTTTATTCTATTTTTTAACCAAAATTATTCAAATTGATTTAAGGATTGCATTGTCACTTTGCAGATTAAAATACAATTTGTTGGAAATTATTGCAAATTGCAATATTAAATTGCATAATGAATTGGCAATTGCATAATGTAATGTATTTTTGAATTGCATACTGCCGATTGCATTCTCATTTGAATAAAGCTACACATATGCTTCCATAGTAAATGTTACAGTCCTTGGGTTCAGTCTCAGGTTTGACAGCAGGGATGGAGAGCTCAAATTTCAGTTCAAAACACATAATGTGTACACACATATTTCTTTATTATGCTTAGTACACACACTTCATCACTATAATAGGAACCATATGGAGACGCACTGAATCTTTGTTAGGTCTCAACCTCTAGTGACTCCAGATTTCCACATTGTGTATATGGGTAAAGATATGCACTTTATCAAGAGCAGAAAAAGATATGCACTTGATAAACATACTCACGCTCTACTGTGATTTGTTAAAGAATTCACATTTACAAATAAAAGATGGATCCATTGTTAAACCCACTGAAGAAAATAATTCAACAAACAAACACACTTCCAACAAATAAACCAAAAACACAACACATTGGCTCAGTTACATACATACTACACCAACCAAAAGTTAATAATAATATTAACTTATATATAACTTAATAATGTGCAATCAGCCCTCCCTTAATGGGACCTTTCAGAGAATATCTATAGCTCTACCTTGATTGACTGATTTATTTTTGTAAGTAGCCTAGTTTCTGGAAAAAGCATCAGCTAAAAATAAATAAATAAATGTATGTAAAATGTATGATAGACATTCACGAGGGACTAAACCACAGTGATACTACATTAAGTCACAGTGGAGCATTATTAAATGCAAAGGGTCTGCACATGTTGAAGGGCACAACAAGTCATGGGGAAATGCTAAACAATACTTAGGATATACTCCACAGTGCTCAATTTAGAGTTAGGTTAGGTACATTTACATTTTTTTAATTTAGCAGATGCTTTTATCCTAAGCAACTTACAGAAAGAAAGTAACACATTTTCAAAAGGGTGGAAACAGAGAGGAACTGTGCTCTTCTCTTCTCACCTCTTCTAAGCAAAAGTTAATTAACATGAGGACTGACGTAGGTGCAGAAAGCTGGAAAAGGCAGCAAACAGATCAAATCACTTTAATAACTGCTGGACACCTAACAATAAATCTGTTTATTGCCTCATAGTATCAATTGAATGATCAACCCCTTAAAAAAAGGTCAATAATATCTTCTTTAATACTTTTATAATAGTTTTTTGCGAATAATAATCTCTGTAATTGTGTTTCGAGGCAAGAACTGAGAGGAAGAAACCGGTGCTTTTCAATATCAGTTGACAGTGTTAGAGGACTGTTTTCATATGCTTGGACATAATTCATAGATATTTTAGTACTTCTATCTCAACTCCGCACTCAACAGGAAGAGAGACTGTGTGTGTGTGTGTGTGTCTGTGTGCATATGACAGTTTTTTTTCAGGCGCGAGTTTTTTTGTGTAATGTGTGTGTGTGTGTGTGTGTTTGTGTTGGGTAAATCTGAAGCTTTGCAGATGCTTGTGGAAAGGATACTCAGGAAACACTTTTGCAATAGCACCCCTTTCACACGCACAGACATCCCAATACGCTCAC
This sequence comes from Alosa alosa, assembly GCF_017589495.1. Lineage (NCBI taxonomy): Eukaryota > Metazoa > Chordata > Actinopteri > Clupeiformes > Clupeidae > Alosa > Alosa alosa. Next base: position 16,756,911 of record NC_063200.1, read on the forward strand.
TTCAACAGAAAAATGACATGCATGTCTTCCAGGTATTGGAAATATTCTTGGCACCTGCATTCCACAGATGGAAGCCAAATTCGTCTGAGAATGATGGAGACCCTCAAGTGCTAAGAGAGGGGTTCGCTCCAGGTCTCCAGGGCAACCATCTAATTTACTTCATTAGAACAAATCTAGAGTTGTTGTTAATATGAGGAACTGGATCCAAGTTTTTTGTAATTAAACTTCGTATCCAGCTATCAGCCAATTAGCACAGTCGAGGAAGTAATAGGGGAAATCTGGAAACAAATGTGACAACATGGCAGGGCATTAAGTAGTGTCTCGCCAATTGAGTTATTATTGTGCAGCTGCTCCAGATTTTTTCTTTGCAATTTTTTAAAAAATGCAAGAGAATAACAGCCCTACTGAAGATATTGTTCTTTTGTTGATTTTGCTCAAATTACCTTTGGTACTGAGGAATGACATGTAGTTTTAATAAAGAAAACTATTTTTGAATCATGTTTTGTATTGAGTCACATACATTAAAGTAAACAAACAGTGGACGTAGGGTCATCTGTTAATCTATATGCATCATCCATTACAAAAAAGTTCTTAGATTAATTTTATGGATAGACATTGCTGTGTAACCACTGGGAAAACCACTGCTAAAGGCACAAGTCAAGTCAAGAGGATCACAACCACACAAACACAGACACACACAACAACAACAACAACAACACGTTGTGATATTTTTGAATAGCGTTTACCTCCATACTATAAATAATCAAACAGAGCTGCGCACTATGTTGCTTTATTGCTGGGGAAACATCCAAACTCGCGCCTCAAACCTCACATCCAGTTGCCGCTTATACTAACGTAATGATGTAAGCCGTACGTGCAAGCTTATGGTAAACATTAACACTGATCCAGTCTACTGCTGTGATCTGAATATTACACACGTTACATTTATATAGTGCTTTTCTAGACACTCAAAACACTTCACAGTGAAGGGGGAACCTCACTAACCACCACAAATGTGTAGCATCCATCTGGGTGATGCACGGCAGCCATTATGCGCCAGAACGCTCCAGAACCACACACCAGCTTGAGGTGGAGAATGAGAGAGTGAATCAATGAATAGGACAATTACATTGGGGAAAGGTTAGTAGGCCAGAATGCAATTGCCAAATACACTGGGGGAGGATTAGGAGGCCAGAATGAATAAGCCAATTACACTGGGGGATGAGTAGTAGGCCAGGTAAACTCCAGGTAAGGTCAGGTGATGTCAGGGATGCAGCAGTACTTGAACTCCACCAGTGAAGGCTAGGGACACAGCAGGACTTTCATTAGGTGTCCTAGTGAACTCTCCATGTCTCTAACCTCAGTCTCTGGTTCTAAGTGAAGCACATGGTGTACCCTTTTGTCAGTTGAACTGACAGGGGTTCCGGGGGAGAGGTGGAGGTACAGGAAGTGGCCAACATCCTGCTTCTTGCCAGACGGATCACAACCACTGGGTTGTTGGCATGGGTCAGATCTGTGTTGTGTTCATCTTTCACAATGAATGAAAAGAAGTGTCAAACAAAAAGTAAAATGAGAAGTTTTACACATCTTTAGAGACCTATTTAATGAATAGATAGATCTATTTAGAGACAACAGAGAGTTGCGACACTCTTTGATGTCGCCGCCACGCGATCAAAAGTAAAAATTTTCAGTTCCAAAGCTCCCATTACCCAGAAACTGGCATCGACAAGCACTGCCATCTTTTTCCACGGTCTCTCATGGGAGTATCACCACTCTGTTTTCTCTATCGCTCTAGATCTACCAAGAGACTAGAGATCTAATGAAGATGTGGTTTAGAAACAGAGCTTGCCAACATCCTAGCTGGTGTGTTTTGGCAATATGTTACTGTGGTGGTGACTCTTCAAACACTTACAGTGTGTAAGAAATGAATCCTGCCGAATTGTATGAGTGATATCATTTCTCTAACCAAGATAAAGTTATGATGTTTTGATGGCAGGCCAGACGGTTTGGCGCCAGGGTTTTGGGGGTAAGCCATTGAAAACCATCCCAGCCAAATGTGTGAGGTTACCTCAATTATCATATACATAGGACAAAAGGCCATCTGGGTAGAAGCCAGATTAATTTGCATTGAGACCAGCCTATAATGACTTGAGTTGGTGACTTTTAGTTAGTTCATTGAGACAGGACGAAGTAGTTCACCCAGATAGGACGGAGAGAGAACTCCAGAGAATATGCCGAGGGCAGGCATAGGTTGAACATAGGTGAATTCACATAGGTGAATAGGTTGGGTACAGAACTTACTCTTAGAAAGTATGGTAAAAAGCTAAAGATCAAACTATAATTGGCTAATTCAATTAAAGAACATCCCAAAAGAGGACATTATATAATGAATGCAAAAGATGCAGGCTCAATAATAAATGCCTCAGTTATATTACTTTTCCTGTAAAACTAAATGGTTCATAAACACAGCAACCTCACCTTAATGACTCTCCCCATCCTAATCTGTTCTAATCTTGATGCCAAGCATGCAATCACATTGATGTGTTATTTCTCTAAAAGCCTCTAAAGTCTTTAAAACTGAATGAAAAACTGTTTGCAAATCTCTTAGACTCTACAAGGTCAGGTACTGACAGAGTTTTCGGTAAAAGCCCATCCTGTTATGAGTCGCTTGTGTTTGTGTGTGTGTGTGTATTTGTGTATGTATGTTGTGATTTAAGACTCAACCTTGAAGGAGCATTTCCTCCATTGTGCAACGAGTTCTAATTCAATCAATAAAGCCCAAGTAATGTGGACAGCAGATGCTTCCTCTGTTAGCAGTGATGAATGTGGCCATTACCGTGTAGAAGCCCGTAGAACAACTCAGACACTGATCTCAGACAGTCGGGCACAATCTCAGTGGAACTGCAACGTAGCATGTTAAAAGCTAAAAACAATATCTGTGTACGTACATCTATGAAAGAGCTAAAATCAGACAAATCATAAACCATTACAGTCACGTAAGCAAATGACTGATTTAGTGTCTCATTCTACAACCAGGCTTAAACTCTACTATCATAGGAGACCCAGGCCGGGACATAAATGCTAAAAGCTAAACTATTGGGTTTGTATGTATGTGTATGTGTGCTTTGATTTATGTTTTCCAGGTCATTCCAGTCTTGTACTCTCACTGATAATCTTGAGTATTTGTGAGGAGGGGAGGGTATAAGTGAACTGCATCTTGTATCTGACTGTTTTGCCTTAATAGTGCCCTTTCCTCGAAGCCCAAGCATCTTTACTTTTGCCTTCATGGGCAGTCATTCAGTCAGACCCAGTTTACTTGTCACGTTGAGTCCTTTCCTTTTAAACAAAACCAAAGTGGAGGACATTAATGCAACACCAAAGCACTTTTCCTCTGTCGCACGGACGCATTTGTTTATCCAGCACGGCTTTGCAAATAACGATGTCCACAGACAAGGTAGAGTATGTTAAGTATAAGTATATATACTCTTTTGATCCCATGAGGGAAATTTGGTCTCTGCATTTATCCCAATCCGTGAATTAGTGAAACACACACAGCACACAGTGAACACACAGTGAGGTGAAGCACACACTAACCTGGAGCAGTGAGCTGCCTGCTACAGCGGCGCTCGGGGAGCAGTGAGGGGTTAGGTGCCTTGCTCAAGGGCACTTCAGCCGTGGATGTGGGCATGCGAGAGCAGTGCTCAACCACTTCCCCCGCCCACATTTTTCCTACTGGGACAGCAACCCTTCGGTTACAAGCCCGAAGCCCTAACCAGTAGGCCACGGCTGCCCCTATGTTGCATGATTTTATGAAAATATGATGTATTGCGACATCAGAAGCAAGTCAAATTTGTAGTTTCTTATGTCTCATTCCATCAAACTACAGATCCTCTACTCGATCTGGCAAACTTGCATAGTGCGGTTAGTCGACATAGTGTAATGATGATCGCACTTCTGCATTCACTTCGCGACACTATCATCATTGCAAGTGTCGTAACCCAGATGGGAGTGAGGTTTAGGGGGGTAAGTGTGATGGGAGTGAGGTTTAGGGGGGTAAATGTGATGGGAGAGACGTGATGTTTAGGGGGGTAAGTGTGATGGGAGTGAGGTTTAGGGGGGTAAGTGTGATGGGAGTGAGGTTTAGGGGGGGGAAATGTGATGGGAGGACGTGACGTTTAGGGGGGTAAGTGTGATGGGAGTGACGTACGATTTAGGGGGGTAAGTGTGATGGGAGTGAGGTTTAGGGGGGTAAGTGTGATGGGAGTGAGGTTTAGGGGGGTAAATGTGATGGGAGTGACGTGATGTTTAGGGGGGTAAGTGTGATGGGAGTGAGGTTTAGGGGGGTAAGTGTGATGGGAGTGAGGTTTAGGGGGGTAAATGTGATGGGAGTGACGTAAGGTTTAGGGGGGTAAGTGTGATGGCAGCCAGCTGGTATGGTTGCTAGGCAGTATGTATAATGTTAGCAACAGATGCTAACACCCAGGGGTTTTAGCCTGTTTGATAGCACATCTTAAAGGTGCTCTAAGCAATGTTATCACCTCACCATCTGCTAGCTGCCTGCGCCCTGAATACAATGTAAAAAATGTGGTCTCTGTGGACCAAAATGTGGTCTCTTTTTCCAAAAACGGCAACAAATACAACTTGGACCATAAAAACATAACAAACTGTTGAGATCACAGATGAGATGCACGTTTAGGAGAGTTTCAATCGGGAATGAGGAGGAGGGAGTAGCAAGCTAGCTCTCTGTTTTGTTTGAATGTCAACAGAAGTGATGTTACCCAACATGGCTTAGAGCAGTGGTTCTTAAACCTTTTGTCTGGCGACCCCCGGAAAATCTTTTGCCAAGTCTCGTGACCCACTTCTCTCCAACCGGCAAAAATTTGTTTAACGTTGGAAAATGTTGCGAGATAGGCATTGGTGGCAGAGGCACAAAAGGTCTTCCCTCAGAACTAGGCTATGTCAACACCAAAGGCATTAATGTCAATCCCAGCCTTTGGCAATGGCAGATTTATTATTTTCCTATGGATAACCACTCATCCAATGTATAACTGGTGCTACTGTGACAAAAGAAGACTGCATAGCGTTCTGTCACTGGTAAACTCACGCACAGCATCTTCAAGCTCTTCAGCATCATCGTAAGAGGGCAGGTAGAGATTTGAGTTTGCGTGAACAGAGCATTCACTTTCAGAGGAACATTATGAAAACTTTGAATTGTTAGCCTATAGCCAAAATGATTTGCAATCTGAAGTAGGCTTAGAAGTATACTTCTAAGCCTACTTCAGACTGCAGATCATTTTGTGACCCCCTCCCATAATCTTAGACCAGGTTTTTCTTGGTCAGTGGCGTAATGATTTTTAGAGGGTGTAAGATAGCGATATTTGGATCATGCGCTAGCTAGACCACATCTTATGTTGTTAATTGTCACACCCCTGGGCGAAAGGTTTAATAAAAGTGGAGCACATGGCAAAACATTAATGACTTTATTGGGTGTAAGATAATAACAAGCCTTGGGATGTGCTTTGCACTGGGTGTACGATATCAGTAAATGTCTGACATCTCTATTATCAATAAATGTCAGTGTATCATTAAAAAGATCTGATTGCCTCTAATCTTTTAGCTGACCTGATCATGAAGGCTAACAGTCAATGTTTAGCTCAATCTTTATCAATTATTTAATACAAATTTCAGGAAAATATAAGTTGTATGTGTATGTGTTTATTAGTTCCAAAGTTTAATAAATTAAGTTAACTGTATCAAATGAACTCTGTTTTAAGTCTTTTTTTCTAAACTAAAAATGCTTTGCGCTGGTTAAAAAATATTTCACAGGGGGTACATCACTGAAAAAAGGTTGAGAACCACTGATCTAGAGGACTCCATTCACATGCAATTCACATGCATTTAGCATCCATTACAGCACTGATCTGGACTGATCTAGTGTTTGGTCCAATAGGTCCTGGGTTGGATTTGACATAATTTTCTCTAATTGCCTCTAATCTTTTAGCTGACCTGATCATGAAGGCTAACAGTCAATGTTTAGCTCAATCTTTGGTATTTCAACCTTAGTTTTGTCGAAATTCCCAGAAAATGAATACGCAGCAGTACCATAGCAGTTTGCTCAAGTGCAAAGAGGTTGAAATAACATTGTTGCACTCATTTTCTTTTTGTACAATTTCATCAGATAAAAAAAATAATTTATTTCATGATTTTGCATTTAATCGTGATTGACTACACAATTGTATGTGATTAAACATAATTGAATTTTTAACTGCTTACCAACCCTAATTGTCATATCAGAGCTTCATAAACTCACACAGTGCTTATAAAGGCATTATAAAATCATTATATACTGTGGGTATCCATCAAATAAATTGAAAAAGTTGTGTGAGGGTAGCCTGTAACTTACACACCAAATTAAAGGATCTCGTGGTCAGCTCAACTCTTATGTGGACAATGCTCCGAGATTTTGGAGAAGGTCCAAAAACACTATCTAGAGCAGTGGTTCTCAAATGGGGGTACGTGAAGGCACTCCAGGGGGTACGTGAGATTTTAACCCTTAACCTAGAAGCCGATTGATGCAAAGTGCGTCAAAAAACACACCCTTTCTTCTCTGTTACATTGCTCCGCAACTGTTCATAGCAGCGATAAGCCTTTATTGTGTGACAGAGCAGAAGTGGGGCTTTCCAACGAGACCACGCACTTGTCTGTACGTTAAAGTATGAAGATTAAAAAAAATCATGAAATTAAATTAAATTGCATCATATTTACAGTCTCTGCGTTCACCTGTTTAAATTACTCGCGAACCCGTGAACGCATAGATATGGCAAGCATATGAAAGAGGTGACAAGGCTATCCATTGGTACCAAGTATGTCGATCCTTCTGGCTTATGAAAACAGATTAAGTGACTGCAAAATAATAACGTCATGTACAAAAACCAACGCTGCACACCCATTACTCTCGTTTGAATTACTCACGGACCTGTGATCGGATAGGTATGCCACGCATGTCAGATGAAAGAGGAGACACAGAGCTATCATTGATCATTTGATACCAAGTACATCCTTCTGGGTTGTGAAACAGACGAAGTGACAGCAACATAATAACGTCATATAGCTCGACTTACCTCACATTTTTGTCTGTTTTTGTGGCAAAGCATGTTTATAATCCAACGCTATTGTGTGTTTCTCAATGGCAAAGTAATAGTAATAGTAAGGCATAATCCGGTTTTGAGATCCTTGCAAATTCCTGCATGGCATTCAATTCAAGGCTCACATTGCATCCCAATTTGTTTGACAAAGAAACACCTTTTTTGCCTTTACTTTGTTCATGGCAATGCAGTAAAAAGTTGTAGAGAATCATGAGTGCAGACAGGCACACACAGGCTAACACGTAAACTCGGGTCAAGTCAGGTCGGATCAGTTCGTGTTACAGATATGGAGCGCAGAAAGGTCATTTTAATCACTAAATAAAAGGCATTTTTTTCTGTAAGGCGCACACCACATATGTCTGTAAATTGCTCAGCACCAGAGAATCCCTCCACAGTGGCAATGTTATTGCCAGATTCAGGACAATCTGCCCTACACACACATGAAATGCATGTAGAGCTATGAGCTTGCTGTGGTGAGATACATGTCAAAATATAAGATTTTTTATAATCCGCTTTTTATATTTTAATTCTTTAAAAATAAAAATAAAATCAATATATAATATGTGTGTGTGTTGCACTTACTATGACCAGAATAAATCCTTATGAATAAAGGTAGTGAAAATGCCCTAAAAACAGCTTAGGGTACTAAGGGTTCAAATATACATGTATTTAAAAAGTAGAATCCTTGCAAAAATACTTAAAAAAAACAATTATTTAATAAAAATTTCAGGAAAATATAAGTTGTATGTGTATGTGTTTATTAGTTCCAAAGTTTAATAAATTAAGTTAACTATATTAAATGAACTCTGTTTTAAGTCTTTTTTTCTAAACTAAAAATGCTTTGCGCTGGTTAAAAAAATATTTCACAGGGGGTACATCACTGAAAAAAGGTTGAGAACCACTGATCTAGAGGACTCCATTCACATGCAATTCACATGCATTTAGCATCCATTACAGCACTGATCTGGACTGATCTAGTGTTTGGTCCAATAGGTCCTGGGTTGGATTTGACATAATTTTCTCTAGTCTGATACATAATTCTGAACAGTGCTTAATTTGTAAAGTGGGAGGTGCCGGAGCGCAAAGGCGGAATGGATCCGGCGACTCAAAACGGGGATTTGAGGTTACGGACCATCAATAAAAAAACCTGCGTACATAGCTCTGACTAAAAAAAAACTAAACAATGCGGTGTGTACACCAGGGCAATGTTTATTAACTTCAGAACTTGCAACACACTGCACTACATGTGTGTAAAATGTAACCCCCAAAAAAAAAAAAAAAAAAAACAGCAATTATCCATTATGAAACTAGGCTATCGGAAAAAAAAATAGACAAACACTCTACGCATAGGCCGAAATAAAAACATATAGGCTATAGGCCTAGTATGCTATATATTGCAATGATGACCACCCAGTAATCAATAATCAACTAGATACAGCGTGGAATTATTAGTAATTTCTGATTGACACATCTGAATACCTATCTGAACCCGTATTCCCCCCCGGACACCTTGCCCCAATCAAAACGCATCGGAACTGACACATAACATGACACAGAGAGGGAGCTGGAGACACAAACACTCACGCGCACATACACAAGCGCGCACACAGACCGGGAAAACAGGAGATACAGTACAGGGGAGCCAACAAAACAGTCCAACAAGGGGCTAATAATAAAGTATGCTATAGGGGAGACCGGGTATGGTTGTGACATGGGGAGAGTTGTAACATCACCAATTCCACCAATCAGGGATAAGATATGAGCCATGTGACAGTTTCTGACTCCTCAGACTTCCTTAACGATCACACATGGACATTTTCAAGTTGTTAGTGCCATTTATCCCGGAGTAAGGAGAAAAATTCAACATCTGAGGTAAGAAAGTAACTTTTTTTTTTTTTATTTATTTTTTTCTAGTGCTTTTACCATTGTAGATACAGTTGTATGAGTTACATCAGGTCAAACTATAATTTCTCTAGTAAAGAATGGTGTAGCTCTCTCTTGCTAATGTCAAAGCACCATGCTAATACAGCTAGCTAAACAATGGATGACAGTGGTGGGGTAGGTTGTAACACATTTTTTGAATATGTTACAACCTGTGGAATGGGGCTAGTAGACCCATTTAATGTCTGTTTAATTTCATCTTTGTGTGTGTGACTGTTCAGCCCTCTCTCTCTCTTTCCATTAGAGACACAAATACATACACACACAAAAGTATAAACGTTGTGGTTTTTATATTTAGTTTAAAACGTTAATATGATCTCCATTCTCTATGTGAAGAACGGATTGTATGGTATACAATATGTTGGTGAATCTGTTTTCACACCCTGTGTACCCTGTTTATGCAATAAATCAGTATATCAAATGGAATTCCATTGTTATTCTGCATTTTTTTTACCTGTTACAATCTACCCCAATAGGTGTTACAATCTACCCCAGTAGTGGGGTAGGTTGTAACAAAGGTACACACTGTATTTGTCATAATCTCACAAATTCTGTAATATAGTTGAAGAGATTTAAATGGTTGCCACTTGTAGTAGACAAATGTGGGTACTTTGCCAAAAAGTTCCAGAACTGTAGCTTTAAAAGAAATGGTAGTTTTAGGTGCTGAAGAAAAATGTATTACAACCATACCCGGTCTCCCCTATATTGCAATGATGACACCCAGTAATCACACCCAGTAATCAATGATCAACTAGATACAGCGTGGAAGCGTGATTTCTTCCTATCGTAGCCCTAGGCCTACTTATCCAAAATGGCCCATACAGCATCCAGACCCCCGGCCTCCATTATCCTGCTTCTTTCTCTACACCTATGTCCTTTAGAAATCCATGACCTCACATAAGGAAAGGGGTTGAACCGGGCAAGCGGCGGGCCGACAAGGCAGGAGATGGTAGAGGTGGTATTCCTTGAAAGCCCCGATGACATTTCGCAGGCTATCGATGCAAACCTGCTGGCAGAGCATCTCAACTCTCTCTCCCCGAACAGCGCGTCACCCTCCTGTGGCCAATATTGTGGATAAAGCACTTTCAAATCCTTGATTAGCTTGTTGTAGCCTATCCTGTTTGGCCTTTCCCCTATTTCTAATAAGAAAGATATCAACATTGAACACTACACAAACAGTAATTTATTTATTTTTCGTTTAGGCGATTTATTTTTTAATAGCCTATTGACGTAAGAGTTGACGTATCCAATAAAAAAGGTTCTGGATCCAACGTCGGAGGTGCTGGAACATGTTCCGGTGTGTTCCGGCTCAAATTAAGCCCTGATTCTGAACCAGAGACTAGTCACACACACACACACACACACACACACGCACGCACACAGACACGCCTGTGACGTAATAGATTTTCAGGTGAACTTCGTAATGGGAGCCTGTCAGCAGGGCATTGATGTTAAACATTAAATGCTGAGTGTGTTTGCCCACTGAGCGCCTCTTAATTAAACGATCTGGAGCACTTTGTCCACACTTAATTTTCCACAGTGGGGGCAGCGGGTGTGAGGCTTACGTTATCAAGCAGAGCTCTTAAGTATCAGGGAAGAGCGGCGGTCTCCACTTCTGTCAGACAACACACAGACTGTATGATAATGCTCTGAGGAGATCAGCTATTTGGCTTTGATAGTGTGATATTTTTAGTAACTACTTCCATGACACACAAGAATGCACACACATATACACAAGCACACCAACATCTGCACAAACTCGGTGTGTGTGTGTGAACACATATACACACAAAGCATGTGGAAAGTTCAAATATTGGTTATGAGTTTATATTTAGATACTGTGTGTGTGTGTGTGTGTGTGTTTGTGTTTGAAATATGACTTGACGACAGAGTGAAATAGGCTATTGACTGACTAATTAACTCATCTAATGCTGGGTCAGCACCTTATGGGCCCGCAGAAAAGAAAATACTGCCAACGATTTCAGCTTAGATACAGTAGGCTATTTTTATAACTGGTGTTTTTGTGTGTATGTGTGTGATTGCTAGTATAAATGTTCATTGTTGTTATTGTTTCTCCATTAGTATGAAGTCAAAATAGGGTCTTTAATATTGAGAGCTTGTGAAAAGATGTTCACATGTGTAATACAGTTTTGCAGCTGTGCAAAAGGAGTTCTGCATGTGCAAAGAAATGTTGTACCTGTAGAAATATTTTGTACATGTGTGAAAATAATATGTACCTGTAGAAATATCAGGTACTTGTGTGAAAGAAATGTGTATCTGTAGAAATGTTTTGTACATATGTGGGGAGGAAATGCGGATCTGTAAAAATATTTTGTACATGTGGAAAATGCACCAAGACAAATACTTTGTACGAGAAATATTTTGTACATGTGTGAAAATAATATGTACCTGTAGAAATATCAGGTGCTTGTGTGAAAGAAATGTGTATCTGTAGAAATGTTTTGTACATATGTGGGGAGGAAATGCGGATCTGTAAAAATATTTTGTACACGTGTGGAAAAAAATGTACCCGCGACAAATACTTTAATGCGTGTGTGAATCTCCAGCGATGCTTTCCTGCTAAATATTTTGTACACGTGTGGAAAAAAATGTACCCGCACAAATACTTTGTACGTGTGTGAATCTCCTACGCGATGCTTTCCTGCGCAACACTGAAAGTATGAGCTTGTGAAACTGATTTGCAATAGAGTGGTGAAGTCCCGCCCCTTCTACTTCCGGTCCATGGGACCTATCAAAAAAAAAAAATTATGAACGGGGAGTTAATGGAGAGATAACAATTATTTTTGGTCCAGTTTGAATTGTGCCACAAATTTCACATATGATGTGTGTGAATTTAAAAGATAATTGTTCACGTCAAGAAAGTACTGTTGTTCGATAGACTTCAAAAGTTATGTTGGTTTTGTGCGAATCCACTCAGTGGACTACATCTCTCGTCTCGAACGATGTACGTCACCAACGTAATGAAACGATAAGAGCTGTTATGCTAGTTAACTGGTTGCATCTTGCTGCCTGCTATGTCACTTAACAGTATGTAATGTACAGTCTATGGACGAATACAACTTACCTGATGTGTTTAATCCTCTGACTCATGGTATTTTCTTAGGCAAGGAAAGCCCAATTAAGACCTGTTGCTGGTATGCTTGTACAATCTAGTGTGGCTGTGAATGAGCTAACGTCACTAGCGCGACTGATGGGTTTGTAGTCGTTGGAATTACGATCTTTCACAATGTTGTAATTCAATAGTTACGAAACAAACTGCAAATGTCTTTACATGAAACATTGTCTTTAAAATTGACAAACATCATATGGGTAATTCAAGGCACAAGTCAACCGGGACCAGAAAATAATTTATTTTTCGCCATAGACTGCCGTTCAAATTTTTTTGAAAGATAGGTCCCATGGAGGCAAACGGAAGGGGCGGGACTTCACCACTCTATGCTTACGGACTTTTGACCCTAATTTTGCTGCTTTTCTGAAGAGCCAATCAACACATTGCTTACTGCCAACCAATCAGCGTTCCCCACCGACCACCCAGATTTTGCCGCTAATCCACAGATCTAGTTATTAAAACTGGTGGTAACAGCAAGGGCAGATAGGTCGTAACATTACTGTAAATGAGCACCCATAAGTATTTCTGGACTAAAATATTGCAAAGCGATTTGGTTACTTTATTTGTCATGCTTTTATCAGCTGTAACATAGTCAAAACGTTAAGAATATCATACCAGAACATGAATAACTGTAGCTGCCATAGCTATCCTAGCTGACGTTTATCGTAGCTCATAGTGCTAGGGCTAATGCAACTCGTCAGTTTGTACGTTGCCCAGCGAATAAATAGGCTTAATTCTTACATGTCTTAAGTTAAAGAATTGAAAGAAATAGTAAATAAAGAAAACGCTTGAACGGGTTTATCCATTTACATTCAGATCTTGCCATAGACTTTGCCTAAGCGCTTGCTTGCTTGGTAGTCTACCGTCCTGTTCAGTCTATGGTTGCTATAGCAACCGCTGCTGTGCTTCATAAACTGACGAGATAACCGTGTGGTTGAAATACTCCCCAAACACAAAGAAAACAAAACAAAATTTACCTATGTAAGAAAATGGGATGTTGTATTCCAAACAATAAACCAACATTCCTGGAAGGGCATTACTACGGTTAAATCTCACTATAATCTCCTAGCTGTGGATGTCCCATTACAACCCATTCATTTGATTCATCTTTTTGCCGTCCACTACTAGGCTATTATAGGCTTGCAAAGGGTGATAAAATAAACGTGTTCTCATATCAAATAATAATAGCAGATAAACATAAATGTGTGTACAACATTACTGTTTATAATCATGAATGACACCACTGAATCACCCTTTCGGAAATGGAATGAATAATCCAACTATTTCGTCAACATTACTGCTAGCTAGAAGCTAACCTATAGCTGCTAACGTTACAGTCTAAAAAGCGGATGGGATAGCTAACGTTAACATTACGGCTCCGCTTCAACCCTTTTTGCGATCACAGTATAAATTGAGCTACTACGTCACTCTTAATTAAGTTATAATTTTGCAACCCCAATCAAAGAGTATACCAGAGAATTTCTAATAAGACATTATAGACGGGCTCTGAGTATACTCTTTGATATGAAGCCAATCTGTTTAGCACCAAAATCTGGGTGGTCGGTGGGAAACGCTGATTGGTTGGCAGTAAGCAATGTGTTGATTAGCTCTTCAGAAAGGCAGTAAAATTAGGGTCAAAAGTCCGTAAGCATTGCAAACCAGTTTCACAAGCTCGTTCTTTCAGTGTTGCGCAGGAAAGCATCGCGTAGGAGATTCACACACGTACAAAGTATTTGTGCAGGTACATATTTTTTCCACACGTGTACAAAATATTTTTACAGATCCGCATTTCCTCCCCACATATGTACAAAACATTTCTACAGATACACATTTCTTTCACACAAGTACATAATATTTCTACAGGTACATATTGTTTTCACACATGTACAAAATATTTCTACAGGTACGAAATTTCTTTGCACATGCAGAACTCCTTTTGCACAGCTTCAAAACTTTATTACACATGAACATCTTTTCACAAGCTCTCAGTATTAAAGACCCTATTTTGACTCCACTCCCTATTTTGACTCCACTATTACCACTTTACACATCTGTGTCTGTCTGTGTTCCTGTAGAGTGTCTTCTGCCATGTTTTTCTAGCCAATGCGTAATAAGATTCTCATAGGTGGGGGAATGAGAGAAACAGAGGGGGCCTTTACTGTAACACCCTCTGTCTGGTGCCAGGAGAAATGCTGTCCAGATGAATTGAGAGAGAAGGATATATGATCTTCGCAGCTGCAGCAGATGCATGGAGAAGCTTGCAGACACACGGACCGGGGCTAGTCTGCTGAGCAATGGGTTGGGACAGGGCACAGACTCTGCGGTGCTCTGTAGGGTTAGGCACACTCTATTGTTATCAGAAGAAGTCTGTGGTCTAAGTAGATTCCAGTGCACTCTGGGGAGTCTATGTCTGTTGTGGCCTGAAAGTAGTAGGGCTAGGGTTGGGTTAGGGCAGTGTTTCTCAAACGTTTTTTCTGGGGACCCACTTTTTAAAAATGACAGACTATCGCGACCCAACTCGTGACTGTGGTAGTTAACAAACTAGAAAGCTGTTAGCTTTCCTAAGCTATATAAGGTATAAGCTAGGGGTATTACACAACATAAATTGTCACTATGCTAAAAATTGTCAAATTTATTGAAATAATGACACGTTCTAAATATATCCTCTTCAACAGAGTTAAAATCAGCTCAGTGTTTCCCCTACAATGTATTTAACAGCGGCGCAGCGCCGCTGCAACATAATATCACGAGATTCACTTAACACACTGTAAAAGCACAACGGCCAACGTCATTTCGAAATTGTTTTCTGAAAGTCTTGAGTAAGCTAAGTGCCATATGTTAAGCTTGAGCAATTCCTCTGATCCAAAGCCTGCTTTGACACATTGACACTAATGTGAAACATGCATCCTCCTCTCCTAGCCTACATCAAATAAAAGAAACCAATTCATGATTACCGAAATGAATTTAACATGGGGGAAAAAAAAGTTTGTTGCGATTTAGCCTACTGTTGTGATGCGGTTCTTTCTGCTGATTGGATTTACCCCCGTGTCGTCAACTCTGGGAACTCTTGCTCCGGCTGACAATTTTATCCAGAGAGCTGATTTCCCAAAGATGAGCCTCCATCAACATTCAACGACAAATTATTAAAACGTAAGTAATGCAATAGAGTAAACCAATGTGCTACAAGGTGTATGGTCTTAACGTTAATTGTAGCCTAGACTTAGCGTTTAGCGTGGGGCTATATGTAATGTTTGCATGGGAAAGCTAAGGCTAACACAGTCTAGGCCTGTTTAAACTGTCTGATAGTTAAAGGAAATATGAGCATATGTTGGCATATACGTATAGCCTAAATTCTGTCCACTTAGCTATAATAGGCTATCACAAACAGACCTTTTCTACGCTTTACGGCATTAGACATATAGGAGCCTACATTCTCTTATCAGAAAGAGCGTGTTCTCATAACTTCAGCGTTCTCTTGATCTGGTGGACCTAACGGTCGCACTTCAATCAAGTAGCCTAGGTCTTTTTTCGAAGTTAATTGTGAGTGAGTTGTATGGTAACTGTGGGAGTGATGTAGAAGAAAAGTGAGTATTTACTTTTTTTTTATCACGTGGGTTTGTTGTTTTGGGACTGAGAAATAGACTACAAGGAGAGCATCTGGCTACGTGCATGCGTGTCAGCATTAATGGCCCCCACAATTCAATTCAATTACCAAAGAGCCTTAGAGATGTTCTTTGAAAAGCCCAGAAAAATTAAGTGCTCGCCAGATTGGGTGTGGTCTTTGCCATTAAGACAAATTTAAATAAATTGTAAAAATAATCTTTTTTCTGGGTTGTGCCATTTCATTTTTAACCAATAATGTAAAAGAAAGCTGAAAAATGTCTAGGGGAAACACTGCAGCTGGTGCTGCAGATATAATAATAAATAAATAAATACATAATAACACACATATTTCTGTTTTCCAGCAACATATTAGGAAGCATAGGCCATTTTACAGCATTGTACAATATAATGAAATACCAACATGCTGCATTAAATGGATCCACAATCCAGTCATACTGAGCACTGCTGGTTGGGAAATATTTTTGAAATAAACTTTGCAGAGATGTGATGTAGGCCTACTGTTTAACACATGGGATCACAAGAGTGGCTCCCGAATCAGACGTTTCAGCGATTTCGCTCAGAAATCTCAAAGGCATAATACTGTCCCATACCTCAAGTTTTTTTGGTGAATGCATTAATCTTATTTGCTAGGTTAGGTAGGTGCTTGTCTTTGCCTTGTAACTGGACATTTGACTCAAATGTATCGCTAAGATATATCAAATATATCGCTAAGATAGGCCAGCTTCGTCAAGAAATGTTCATTAGTGAAGCGTGCTTGCAGATTCAAACATGTGCTCTTCCTCCAAGAAGAGGCAACTCGGAGCTCAAACACGCGCGACAGCACTTTACCTCGGGAAAGCCACCTTGCCTCGCTGTGAGTACAGCCTTTTGGTCTGCTACCATCTCTCTAAAAGTCGCGCGGAGAGTAGACGCCGCTTTTAAGGGCGGGTTTTGATGAAATTCACCACTCTCACAACAACGTTCAAAATCTCATGTAGGTCGGGACTAAGCTGCCTTGACACGGCGCTTCCTATGAATAACACAGTCGTCCATTAAGATCGGGTGCTACCTGGGCCTAGGCACAGATAAAAAAAAAAACTTCGCACCCCACCTGGCATGTCTCCGTGACCCAGTAGTGGGTCGCGACCCACAGTTTGGAAAAACGTTGGGTTAGGGTCTGTGTAGGGTTAAGCAGACTCCACTGTGCCCTGAGAAGTCTGTGTGGGGTTAATGAGACTCCACTGTAGGGGTGGGCGATATGGACAAAAAATAACATCTCGATATTTTTTGTGATTTTGACGATAACGATAATTAGTCGATATTCTTTAAAGAATTGTTTTTGTTAAAGTCTGAGTTACTTTACAGCTCATTCTTTATGAATAGCATCATTACAATAATAACCAATAACCTAACCTGTGACTTTTTAACCAAATCAACCAATGCATTGTCACGCTATGACACATTTCCAATTCTACCCCCACTTGTGTGTGTGGCAATGACATGGTCTAGCCAGCTACATTAGAGAAGATGAATAGGCCTAACAGTTTCCCAAGAGAAAGTCTGAAGCTCCTTTCAAACCTTTGCATAGGATTCACTATAAAACTAAGCAGACCAACAGAGTACATCTCAGTTATTTCCTTCGATGTTTAGTTTAAGAGCAATCATAGGCTAGCATTCTAAGTTACAGAATTAGGGGTTTGCACGGCGTGTCATCAGATCTGGACATCGCCATATTGGAGATACTCGCCTCATTAGAAAGCATTAGGCACTGAAGTAAATCCCTAACATCGTCAAGGAAAATGGTTAATTATTGCCGTGTTTTAGGTTGTACCAATAGGTCAGACTGAGAAAAACATCTGGTGTAGGTATCGACTTCCAAACGTTGTTAAAAAACCAGGGAGAAGGGACAATAATGCCAGAAGTTATCAGAGGAAGGGGGGCGCTTGTGGTTGAACTTGGTACTTCGTCTCCCTCGCCCAACTCATATGGATCTGCGCTGCCAATAATCCGTAATTTCTCGAAATATCGCGCCTTTTCTTGTGGTCCAAGTCCTGCCCTATAGGCCTTTGCATCTTAGACGCATTTTGATGAGCTTTTCTGTTATTTAGACACGGCTACAATCACGTAAGATATCCAAAGTGCATAATACTCCATTGTACTTCATTCCGGCCGCGCGTGCTGGGTTACCATAGTTACCGGCCAGAACGTGACGTCGGTGCAAACCCCTAATAGAAACGAATGTGTTAGCTTATGGCTAATGTGTATAAGAAATCCCATAGAGATGCTAACGGTTAGCATAATCGGTAACCGTAGACATTTAGAGCGAACTTCAGTCCATTTACAAAAGAGTTACATGAGAATAGTTTTTTGTTTACAACTGACTATTAAAATACTCAAAGGCTAATGTTTTCTCTCCATATAATACCGTGTAGGAAAAAACGTGACTGTCTCATCAATGCTACTTGAACAGAAGTAGCTGCATGAAATCCCAAGTATAGCCTCTTGCTGCACAAAATAAACATGCGCGTGACAACGTTGTGACCCACTTGTGATCACGTGACACTTGCTCTGCTGCAGCCAGGGGGTTTTCCCATAGGCTTTTCCCGCATACACCTCCTGGGAATGTATGAGTCTTCAATGCGTGATTTCGAGTGTTTTTCCCCCATAAGTAAATTTAAATACTCGATAATGTTAATTTGCACATCGTTAAAACAACAATCACGATATTATCGCAGATAATACCCAACCCTACTTGCCCTGAGAAGTCTGTGTGGGGTTAATGAGACTTCATTGTGGCCTGAGAAGTCTGCGTAGGGTTAAGCAGACTCCACTGCTCCCTCAGAAGTCTGTGTAAGTTCAAGCTGGCTGCACTGTTTCGAGAGATAAGGACTTTTTAAGATAAGGACCTTTTGAACCTGTCTTTCTGTTTTCCCATCTGCCAAGAATTTGCAATCACTTGCTCTCTTTCTTTCTCTCCCTTGCTTTCTTTTTCTCTTGTTTTCTTCTTCTCTCTCCTCTGTCTCTCTCTTTCTCAAGCTCTGTGTTTTTCTGTCTCGAGCTCACACATACACATACAAACACACACACACACACACACACGCTGCCATTACTGCACTGATGCCTGAGGGACGTCATAAATATAATGACTAACAGTGCAGGCATGTAGTGTGTGTGTGTGTGTGTGTGTTGTGTAAATGAGAATGTGTGTATAACTTTGAGAATGTCACAGGGGGTATGTACACGATGTAAGAGTGGTTTAGAAATTAAAGAAGAGAATGTTTTTAATCTCTAAGATCTAATGGAAAGAGGAAAGAAATGGAGGGAAATTGGCTGGAAGTGGGGCAACAACAATGAGAAGAGGGGAATGTGTGTGTGTGTGTGCCTGCGTCTGTGTGTGTTTACCATATGTTAGCCGCTTTTTGCATCAAGCTAAATAAATGAATGAAATGAATGTGTGAAAGAAGGACAGAGAGAGAAAGAGAGGGTATGTGTCTCTGTGTGTGTGTGTGTGTGTGTGTGTACACGCGTGTGTTTCGAAAGCCTAGCTGGCACAGGTTAAGAACTAGAGAGATGGGAAAAGCCAACCAACCAGCACAACCTGAGAACACTCATATCACATCCCTGTCTAACTGACTCTAACCCCATTCCAGGGTCAATCTCTAAATAATGGGTGGTGTCAGGGCTAAGGAACTTGGCTAGCATGCAGTAGTCACAAATAGTCATGGGTTCAATTCCTTGCTCCGACTGTTGTACTCTTGAGCAAGGCTCTTGACCCCAAGTTGCTCCAAGGAGACTGGTCCTTGCAATCAATATCTGTAAGTCCCTTAGGGTAAATGTGTCAGCTAAATGAATACTGTATGTACTGTAAGTAAGTAAGCATCTACCAGCAAGATACCATCTCAGCAGCAATGTCAAACTGTGTGTGTGTGTGTGTGTGTTTCCCTCGATTAGACACGCTCAGCTCATTACACACACACACCACCATGTTCAGCTGAGTTCCATTTGTGAAAGAGGTCTTGCCAACGCTGCCACTGGTGCCAGTCAATCTGGGGAAAAGCTGGACTGAAGGGTCCAAAGAAAACGGGTTTGTGGCAGAAGTAGTCTTCAGGGGTTTATGTTCTCTGTGCCTGATTATGTCCAACCGAACTCAGAGCTTATTTTAAGAGGCCAGTCCTTTCTACTTTTCTAGGGACTGTTTTCTGCACCTTAAATGTCACTTGTGATAATGTCATCAATAAATTGACAAAAAAAAACATGATCTTTTTGTAGATAGCCTGTTCAGAGGAAACAATTTATCAGCTGAGTTTACTGAAAAGTTTGGGCTGCTGAGTGGGTTGGACGTCTCTGTGAAGTTGATTAATGCATTTTGTGCTGGTAGCCCACTCTCTCCTTTTTTTCACTGAATGAAAGCACGACACCAGGACATGGACAAGCAAACAACGAAACTTAGTCATTAAACACAAAGGACAAGCAATTACAGCTTACATAGAAAAAGTATTTCCAAAGAGAGTGGGAGAGAGAGATGCGTGAGAGGGAACAGGAAAGTCAGGGAGGAAGAGAGAAGGAGAGAGAGGGAGGAGAAGAAGAGAGATACAGAGCAAGAGAGGGGGAATGACAGAGGGAGGAAAAGAGAAGGAGAGCAGGAGGAAGAGAATAGAGATAGAGATCAAGAGAGAGGTAAAGAGAGAGGGAGGAAGAGAGGAGGAAAGAGAGCAAGAGAGAGGGACATAGGGAGGAAGAGAGAAGGAGAGAGAGAGCAAATGAGAAGGAGCGGGAGGAAGGGAGAATGAGAGTGAGAGAGGGAGGAGGATAGAATGCAGCTATAATACTGAGCAAGAACAGCAGTCATCATGACAGCACTACCAGAGCTCTTAGATGAAATGATCTGCTCCAGCTGATTACAAAATGCCTAATATGATCATTATCAACAACTCCCCAAAAAAAAAACAAACAACATGTCCAAAGCTTACTTCCCCATCCAGACCCTTTACTGGAATTTATCTGTATCTTTCTCTTTTTTTATGACATAATATTCGTCTCAGTGAAGACCCAAAACTATTTAAAACACACTAGTGAGAGAAAGAGAGAGGGAGGGAGAAAGAGAGAGTAAGGGAAAGATAGAGAGGGAGGGAGAGAGGGGAAGGGAGGGAGAGAGAGGGAGGGATAGATGGTGCTGTCTGAGATCTCTATGTACAAATCTCATCCTTCCCCGGGATGTTTGCATACCTGGAGACTGGTGTGTGTGTGAGGGGGAATGTTGATATGTCTGTCAGTTTGTATCTATTTGTGTGATGTGCTGTGTGTGAGTGTGTGTCTGTGTGCATGTGTGTGTGCGTGTTTGTGTGTGTGTGTGTGTGTGTGCATGCGCATACCAGGGCAGGCACTGGTTCTTCCATCTCAGAAATCTCATTAAAGGAGAATTCCGGTGTGATATTGACCTAAAGTGTATTGAAACATGATACCGAGTGTGAACGTATGTCTCATAGCCCATCTCGGCTTGTCCCCCGCACTCCAAAATCTGGCGCTAGTTAGCCGATGCTACCAACAGCTTTTTCAATAGTGGTGCTTAAGAAAGCACCACTATTGGTGGTTTACACCCATTTACGAGGCTCAACTGTTTTACACCCATTTACGAGGCTCAATGTATCTCCACACTTCATTGGTAGACTTCCGAGGGCCCTGACATTTAAAACGAGACATTGAGAACTTTGAAAAAGCACTGGTAGTTTACTTACAAGACGATTTATACAGACAGTATCTTCACGAAGTTTAGCGCTTTGCAGCCATCTTGAATTTAGTCACAATAAGTCGAAAGCAACGAGTAAGAATGAACAGGTATGATAAAGGGATCAGATTCCAAAATAATTCAGTGGAAATGCATGGATTCCAGTTTCTTCCAGTAGCAGCAACTGGAATCCATGCATTTCCACTGAATTATTTTTGGAGAGAGAGAGAGAGAGAGATGACTGAGGAGGGGTGAAAGTGATTTCTGACCCTCCTCATGGGTCATTCTCACGGGTCATAAAATTAGTCCACTGGGCATCACTGAGGTTTACTAGAGAAAGGACCTCATAACCTCATAAGTACACAAGCATCATGCGATGGAAGGAGGAAATGTGAAAATGTGTTTGTGTGAGTGTGTGTGTCTGTACAGTATGTGCGCATTGGTAAAGGATATATCTACCACATATGAGCATGTCTGTGTGCCTGTGTGTGTGTGTATGTGTGCCTGTGTGTATTTGTGTGTTTCTGTGTGTGAAATATCCTTTATTTATTTGTGAAAAGGTTATGACTGTCAAGTCAACACATGACAAATAGCTTGCTGGAATAAGCACAAGGCAAATGAAAAAAAGGAAAATACGTTGCCCCCGTTTCTGTGGGAACTGAGCAGGAAGCCTCTGAAAGTCCTCTTTACCACTAGCAGCAACCAGACAGCACAAGAGATGAAGACAGTCTCGCTATGAGGCACGTGTGTGTGTGTGTGTGTAGACTTGGAGAATCCCCTTTATCAGTGCAGTAATCAGTGCAGTGTGGGCATTTTTCAACATGGAGGCAGGGGGTTAATGACTGCACACACAACCCCCTCTGAAGTTTGAAGGACACTAGGAATGTCCTTCCTGTTTTCCTCATGACTAATACCCATAGTCAGCTTGGCCATATTGTGTTGCTGTTAATTTACTGAGTTTGTTACCGAGTACATATATACAACCACACACACACACACACACACACACACACACAAATCCTCCCTGCTCTTCAGCTTTGTTTTTGACTATGAATGGACACCAGGGAACTATAAAGGAAACAGTAAAACTGTCCCAGTCAGAGGAAGAAAAGGCCAGATTTCCTCCAAATGCGGAGACAGGTGATTAGACAGATATTTGCAACCACTCCCTGAACCTAGTACCAGTGTCCATCTCTCAGTCCGTCCTCTCTCTAGTGGACCTAGTACTCAAATTTGTCTCTCAGTCCAACCCACTCTAAATGGACCCGGTACCAGAGTCTACCTGTCAGCCGGTACCACTTGTCACTGGATCGTGCAACCGAATGTTCTCACCCTATCAACAACAAGGACAACATATTTTAAACGGCACCGTGCCTTTGAAACTACTTCTGTGCCTGTGCCTGTCATGTAGACATATATGCAAAACTTATGACATTCTCAATGTAACAACTTATACAACTTAAACAACAATTCCCTCCATTGCTGCTTAAAAAAGCCCCGCAACTGCATAACCATGGGTGTCGCCAGGCCATTTTGCCGACAACAAAATCGCTTAATTTTAACAGAGTAATTACTGTATAGCTTTTCAGCCAGATGATACAATCAAGGGTAACGTCCAGGCTTCCGTGAAAAATAGGATTTTATTAGGTTGATGCAACAACAAGTGAGTAGTAAGATGATAATTTTCTTAAAGGTTACTCTAAATAGCGAAAAATAAAAAATTGCTTATTTTACTGTCTATGGAGAAAAAACAAGCGGCTCTGAAAGCCGTTGGACCCGGAAAGAGATTTATTATCCCATTATTGCATCATCTCTTAATAACGGTATTATTTAGTGGCGCAGCTACACTGGTCTCTCTATATTCATGCTCTCATGTGGCTGGGAAATGGGAAGTAGGGCTGGGCGATATGGCTGAAAACTGTATCACGATATAAGTATTTCATATCAGTCGATAATTGATTTTTAAAAAAAATCTATTTCAGATAAGGACCAGAAGAAAAAAAAATTCAATTTAAACACTATTATTTTAAACTTAACCTTCCTCTGATAATCACCTCAGTTATCAATCAAAGCAAACAGGGAAAATAAATAGCAACACAATCATGAAAAACACATAAATAATAAATAATGTGCACATAAGTCTGAATGAAAAGCAGCACTGGTTGAAGCCTGGAAATATTGTAAACAAGAGAGAGTGCACGGGGCAAGGACTCATTAAGAGTCTGTATTGAGGTAGGCCTACTTCTATCCCTACTCTAGTACACATACACACACTAGCTACAATGCAAGATATATTTAGCCTATTTATTTATGGACAACGTAAGGCGGGAGGTGTGTGTTGCTTTTAATTATCAAATGTTCTATCGAACAAATTTTTTATTGATATCGATCACATGTCTATTGCGATACATATCGCTATTGTTTTATCGCCCAGCCCTAATGGGAAGGTTATACTGTAGACAACTAAGGCTGCCAAAACAACGTCCTAACGCAAGGCCTCAAAAGTAGGCCCAGGCAATCCCCAGCCTTTTCTCCTCTGAAAAACAGAACACACACAGGACAGACCAAAGCAAGCAAACAGTGATACAAAAACACACAGGAACGTAACAACAAACACACAAACACACGCACACAGTCTGAGGAGATGGCTCTCTCCTGTCACCTGTTTGATCATGGGGTGTGCTTGTGTATGTGTGTGTATGTGACCATGGATTGAATGTGTGTTTAATTTATGTTGTGTAATAGATAAATAGATAGGCCTGACTTATACCATTTAACCAGGAAAGCTATCAGTTTTCTATTAGGATATAGTTTGTTTACCACTGTCAGGGCCCTCTGTGCAATTTTGCACTTAGAATAGCTCTGAAACTGGGGGTGAACGCGTCGCGTTCAACAGCGTGCATCTCACTGGCAAAATGAAACATTTCTGTGGGGTGCCTGCCATGGACCTCGCAGTTGCAAAACGCAAGGGACATGAATCAGCACGAACATTAACGGACAGCTGCTTCCGTTGACCGATTAAAATCTAGTTACCATGCTGTCAACTAAAGCAGACATCCCTGTACCGGACATGGCTATTCAATTTCGATTGTAGATGCTCTCTTTAAAGTTAATAGCAACCTCCTCACATTCCTTATTATTTCGGATTTAAAACGCACAACAGTACATTATAATATGCTACAATTTAAATGGACATTTTAAAAGCTATTATTTCCTCTCGTTTTCCACCTCGTAAACTCTACTAGGCTACAGTAAAAACGCATTATCTTTTGGCTATTGCGCAAAAGCCTCTTGTTCTGATATTTATTCATTTCACATTCTTACAACATAGCTTGTCACAACATCAATACACAGCCTTAGTATAAGGCCTACAAACAAGCAAACGTTTAACTCCAGAAAAAAATGCGGATTTAACTTTCCAAAGAAACCTCCAGAAATAGGCTACAGTACAATATAACGACTTGAGTTGTTTGCTATGTTTACATCGGAATTGACGGTGTTATGGATCCATTTGTCTGCAACGCAACGTAGCCTACATCATCTCTCTTTAGATATACAGGAACAGATACTATGCTGAAGAGTGACGATAGTATGCAAGAATATCCCCAAACTCTCGGATGCGCATTAAAACGTTACCTTTCCACGCTGATGGTGCTCAAAATGCAACACAACTGTGTTTAAAGCAGGATGAGGAAAACCTGAGGTTGTGTGTTTGTACAAAACTGAGTGAGAAGTTTATAGCTTTGAAAATATTTAACATTGTTTCATGTGTAATTGAGATTGCAGAATTGTGGGAAACTGAGTCAGTGCATTACTAATCCCTGTAATAGTAGTGGTAGTAGGCCAGACCTAGGCGCTATTACGTATCTAGATATGGCACTGTAGAATGGTTGGGGGCATGGAAAAGTTTGAGAACCTGAGGCCTAAAACAATATTGGTGGTTGCATGTTAGATCTAAAGTGAAATGGGTCCCCAGAAAAAAAGTTTGGGAAACACTGCCCTAAACCACCTGATTCTACTATGCACAACTCTTCAGCCAGGTAGGTCAGCTAAATTACTGACATCACTCTCAAGTCCACAGGTGGAACCAATCCATGGTAGGACATCCATTTTCTGAAACCAGAGTGTTTCACCTCAAGGGATTTTCATCTGGGAGATGATGAGTCAAACCCCAATCAGAGCAAAACAAACAAACTGGGA
Source organism: Alosa alosa (assembly GCF_017589495.1). Lineage (NCBI taxonomy): Eukaryota > Metazoa > Chordata > Actinopteri > Clupeiformes > Clupeidae > Alosa > Alosa alosa. Next base: position 16,782,655 of record NC_063200.1, read on the forward strand.
ATAAGGCTGTGTGGGGGGAATTGGGGATGTGAGGAGCCTAGCATGTGGGGAATTGGGAATGTGAGGAGCCTAGCATGTGAGATTTTGAAATGTGAGGATCTGAGCCTGGGGGATATGGGAATGCAAGGAAAGTATTCTCCAGATCAACTTCAGTCAGAGGTCAGATAAGGCAGATAACCCCAGCAGTGACCAACTGGTATTCCCGGCTGGGGTAGAGCTCCGTCCAATCAGTCCGATCCATCAAATCGTCCGTGTTTCCCAAGCGAAGTCTGTCCCAGCGAGAGTGTTGCTGGTTCCGTGGTCAGTCTGCGTAAGCAGGCTCTAAAAACATGCTGTGGTTTTAGGGCAGGGCCGTGCCAACAGCAGCAGGACTTGGATAGCCAGTGGAAATATTAACCAGACATGCACTGGCCTGGACTACGGACCGATAGAGGGCTACACACACACTCACACACACACATTTGGAATTATCTGCAGGCTTTATTGTGAAATTTCACAGAACCCCTTTATGGTTATGGATTTGGACACCTTTGTCCAAAGCGACACACAAATAAAAAAAACAACATCATATTTAAAATTTAACAGGGAACAGGTTAGAATGTTGGTGAAATATAATAAGGAGAATAGTAATAATAAACAACAATATCAATTCAATCAATAGCCTAATAAAATAAGCAATGAAAATAAGGGGAAAAGCAATAATAAAACAATAATGTCCATTCAATCAATAATATAAAAACAATGACATGGTAAGACTACATTAAGGAGAATATCAATAATAAACAATAATGTCAAATTAATCAACAGCCTAATGAAAATAAAACAACATTATACAAACCATAACACATAAGCGCTTAAACAACTAAGTACATGTTGAACAGGAATGTCTTTAGACCCCTCTTAAACGGAAAACATGTTTTTACAAGATGCGTGTTATCCAGAAAGGTCTTTTAGTCATTTTTGTGTTCTCTTGAGATGTACAGTAATTCAATTCCCATTTTAGATATCTCTCATCACAGAATGTCATGGTTCTGTCAGATAGAAGGACTGCTGACTGTCACTGTACACTTAGCCATTTGTGCTGCATGTGTGTGCAGTTAATGAAATGTTGATGTTGTTCTGAAGAAATTTGAAGGGACGATGGGGAGAACACCAATTAAATATGAGTGTTTGTCTGTGTATGCAGTTTCTTCCCCCCTGTGGCTTGGGAAGGGTCCCTGTAGTGTACTATGGAAGAGATGTAACTGTGAGTCATTTAAATTCCAAGTGCGTTTGACAACTTCTGGTCAGTTCCCTTGTCGTTCTATAAAACAGAGAGCTAGGAGTGGCGGCTGATCCGACTTAACAGATCCGCCAACTTGATCTACTGCTGTTTCTGGGCAATTCCGTGCAAAACTGTCACATCCATAATGCCAACACAATTCATCATCAACGTCAACATAATTCCATGGTATTTAGTTTGCGTTATGGACATGACAGTTTTACGTGGAATTGCCCTTCTAAAACTGATAGTCCGCTAGCGCGTCGTGCCTAACAACACCCCTTAGCTGTTGTAAAATCAGTGTAACCTACGGCCTCTCCGTAGGCTTAAATGTGTACCAGGTGATGGTGGGTGTAAAGGATGATGTCCTCTATCACCTACACAGGGGAACCGGTCAAACATGTTTGACTTCTCCAGTGTGTCCAACACCATCCAGTGTCTGTTACTGAGAGACAAGTTGGCAGAGATGAGGATGAGGATGGACTCCCAGCTGGTGTCCTGGATAGCAGGGCTACCTCACAGGGAGACCACAGTATGTCAAGCTGAGAGACTGCTCCTCTTATATGGTGGTTAGTAGCACTGACACACCACAGGGGGGTGCTGCTTTCTCCAGTTTCCTTCACCCTTTACGCTGCCTGTCAAATACAGCTCCAAGTCATGACACATTCAGCGGCCCTCAGAGGACACTGTGATTGTGGGATGCATTTGGAGGCCGTTGAGACATTGTGTAGGTCAACAAAGCAAAAAAGTGACACAGAAATCTTACGATGCAAAAATGTATTATAAGACCAAAGTTTCGATGCTCTCTCTATTTTACCATTTTTTTGTTGTTGTTGGAAAGTCGTCAATCAGTCGATAAGTTGATCAGCACCACCCAAAGTGTGCGTTTAGCCCTTGATTGGTGGGGAGAGATGGCCCTGTGGTTGGCACACACACACACACACACACAGACTAACTGTCTGTCATGTGTACGGCATGTATCTGACACTAGGCTGCCTCTGTCTACATTGCTGTCTCTGCCTCTACACTTATCACTCCCCAATTCTGATACTGTGCCACTCTGTCAAAGCTGAGATTCTTTCTCTGAAACCAACTCTGATCATGTTTCTTAACACACACACATACACACACGCACACACAGACTAACTGTCTGTCACATGCACAGCATGTCTCTGACTAGAGTAAGCTGCATCTATCTATATTGCTGTCTCTGGCTATATACTTATCACTCCCCAACTCTGGTACTGTGTCTGAGAACAACTGTGATCATGTTTCTTGACACACACACACACACACTGACTCAAACACACTATCCAAACACACTCTTAATCAGGGGTGTCAAACTCATTTTCATAGAGGGCCACATCATTGAATTTATAGGTTACTGAGGGCCACATAATCGGCGAACATGTGCATGGTGCAACCATGAAATCGGTATTGCAGTATGGCTTATTCAAAATTGGTGTGAAATAATGGTCCTAACCACTTTAAACAGTGTGGCTGAAATAAAAAACAAACAGCCTACAACAGTAAAATTTTCAAATGCAACTTCTAGGCCAGGAGTCGGCGACCCGCGGCTCCGGAGCCGCAAGCGCCTCTTTGATCCCTCTGATGCGGCTCAGCTTTTGAAAATAATGAATGAGTAGGCCTAGTCTATTTAATTAAAATGTATTTTATTTTAGTGCGTTCATTTTTTAAAAATGTAATATTGTGTCTATCTGAGTAATTTAGCCTATATAACTTTCCACCTAACTTGACTTCGTAACCGCAGCCTGCACAATATTGTTACATTTGCGGTTCGTTGCCATGTCAATATCAAACAAAATCACAGATTTCCCTCCATTTCAGTCAACGAGATCACTTTGATTGTTATAGTTAATGTGTGCGCTTGCTGTAGGCTAGATAAGGAAACGTCAGCGACCACAGCTTGCCAGCGCGAACACAAGCGGCCTGAAATGGGAAAGTTTCCATCCGATGACTAATTCTGAAAACGCGAAATGAACTGCCCGTTATATATCGCACACTGCAACGAGTTAGTATTTAGTTCCACTTGCATGTGAGAAATCTAAAAATATAAAGACAAACCTGCGCTCACGTTTAAGAGCAATTTCGCGCAAAACTGTCACATCCATAACGCCAACACAATGCCATGGGATATGACAGTTTTGGGTGGAGTAGGCCTAGGCCTTAAATGGTGACAGCCTCAATTCTTGCATGAAACTTCACCTCACTGAATATGAGCCAGCCAGACTCCAAGGCCATCACCAAATCTAATCTCTGGTAGGCCTAATATTCAATTTTGCCAATGACGTCAACGAAAATGGAGTGTTGTGTTGTTAACTATGATGTTACTTTGCATACCAAAGGACACTGGAAAAATAGGGAAAAATATACTTCTGTCATTCCACTTTACATTTCAAGTTACTTGCACATTAGGCCTACTTTTAAAACTAGTAGAACGTGTATTTAAAAATCCTCTGTTGAATGAAAGTAACTGTACGTTAAATATCCAAACTTTTTCTTGTAACCGTCTTTATGTGGCTCTTCTGAGATTAAAAAAAAATAAATTTGGTAAAAGTGGCTCTCCAGGCAAAAAAGGTTGCCGACCCCTGTTCTAGGCCTATTAGTTAACAACTGATCAATATTCATTCATGGACTGACATTGATGAGAATAAACTGCAGTCAATAATGTGCATAACAATGTCCATAACACTTGTACTTACCACTAAAATTAACTGTGGCTAAGAAAAGTGTGTGTGAGAGAGAGAGAGAGAGAGAGAGAGAGAGAGAGAGAGAGAGAGAGAGAGCTACACCCACCCACCCGAAAAAAACCAATTCGTGTGTACAATATTTGTCCGTTTCGGTTTTAGGTCCGTGCATTGCAAAAAAGTAGCCTACATAGCATAACAATATCCACATGCAATAATACAACAACAACGCTCACGATGACCTATTCATTTTGGACAAATTGATACAGCCCGGCCCTATAGCTAAAGTTACCTTTAGTTTTGTTCTAGCGTACTGTGACGTCTGGCTTTAAACAGCTGTAATGCAGTCTAACGTTCTAACAAGCACACCAATTGCTTACCTTATTCTTGCCCATCTGGAATAACTCCTCTAGCTTTGCTGCCTCCATCCTTTCTGTTTTCGTTGTTTAAACTTGTGATATCCAGGATGAGTAGCCTATGAGTTAGTGAATTAGCTCAACATTGTGTGCTGATCTAGATAGCCAAATAAAAGAAAACAACAAGTAGCCTAGTTGCGTGCCTGCGTGCGTATTCTGTCTCCTGCTCAAACAAAATGTGTGTGCGTTAATTTTGATAACGTGTTCACTAACTTTATGCGATAGAAAATTTTAAATAGCCTGATGGCATGCAGCTAATGCGATACTGTGCATAGTTGGGAAGGTATGGTGGGCCAATTTGGTGTGATACACATTACACACATGGGCGGATTATGAACTTTCGGGCCCCTGGGCCCAGATGTATTAAGGGCCCCCCACTAATTGTCGTATATGTGGTTGGGGGGTTTGGGGGTCCTCCCCCAGAAAATGTTTAAATTGTTTGATGTGATTTCCTGCATTGCATTTTGGGGATGGCCAATACTAAATTCAATCAGATTCATTAGCCTACATCCTGAATTGTTGATATTGAGGCAATGATTCCACGCAAAAGCCTGGGCTTCAGGGCCCCCTGACCCCTTGGGCCCTGTAGGCCCGTTCAGTAATCCATCCCTGATTACACACACACAAGGGAAGTTTTCTCTCGTTGTTGAGGGACTGACGTGCGGGCGGTTAAAAATCATTGTGCGGGCCGTATGTTTCACACCCCTGCTCTTAATCATGCATTCCATATCCAGTCACACATGAATGCTTCGCTAAGCGTGTAGTTTTGAATGTGTCTGCTTTGCTGTCTTTTTGGTTTATCTGTTCAAACTCATCTCTCTTTCATATCTTTCTATCTGCTCTCTCTCTCTATCAGCTACTGCTCTCTGTCCTTGCCCTCCTTCTCTCTTTCCCTCTCTCTCTCTGCTCCTTGTCTCTTCTCTCTCTCTGATCTCTCTCTTTCTGCACTCTGACTAGCCCTGTTTATATACATATTTTTTTGTCAGTCTGATCGAAATTATTTCAATGGAAGACGTCAGACTGTATGGTGCATGGCACAATAATCTAACTAACCAATCAGGTGTTTATATACACAAACATGTTTAATCGGAATAGCAATTCAAAAGAAAAATTATTGGCGTGACAAAAACTCCATTTGTATTGCCAGAGAACTTCTACTTACGCAGGTACATATGCAAAAAAACAGAATACCATCTCGCCCTCCCTCTATCGCTCCCTCCATGCCAGTGTGTGGCATTCCTGTGACGTCCATGACTGGCGCCAGAGAGGCAGGGATAAGGGGACGCTGTTTATTAGTCTGCCCAGGCCAGAATATATGTGTCTGTAGCAGTTTTTTTTGTTTGTGTGTCTTTGATTGAGTGTGGTGTGTGTGTGTGTATGTGTGTGTGTCTTTGATTGAGTGTGTTGTGTGTCTGTGTCTGTGTATGCGTGTCTCTGACTGATTGAGTGTATGAGATTGTACATGTGTGTGTACATAAGTGTGTGTACATGTGTGCCTTTAGATATCTGTTAGACGGTGTTCGCGGAGGTGACAAAAGCGTACCTGGCTGTTTTCAAACACCTCCTGTAAATAACACCAGCGGGACTTCAAACGCAACAACGGAAAACTACAGAAGGAGAGGAAAAGCGAGAGAGAGGTAGAGATAGAGGGATTGAGTGGAAGTTAGAATAGGAATGTGAGAGATGGATGGAGGGATACAAGATCAAAGTCAAAGTCAGCTTTATTGTCAATTTCTTCACATGTTCCAGACATACAAAGAGATCGAAATTACGTTTCTCACTATCCCACGGTGAAGACAAGACATATTTTACCAATTTTAAGTCCACAGACAAACATAACATTCAAGTAAACAAAAAAGTAAGTAAATAAGAGGGCACATATAATAATGAAAAAATAAGAGCAGCAAAATTTTGTTGAAATTGTGCATAGACAGTCAATAAAAAACTAGTGCAAAGTCAGGCCAATAAGAGGCTTGGGTAGTTCTGTTTGACCTGAGTAATAAAGAAAGTGGCATAGTGGTGCAAGTTATGTAAGAGCAGCAGAAGTGTTGTGTTTTCAGGACAACAACACCAAGTTGTAAAGTGTACAAGTGTGCAAGTGTTCAAGTGTGCAAGTGGAGTAGTGCAGGTGACCATTGTGGGTCCAATGTCCAGGATGTTATGTAGCTGAGGGTGGAGGGGGAGAGGAGGAGAGTTCAGCATCCTTACAGCTTGGTGTATGAAGCTGTTGGTGAGTCTGGTAGTCTTGGGGGCGCAGGCTTCTGTACCTCTTCCCAGAGGGCAGTAGATCAAACAGATTGTGGCGGGGTGACTTGCATCACTCACAATTTTGGTAAGCCTTCTTGGTGAGGTGGGTGGTGTAAATGTCCTTCAGGAGGGAGTGAAGCACCAATGATCCTTCCAGCTGTGTTCACTATGCGCTGCAGGGCTTTCCTGTTGTATTCAGTGCAGCTTCCCCACACAGCGATACAGCTGGAAGGATGCTCTCAATGGTGCCTCGGTAGAATGTGGTCATGATGGCTGGTGGAGCACTTGCTCGCCTGAGTTTCCATAGGAAGTACAGGCGGGCTGAGCTCTCTTCGCCAGTGATGCAGTGTTGGTGGTCCAGGAGAGGTCTTCACTGATGTGCACCCCCAGGAATTTGGTGCTGCTCGCTCTCTCCACCACAGCACCGTCGATGGTCAGTGGCAGGTGTTGGGTGTGACCTCTCCGGAAGTCAACAACAATCTCTTTGGTCTTGCTGGACGTTCAGCAGGAGGTTGTTGTCCCTGCACCCACGTGGTCAGATGGTCGACCTCCAACCTGTATTGAGTCTAAATTAAGCCCTTGGTGATGAGACCCACCAGAGATTGTGTCGTCAGCAAATTTCACTATGTGATTGTTGCTGTAGGTTGCAGTGCAGTCATGCGTCAGCAGGGTGAAGAGCAGCGGACTGAGCACGCAGCCTTGGGGGGCCCCTGTGCTCAGTGTGATGCTGCTTGAGGTATTGTTGCCAACACGTACTACTTGGGGCCTCTGACAGAGGAAGTCCAGTAGCCAGTTGCAGAGGTAGGTACTGAGTCCCAGTTTGTCGAGTTTGCAGATGAGTTGTTGTGGTATTATGGTGTTGAATGCAGAACTGAAGTCTATAAACAGCAATCTCACATATGAGTCTCTTTTTTTCCAGGTGGGTGGGGGGCTGGGTGGAGGGCAGAGCAGATTGCATCCTCTGTAGACCGCTTGGCTCGGTATGCAAACTGGAAGGGGTCCAGGGTGGGGGGGAGAATGGCTTTGATATGTGACATGACAAGCCGCTCAAAGCACTTCATGATGATGGGTGTCAGTGCCACAGGCGGTAGTCATTGAAGCAGGATGGAGCAGTTTTCTTGGCACAGGTATGATGGTGGCAGCTTTGAAACATGATGGGACGATGGCTTGCTTCAGGGAAGTGTTAAAGATGTCTGTGAAGACATCCTTAAGCTCCCCTGCGCAGTCCTTCAGCGCCGCGACCTGGGATGTTGTCTGGACCTGTTGCCTTCACGGTGTTGATAGCAGCAAGTGTCCTCTTCACGCTGTCGGCAGAGAGGCACAGGGGCTGCTCATGTAGAGGGGATGGGTCTTCTGTGGGCAGGTGCTGTTTTGTGCTTCAAAGCGAGCAAAGAAGCGGTTCAGGTTGTTGAGCAGAGGGATGTTGCTCTCACAGCTCTGTGGCGCGGGCTTGTAGTCTGTGAGGGCCTGAATGCCCTGCCATAGGCTTTGTGAGTTCCTGCTGTCTTTGAAGTGGGTGGTTATCTTGTGAGTGTATTCCTTTTTTGCTTCCTTGATGCCACGGGACAGGTTGGCTCTCGCTGTTTTCATGCCAGCTTCATCCCCAGCTCTGTAGGCTTTGTCTCTGGCCCTCAGCAGCCTGAGGACATCCCCTGTCAGCCATGGCTTCCAGTTAGCCCCAGTGATGATGTCTTTTTGTGTGGGTCACATCATCGATGCACTTGGTGATGTAAGAGGTTACAGTGTCTGTATACTCCTCTATGTCTGTCCGGTTGTTGTAAGTGGCTACCTGCTTAAACATTTCCCAGTCTGTTGTGTCAAAGCAGTCTTGAAGAGCATCGGAGGCTCCCTCAGGCCACACTTTTACCTGGCATGAGATGGCATGAGAACAAGAGAGAGAGAGACAGAGTGGAGGAAGGAATAGAAATGAGAGAGTGAGATGGATGCAGGAATAAGAGATGGCATGAAAACCAGAGAAAGAGAGACAGAGAGAGAGAGAGAGAGAGGAGTAATGGGAGAACATGTCATACTGTGCACTCAACAGCACATAACGAGAGAGAGAGTGGGAGAAAGAAAGAAAGAAAGAAAGAGTGAGATGCAGGGTAAACCTGAGGGTGACTAGCATGATTTGAGCACCACCAACACATCTGTGTGGGCCCAGACTACCCGCAGGCCTCCCTTACCACCACACTGTGCTCTGGATGCTTGTCCTTATCTCTGTCTAGAGCACACGTGCACACACACATGCACACACACATATACACACTGTGCTCGCCCCCTACAGAGGTCCGTGATCTCTGTCTGTAGCATACACACACACACACACACACACACACACACACACGTAAACGTGAGTGTGGGTCACGTCTGATTTTCTGAATTTCAGAGAAACCCTTGAGTCAAATGCTCTGATACCAAATAGCTACACCCTCAGCTGTACAGTAAATACACATGGCCCCCTCCCACACACACACACAGAAAAACACATACCGTATCAGCTAGTCTAGTTTAGTCTGGTCTAAAAAAATTAAGTTATGTGTACATTTAGTGACTGTACACTCATTGGCCTGTAGATGGTGGTGCACACATATACACACGCACACACACACACAGGAACGCACATACATCAGTATCGGCAATTACAACAGCCGATACATAATTACAAATTCAGTAGGATTAAAGGAAAACCAAATATTCCTCATAATTATAATTTGGCTGCATTTCCAGTATTGGCGTCACGTAGTTGTTTGTCCACCAGATGGCGCATCGTTGCAGTAAGACGTAATTTTGTTGGAAGTTAATCTAAAGTGGTTTGGAAAGACACTACGCTTCCTACAAGGACAAGACTGTAGTTTACCGCAGAGAACGTCTAATAAGGATAGGATGATGTTCACATGAAATGGAATTGCCATTTCTTCTTGAAGCCGAAATAAATCTGAGAATGTTTATCGGACATGCTTGGTTTTTACTGCAGGTAGGCTACGTTAATCTTAAGTCAATCAATAGCCTAGAGTAGGTAAAATAATGTTATCGTTAGCATTGGTTGAATGATGGAGGCCAATTTGATTATTGATGTATTTTTAGAAAACCATGAGGTTATAGGCTACCAAGAAAATTGATAACAGCACTAATTGCATCTTTCGACTGTCATCTCATTTGCTTATGACCATAACCTAGACTACTAACAGGAGCTAAGTGAGTTAGCCACAACACGTTCGCTACGTGATGGTTTTCTAATGGAAAATATAGGCTACCTGAAAAATAACCTGTCTATGATGCATCCTAAACACCGGGCTCAAACATTTAGCTCAAAGTCTCAAAAAGTTTTGCCTATGGCTAGACGTTTTTTGTTTGTTCGAAGTGCGTGTTTAGGGTGTGAGAGGGGAGTCAATGTGCTTTGATTCCAGCTTGGTAGTAGTAGTCTATGCGATTAAAAAACACGTGTGTGTGAAGTATCCAAACAATGATAAGGCTTTCATTATGGCTGCTTTAGCCACAGACCTTGAGCTACTGTACAGTGGGTTGGGTTCCATTTAGAAGTGTCGCTTTCCGTGATTCACACAGCTGCGTGAAATGTATTAGGCCTACTACTGATATGCAAAACTATTAACTTTTCGCCAAGAGGTGGCAGCTTAAGTCCGCTTGATACTGTAAGCCATTGGTTCCCAAAGGAGATTTTATTTGGGTCGCCAGCATAGCCTAGTGACAATTTATGTTGTGTATAGGGCCTACCTTATATAGCTTATAGTTTGTTAACAGTAACGGTTTTGTCATAACTCCCTCTATGCATTTTCGCATTTAGAATAGCTCTGAAACCGGGGTCGAACACTTCGCAGGGGGGGCGCCAGAGCGTGGATATCTCAATCGCAAAATTAAACAATATTTCTATCGGGCGCCTACCATGAACTAGGCTGGGTGAACTCAGCCTGATCTGCCGGCGATTCCTTTTCGATTTCTTAAAAGATTGAGCTTGGTCTGGCGAAAGCCAGACTAACCATGGACCTCATAGTTGCAAAATGCAAGGGAACATGAATCAGCATATTATTTGCACAATTAATAACAGACAGTAGCTCTTCAACTTGGCCCGTTAAAATGTGTATGAACAGTCTAGCAACGCATTTCATGAAGGCCCTTTTGGACATGTCAGTTATTTGCACCACTGGGTAAAACGGCATTTTGTTTTAGACTACTGGTATTTAATTTGAGCATTGACAATAAAGCTGAATATCATATGAACTAGATGACTAAACTTATGCATATGTAGAAGAAGAAAACATTCACAAAAATCCATGACATGACCTCTCTTCTTGATAGCTGTTGAAAACTGCATGGAACTGACAGGGATTGTTTTGTTTAATAATAAATAAATAAATACATTATGCTGCTATCTTCTGCTTTTCCCAAATACAATGTAGCCTACAGGTGTACCTTTCATCAGTCCAGTTGCAATGGATGGACTGTGATGAACTGCCCTACTTGTGATTGTTTAGATATTTTAAAGGTTTTATAACAATGCTACAAATTTTTTGGCAAGTGCTACAAATCTATTCACCTTTGCAGCGCCAGTAGGCTACTTGTGTGCGGCCCGCAAACAAACATTCAAACAAGCATACACAAAAAGTTTCAAGAGTGGGGGATGGGTAGAAGATGGAGACAAATTCATTAATATGATTTATTTTCGCGTGAATGGATGTATAGGACTGAGCGGCGGTCATATTTTGTACCGCTATGCGGTACATCTAGTTTAAGAACAAACAAACAAATTAAATTGCCTTTTTTTTTTATTTGTGACCATGAAAGTTCTGTAACGCCTGAATGAGACAAAAATGAATTAAGATAAAAAAAAAACTAGATGTACCGCATAGCGGTACAAAATATGACCGGGCCAGTCCTGTACATCCGTTCTCATAAAAATAAATCACACTTCAATTTGTCTCCATATTTTACTCCATCCCCCACTCTTGAAACTTTTGTGTATGCTTGTTTGGCATGCCTGAGTGTGTGTCGCGGCTGCACAGAAAGTAGCCTACTGGTGCTGAAAAAAGTGAATAGATTGTAGAATAGCCAAAGAAGATGTAGCATTGTTATAAAACCTTTAAAATCTCTAAACAATCACAAGTAGGGCAGTTCATCACAGTTCATCCATTGCAACTGGATTGAGGAAAGGTCACTTACACCTGTAGGCTACATTGTATTTGGGAAAAGCAAAAGGTATCAGCATAATGTTATTTATTTATTTATTTATTTATTTATTCATAAATAAACAAAAACATCTCTGTCAGTTCCATGCCGTTTTCAACAGCTATCAAAAACAAAGGTCATTTTTGGATGGATGGATTTTTTGTGAATGTTTCTTCTTCTACATAAGATTTTAGTCATCTTTAGTTCATGTACAGTAATACTTTATTGTCAATGCACAAATTAAGTAACAGTAGTCTGAAACGTTATTGTTAATGCACAAATTAAGTAACAGTAGTCTGAAACGAAATGCTGTTTTACATCTAACCAGTGGTGCAAATAACTGACATGTCCAAATGGGCCTTGATGAAATGCGTCGCATACACATTTTAACGGGCCAAAGTTGAAGAGCTGTTGTCCGTTATTGAAAAGTTGTAATAAAATTCACGCAGCTCCATGAGTCAAGGAAAGCGCGAATGAAGTAGCCACTTCTAAATGGGACCCACTACACAGTACCTTAAGGTGTGTTGATAAAGCAGCCATAATGAAATAAAGGTGTCATTGTTTGGATACTTCACACACACGTGCTTTTTAATTTCACAGACTACAACTACCAAGCTGGAATCAAAGCACATCGATTCCCCTCTCACACCCTGCACGCGACTTAAAACAAAATAAACAGGCGCCTCAGTCTCACGATGTATAGGCAAAAACTGTATCAGACCGGTGTAACGTTGGTAAATCTTCCATTGCACAGAATGATTTTTGTAGCACGTGCAACAAATGACAGTCGAAAGATACAATTACAGTGCTGTTATCAATTTGCTTGGTATAACCGCATTTATAGTTTTCTACAAATGCAATCAATCAAATTGGCCTCCATCACTCAACCAACGCTAACGGTAACACTAGGTCCTCATTGATATTATAAGATTAACGTACCTGCAGTAAAAACCAAGCATGTCCGATAAACATCCTCAGATTTATTTCAGCTTCAAGAAGAAATGGGAATTACATTTCATGTGAACATCGTCCTATCCTTATTAGACGTTCTCTGCAGTAAACTACAGTCCTGTAGGAAGCATCCATTGTTTTTCCAACCCACTTTTAACTTCCAACAAAATTACATCTCACTGCAACGATGCGCCATCCAGTGGACAAACGACTACTTATCGCCAATACTGGAAATGCAGCCATGATGATGATGATGAATATTTGGCTTTCTTTTAATCCTACTGAATTTGTAATTATGTATCGGCCGTTCTAATACCGATAGTATGTGGGTGCCTGTGTGTGTGTGCATGTGTATATGTGTGCACCGCCATCTACAGGCCAATGAGTGTACAGTCACTAAATGTACACATGACCTAATTTTTTTTAGACCGGTTTTTTACATTTTGAAATAATAGTGCCTTTATGAACATCCATTATAATGGACACCAGGACCAAAATACAATGATTTTGGGGGAAATTTAGGAGAGAATATGGATGAAATCCATATTCATCCCCCATGGATGAAATTCTACGAAACTTGGCATACCCCCAGAGAATGCCAGGTCAATCATACACATAAAATTTGGTGCAGTTCTGAACATCTTAACTGAAGATAGGGCGATTAAAGCAGAATAATATTGCATTTTCATTTTTTACCGGGGGGGGGGGTGCAAATCACAAATGAGTGATTATGGGCCAGGTTGATGTGGCGACCAACATACCATAAAAGATTCTTCATCCTTGGTGCCACGGTTCAGGTAGTTATTTAGGAAAAACTGCTTTTTTTGCGGTTCGGGGGGCCCAGCACGGGGGGGGAGTGGCCCCCGGGGACGGAACGAAATTTTTCTGTAAAAGTCTAATGGGGCTACATACCCACCAAATTTCATGTGCCCCGGTGGTTCGGTGTCCCGGGTATCGTTGACCAAAAATTCAGGAAGTAGATGACGGAAAAAAAAAAAAAAACGTTGACAATCCTTATATGACCGCTTCGCTAGCCTACACAAAAATCAGCATGGGAGAGATGAGTGTGCAGGGTAACCATGAATGACCTATAGACAGTGAGCGAGTGGTATAAATATTAGTTAGACTTCTTAAACGTGAAAGTGTAGATCAAGGAGATTTTCCCTGAAAATTCATATTGAATCTATGATTTCTATGACCCCGTAAGCCTCACAGCCGCGACAGAGACTCTATGGGCCGGCCCACAACGCGCATAGTCCTAGGCCGGCCCACCGGGAAAACTCCCGATCGTCCTGATTGCCACTCCGCCCCTGCTTGCATCTGTGTATGCAGTTTCTTCTCCCCTGTGGCTTGGGAAGGGTCCCTGTAGTGTACTATGGAAGAGATGTAACTGTGAGTCATTTAAATTCCAAGTGCGTTTGACAACTGAATGTTGTATTTGGGTGTCTGTTCCAGGGAAGGCAATTAAAAATCAGTCTGGGAATTATCCTGATAATGAGTTTAGCTGGAAATCTGAGTTTGAGCTGGCAGCTCTGCTATCAGATTGTGTTACTGGTTCCTGTGTGTAATATAGGAGCACTATCTCTCAGACACACACGCAGTCAGACACACACACACGCATCCCAAAATGATTGTGCACAGAATCATACCTGCTTGTAGAACACTCATGTGTTTTTGTATGTGTGTGTGGATACTATCATGGAAAATATGAATGTCCTTTTTGAAATACATTGCCATGGAGTTTTCTGGGGCAGCATTAGGGGCAGTTTCTGAATTTCTTTTCCTCTTGAGACTTGAGTCAAAGACGCTGTCAGTTTTTACTACTATCAGTGACATCAGGCAGTTGCCTGCCATATCCAATGTCAAATATGTAAACTAAACATGGCAATTTTACAAACACACAACAGTCATTCATTTCTAAACTTAGACATAGACAATTAAGGGTAAACTTAACCAAATATAAGGGAAAAAGCTATTTATTCTTCTAGATTATTTCATTTGCCTTTTTGGACAGTTTTATTTATTTTTTCTGGATTGTTCGTTTCATTTTCATGTTTTTCTTTCATCTGCGATAATTCTTTTTTTAGTCTTACTCTTCTTCCCCATCTTCTTGAGGCACAGGTTCATATCTGTCTGTATCTAAATGTCTGTTTCACTCACTCATCACCTACAGAATTCTCTCCTAAATTTCCCCCAAAATCATTGTATTTTGGTCCTGGTGTCCATTATAATGGATGTTCATAAAGGCACTATTATTTCAAAATGTAAATCAAGGAACACCATGGGCACAGCAGCACAATGATATCATGCAGCACCTGAAAATAATCCCCGTAGGCTAACTTCCAGCAACAAGCTGCAGCAGATGATGAGCAGGTTAGTGCAGTGTTTTTCAACCACTGTGCCGGGGCACACTAGTGTGCTGTGAGAGATCATCAGGTGTGCCGCAGAAAATTACCCAAATGTCACTCACTGGTCCAGAAAAGCAACTGTTGCATCAAAGAATTTATAACCACATGCTCTCATTGATTGTATGATTGCACTATTTGTGGTATGCAGGCATTGTGCAACGGGGGCCCCATATCCAGTATTCACAGAATCATCACATATCCAGTTCATAACAACAATTAAATTAGATATAGTCACCTACAAATGAAACAGAGGGCGCTTGTTTTATTGAGCAGGTCTTGCATAGAAGCCATAATAAGGCCTGTGTAATCTTTGTATTATTTGAAATTTTAGGCTATGGTATGTTTATTTTTTCTTTACACAGAATGTTAGTGTGCCGTGGGACATTTTAAGTGTCAAAAGTGTGCCGTGCACAATAAAGGTTGAAAAACACTGGGTTAGTGACTGGATTATTACGCCTGAATGGGAGTATAGTTCCATGTCAAATCAGCCTAGAAAATCGCCACGTTTCATTTTCCGTTGGTCTTATTACACTTTCTAACTTGAGAGGAGTAGAGTTTTAAATAGGAAAATTACCGGAAATCTAATAGTCACTTTTAAATGTGATTCAAGCAGGTGAGATGCTAATGATCTAATCTGATTCAATGATCTGTGCTGGAGCTAAAAGTGGTATTGCCAGACTGAGAACAGCTGGATGAACTGGAGAAAGGTAAAAATCAATTGTTTAACTCAAGGAGAGATGGAAAATGAGTGTAATTCTCCAAATGGTGGAATATCTTTAATCTACCCATCCCTAGGAAATGACTTCCAAACAAACGTCCCATGGTCATTTCAGTTGGTTTGATGGTCAAAATAATGCTAAAACAATGTTTTGGTTTGATGGTCTGTTTGTGGTAAAAAAAAATAATGCTAAAACAATGTTTTGTGAGTTTGGTTGAATCAGTTTTGACATTGTTGTTTTAATATTTGGCACATGGGGATTCTTGGACTCACCATTTTTAATCATTTTTGGCATATGAAAACAAGTTTATTTGATACAATGAATAATTCAGACCTGGTCCCAGGCATGGAAATATAATGGATAAATCATGTTACATAAAGTTTGGTTTTTTATTAAAGAGTCTGGTGGGGTGAAGTGATGCGATGGTCCCAGGCATGGAAATATAATGGATAAACATTTTAAGTTTGGTTTTTATTAAAAGTTTTGAAATGACATTTTAATCCAATTTTGAAATGTTCCCCCGGTAGCAGGCAGAGGAAAACCATTTGTTTTGTTGGATGATAATGATAGTAATTCACTCTGTGAACGTGGTCCTCTGTGAACGTGGCTGAAAAGGTTCCATGGGCAAAATCGTTCACATTTGGGCCTGGACGTCCTCAATAGCCACATTTACATGGACACTTTTAATAACGATTAGAAACGGAATAACGGCTCAATTGGAATAGAAATTCTCATATAAAAACCTCAATCTGAATAAAAATGCCCGATCCGATTAGAATTGGAATGAAAGAGGTGGTGTAGTCTGTTCCTATTCCGATATCGGATTGCCTGCTGTATCTTTCAAGGAAAAGTAGGCAACAACGGCTATTCCAATCAAAGATTCTAAAGCACTTAAGAGCACCTGATCGGAATAGAACGTACCCCATGTAAACAGACGGTACAATCTATTCAATTGGAATAGTTTAATCAGAATTACAAAAAATTCTGTGTTGGACTTCAGGCAGCGGTAACGTTTCCCAGACCGTAGGATAGAGAAGAGGCAGTTGTTGGGGTGACTGGGATCCCTGATAATTTTTCTTGTTCTCGACTGACATCTCCTTATGTAAATTTCCTGTAGGTTGGGTAAGGCACTTCTGGTGGTACGTTCAGCTGATCTCACTACTCTCTTCAGAGCTTTACGGTCTAGCTCAGTGCTATTACCATACCAAGCTGTTATACTCCCAATGATAACACTTTCAATGGTGGTTCTGTAAAAGTTCTTCAGTAGTTGTTGAGGTAGCTTGAAGTACTTGAGGCGTCTGAGGTGGAAAAGACGCTGATGACCCTTTTTCACCAGTGAATTAATGTGCTTGGTCCAAGTCAGGTCTTCAGTAATATGGACTCCAAGATATTTAAAACTCTCTACCCTTTCCACTTGAGAGTCATTGATCATAAGTGGTTGATAAATCTTCCGGGAATTCCCGGGAATCCTCCCGATTCTCCCGATTACCCACCCTGGGCCTGATTCAGTCTTACTCTTCTTAGACTGAAGACAAGTCCTGCGATGCTAAATAGCCTTTCACAGGCCGCTGAGGCAGGTAGCTTCACAGAAAGCTGCCAATGTACAGAAACATTTCTTGCAAATATGGCCACGGGTGAATGACGCTCTCTTCACCACTACCCTGTTCACCGAGTTCACCACTATCGTCGGGGTGGTCGTCTATGATAACGGGAGGTCCTCCAGTAGGTGCTTGTGCTTCCATGACGGTTTCAGTTGTGCGTCCTCCTCCTTTAGCAACAAACAAGCGCTGAAATAAAGCGCGCAGCGTGCGTAATGCAATCTATGAGCAGTGATTTGCCAAACCTCCCTTATTGTAGTCGCACACATTTCTTCTAATTTTATGTTTTAGTAACGAGTAACGAAGATGCTTAGTGGAAATATAACGGAGTAAAAGTATACATTTTATCTAGGAAATGTAGTGGAGTAAAAGTGAAAGTTGACATACATTTAAATAGCGAAGTAAAGTACAGATACGTGAAATTTCTACTTAAGTACAGTAACAAAGTATTTATACTCTGTTACATTACAACACTGATTGTGGTTGGTGACTTCAATAAGGCCCGTCTCAAGAAGGTCATGCCGGATTTTTATCAGCATGTCAAATGTAACACCAGAGGGGAGAGGACACTGCATCACTGCTACACCTTGATGGATACAAAGCCAAGTCTCTTCCTCCTTTCGGCAAATCATATCATGCTGCAATATTCCTTATGCCCAGGTACCAGCAAAAACTGAAACGCGAGCTTCCAGCCATGCGTGAGGTGACGCTCTGGTCAGAGGAGTCTGAGAACATGCTCCAAGATGCGCTGAGCATTGTGGACTGGGATGTGTTCAGATCTGAAGAGAACATCGATGAGTTTACAGAAGCAGTAGTAGGGTTCATAGGGAAGCATGTGGATGACACTGTTCCCAAAGCCATCATGAAGACATACCCTAACAAAAGCCATGGGTAAACCACTCCATCCGCGAAGCTCTGAATGAACGAACTGCTGCTTATAACTCAGGACTTCTATCTGGAAACATGGAGGAATATAAAGCTGCCGCATACAATCTACGGAGAATGATGAAAGAAGCCAAGAGACGGTATGGGGAAAAGATCCGGTCCCAGTTTGAACAGTCAGATTCCAGGTGTATGTGGCAAGGGCTACGGGCGATGTCGGACTACTAATCACCAACTTCCACCATTGTGAACGCTGACCCCCTCGCTGGCAGATGAGCTCAACACATTCTATGCGCGCTTTGACCAAAACGTGGAGGACATCACCCAGGTGCATGTTGAATGCGCGTCAGTCCTGCCAGGCCCAGTGGAGACTAGGTGAGTGGCAGTCCATGGTAGAACTTCCGACATTACCACAAAGTAATGAAATACGTGTGGCAGGGCATCTTTAACTAACCACTTGTTAGTTACCGGTAATCATGAATTAAAGTATTAGGAAGTGGTTTATAAAACATTTACCCAAGCCCCAACTACCGGTAATCATTAGTGTTGTTAAACAGTTTCTCAATCATTAACACACCCATTCTGAGGGTAATTCCATGATCAAGGTCCAAGGTCATCCTTACGATGTATATATGTATATATGGTGTGCAACCATACAGAAACAACATTTTTCACAATATTATAGATAAATTTAGCACAAAAAGTAAGGACATTTATGTTTGGTAGATTATTTCTCTGTGGTAACAATTATTTTTGGCAATAAATCTTATACCGTTGGAAAGCCTATTTAGTTCCCTTTAAAATGGTGCCCCAATTGTAAGGAACATGCATTTGTGGGATGAGCAGCAGACCTGAGTATGTAGGTTGCCCCAAGAAAAATTTGCCAAATCTTCTCTGCCATTGTTATTAAGTGTGCTTGCAAAGCAGCACACTTATTAAGTGTGCTTGCACAGCAGCACACTTATTGTTCTTAAGTTTTATTATTATTTTTCCCGTCTCCCTAATTTTTTTGTCAGCCCTAGCGCCTAGGCCCTTTGAGACAGAGACACCGTTCCAACTTTAAAACGTCCGGTCAGTACCGGTGTAAGTTGGTCGCGAAGATGACGTCAGGTGGGCGTGCCGTTCGTCCGCCATATTGGATTGAACAGAAAGCGAAACTAAATTTTCACAGGTCACAAATTTGGTCCGAACGCCACGAAACTTGACGTACATTATCCTTGGACCAAGCCTCACAAATGTTAGCGGAAGGATTTTTGATTTTCGAAAGCGTTTGCCCGTCACAGCCAAACGAAATCGGCGGCGAAGCTCCGAAACAGGAAGTCGTCCATATCTCAGGAACACTGTCACATATCGATACCAAATTTTGTATATGAACTGGGGACTCCAGTGTGAGGGTGCATAGGCAAAAAAAAAAAAGAAATATTCCAAAAGTTTCCATCATTTGGCAAACCACCCACAGGTATTTGGTAACTCACACCATTCACCTTTTCACCATTCACCTTCTATCACAATGCCTTCCATGTATGCACAATGTCTCAGAGAGCAGACACAATGTCTCCAGGCAACCTTGCCTAATCATGAAATCCTTGCTCTGCCATGGGATAGTATGGACTTACGAACTGAAATAGTGAGGAGAACAGTAGCTATATATAGCTTACATAATAGAGTTGTTTTCACATTGACGGTATTCAAATTAAATTTTTCATTATTGTTACATATCATGATGGGAGAGTATTATTAAAAATGTTACAAGTATGCAAATGCATATGTTTACGGGCATTTAGGTTTTACTGTGTTGTTTTGTTGTAAAGACATGCAAGGCATTCTGGGCCGTAATGAACAGTGGTCGGCAGCACTCCATAGGCTACGTATTAATATGAATAGGTGTTTCTGTAAACCTAGGGATAATAAACAGCTATCTCTGTTACAAAAACGAGCTGGTAATCGCTCATTGAAGAGGGTACTATGATAAAAAGATTGTTTTCCTAAAAGCATGGAGTTGACGAAAGAATAAACAATCAATGTCACGTTAATGTTAAATAGCCTAGAACTATCTGAACGCTAGGTGGCAACGTTGTACATTTCACTAGTGCAGCCTTTCTTGAAATACGGTGTGAGATTCCCAAGTAAGGAAGGTGCAAATATTATGTAATTTATCATGGGAAATTATTGGAAATGTTATTTCTTGTTTATTCTAATTGCAAACCACACACATCCATTCGAATCCTGCATTACACATTTAATACTGAAAGACTATCATTTCGTTTATTTGATGTTGCCTTAGCAACACAGCCTTCAGAGCAAAGATTCTAGAACAGGGCGTCAGAGAGACACGTTTTGAGTTTGTGGCCAAGAACCTAAAATATCGGTTTCCATGTGCTGGATGGTGTGCGTCCTTTATGAAAGTAAGTGTTTTATACAGTTAACGTTACAGACATAATGAGTCATGTTGTAGTGGTCAACATAAATGTGCCCCTTCTGTTATTAGAATGCTAAGCGGAGAAGCATGCTAAGCAGAGATTTAGGATCATTAATTTCTTGTGTGGCTAGCTATAGGGAGGAGGAGATGTAGTGCTATGTTGCTAATTGGGATTTATGTTGTTTAGCGTAATGCCATGGTCATTTGATATGAGATGCTTGCTTTCGTCACGTGTAACTTTAGGACTGCTATTTTTTTTTTTACTAACAGTAATTCACGAAGCACTTTAGCCCTAAAAGTAGCACCTACGTCTGTGACGGCTTAAAAGAAGTGGCAAGGACTCCTAACGCGATGTTTTGAAATGCGTCTACTATTGTCTACAGGAGCTTCCAATCGCAAGGGAACTTGCATTGTAATCATAACTAAGGGATGCAATAACACCACCAACAACCAAAACTAGCCTACTCATTGTCAACATGTACATGAAATGTAACGTTTCATGTGGATCAAATTAAAATGTTTTCTTTGCAAACGTAAGCATAGGCATATGGTGACAGATTAATTTATTAATGCTGCTGTGTGAATCACGGTAAGCGCGAATGAAGTGGCCACTTCTTAATGGGACCCACTGTATGGAAGTGGGAAAAGTAAAATAGAGATGTTTTAAATAAGATAAGGTTAATCAGAATTCTACGATATGCCCGCTTGACAACGGCAGAGATAGAACTGGCCTTTGGCCATAGCAACCATCCATTTAGAACGACTGGCCTTCATAGCAACCAAAGATCTGAGCTGTGTTGCAATGTGAGGCAAAGTATAGAAAGGTGATGAAACATACAGAGACAGGTCAAGAAATATAGTGCAATGTAGACAGTAGTATACAGTTGATTTACAGACGGTGGTTTAGAGTAATATGAAGTATTCCTTTATTCTGAGATAGGCTACATCAATAGGCTCTCAAAACAACCCCAGGCTCACAAAACAATCCCAATCAGACATACGGTCTTTATAGAGCAAATCCATATAGATTATTTGTCAAATAAACCAGTAAAACATAATTTGTGGGATGGAATATATAACATTCACACTCATAGCTCATATTTTTTTTAAATAAATCAGTGAAAAAGTATCCTGACAAACAAGTAGCTTTTTTAATGCCTTGGTCATATTTCATAATTTCAATTCCTCTGTAGGTTACCTGATAGCCCAGTTTGAGAGGCGCAAGACACGTGACATTATTTATTTTTGCAGCCAATCACTGCTGTCATTTTATTTTATTGATTTGATCTCAGTCATAGAAGCTAAATTCGAAGGCAGGCCAAAGGTAAAATCCAACGAATCACATTCAACCCGCAAGCCAATAGTTGAATAGCCCTCTCCTAGAGCTTTTGGGATATTGCCACTGCTCCAACACTGAAAGGCACCGTTACAATGCCTGGATCAAGCCAGGTTCAGCATAGCGTATGCCACTGTCTGCTCACGTTGCTGACCGGACCAGGGCAAGCACACTTTCGCAGTTCCCGCCGGAAATGCAGTCTAGTTGAAAACCTGTAATCTCTCATAAAAGTGTGTCTATTTCATGCCACGTCCATAACGCTGATAAAATGACACGTATTCTTAGGATGTAAATGATTATATGAAATTTGAGGTTTTGTCAGTATTCAGAGGACAGGTTACAAACAGTTATGGAAATTAATTTACTGATAATTTTGTCCATGCTCTAAGGCATTTTGTTTAGTAATATGAGTCCAACTGTCACATTCATAATGCTGGAACTGTCCCTGATTTTTTAAACCAGTGGTCCCCAAACTTTTTTTTTCCGAGGGCCAGCTTACTATGCCTGGCTCTAATAGAGGGCCAGAGACTTGGAGTATATCAGTAACCATAAATAGCTTAGTGCTGTGAACAACAGCAGTCTACCTTAGTTGAATATTCCATTACATTTAAGTTTGGCGAACAGTGGCGAACATGTTTTCTCTGCACAGTTGAATTTGACGATTTAGTGTAAACATCCCATAATAATGGCAACACTTCGTCTAGCCCACGTCCAGCTCCACTGATATGTTCACGGAGAACTACCTCCTCAGACTGTTTGCAAGTGTTCATAAACATTCACCAAAAACTCAAGGCAAACAGAAACCTGTTTGCAATAAATTTGAATGCACCACATGTTTGCAGGAGAAATTGCACAGCATATCACCATAAAAAATAATATACAAACACTAAAGATTGGAGGTGGAGGCATCATGGTGTGGGGCTGTTTTTCATCTCATGGTACTGGCAGACTTCATACAGTTAAAGCAACAATGAATGGAGCCATTCATTTTTTATTTTCTTGCCATCCACTAGGGTGATCTGGATGAGACATGGGTAGACCTTCCAAGAGGACTCAGTCCAAAGCATACGGCAAAAGGAAACTCTTAATTGGTTTCAGAGAAAGAAAATCCAATTTGTGGATTTGTGGAACATTTGTGGAATCACGATTCACAAGAGGGTCCCCCTGGAATCTGCAAGATTTAAAGACTGTTTGGGAGAATGGGCCAAAATCACACCTACTGCGACTGATTAGTTTCTTCATTCAGGAAATGTCTTGAATCTGTCATTACAGATTCAGAAAAAAAAAAGTTCTTTGAATTGAATTGAATTGAAACAAAGACTTTTCCATCAGTTGGCACATTCAATATTTTTTTCCTGTGTCATTCCACTTTATTACACATAACTGTATTGCAGATGTTATTTATGGACTTTAATGTTTAGATGTCTTTAAATGTGTGGATTTATTTACTTATTTAAATACTAATGTCTGGTGAATATTCCTTGTGAATAGCCTCTTTGGAAATATACTTACTGTAAAATGACGCATTCAATACTCATTTCCCCCATTGTATTTCAAACCACGTCAAAACAGCGTGTGTGTGTGTGTGTGTGCGTGCGGTACTGGAAAAAATGTTGACAAATGTTGACACATATTTTGGTAACACTTTATAATAACTACACACTAGTATAAGTAAGTATATATACTCTTTTGATCCCGTGAGGGAAATTTGGTCTCTGCATTTATCCTAATCCGTGAATTACTGAAACACACTCAGCACACAGTTAACACACAGTGAGGTGAAGCACACACTAATCCGGTAGCAACAACAGCATTTCGGGGGAACAGTGAGGGTTAGGTGCCTTGCTCATTTGCACTTCAGCCGCGCCTACTGGTCGGGGTTCGAACCGGCAACCCTCCGGTTACAAGTCCGAAGTGCTAACCAGTAGGCTACGGCTGCCCCACTATTAAAAGGATATTCCACCATTTGGGGAATTGTGTGTGTGTGTGTGTGTGCGTGCGGTACTGGAAAAAATGTTGACAAATGTTGACACATATTTTGGTAACACTTTATAATAACTACACACTAGTATAAGTAAGTATATATACTCTTTTGATCCCGTGAGGGAAATTTGGTCTCTGCATTTATCCTAATCCGTGAATTACTGAAACACACTCAGCACACAGTTAACACACAGTGAGGTGAAGCACACACTAATCCCGGCGCAACAACAGCGGTGCTCGGGGAGCAGTGAGGGGTTAGGTGCCTTGCTCATTTGCACTTCAGCCGCGCCTACTGGTCGGGGTTCGAACCGGCAACCCTCCGGTTACAAGTCCGAAGTGCTAACCAGTAGGCTACGGCTGCCCCACTATTAAAAGGATATTCCACCATTTGGGGAATTACACTCATTTTCCACCTCCCCTTGAGTTAAACAATTGATTTTTACCTTTCTCCAGTTCATCCAGCCGTTCTCTGAGTCTGGCGATACCAGTTTTAGCTCCAGCCTAGCAAAGATCATTGAATCTGATTAGACCATTAGCTTCTCGCCTGCTAGCATCACGTTTAAAAGTGACAAGATTTACGGTAATTTTCCTATTTAAAACTCGTCTCCTCTCAAGTTAGAAAGTGTAATAAGACCAACGGAAAATGAAACGTGGCGATTTTCTAGACTGATTTGTCATGGAACTATACTCTCATTCCAGCGTAATAATCAAGGAACACCTTGGGCACAGCAGCACAATGATATCATGCAGCACCTGAAAATAGTCCCCGTAGGCTAACTTCCAGCAACAAGGTTGAGCTGCAGCAGACGAATTGGTTAGTGACTGGATTATTACGCCTGAATGAGAGTATTTCCATGTCAAATCAGCCTAGAAAATCTCTACGTTTCTCATTTTCCGTTGGTCTTATCCTATGGTTTGTCCATAGTAAATAAGCCTATCTAAAATAGTTTAATAATACATTATGCAATAGTCATTTGTTAATGAAGTAATATTTCCATTATTTAACAGTTGTTAAAGGGGTGGTTCAGGATTTTGGACATAGGACCTCATTTCCAATTTAGCAAGTGTGATATTTATCAGTGGAGACCATTTTCAACACGTTTCATCCACGTGTACTGTGGAGTGGGTAAGACTGTTTTTAGTGACAGTGACAGTATTACGTTTTTAGCTTTTTTTTTTTTATTACGAAACTAGACACTCTAACACACCTTATATGAGATACACACCTCTGTGATAAATGGAGATGAAATATATATGACGATCGAAAACTCATGAAAACGCACAATCTGGACATTTTATCTGGACATTTTATCATAACTCGGTTGCCGCTTTGGGTCGAATCAGTGACGCATGCACGTCAGCTGAAAACCAGGCCATTTTCGTGGGTCTATCACTAGGTGGCAGTCTCGCCAGGTCTCGCTGATCACTTCCCGGAAAGTTTACAGGCAACACTTCATATTTCATGAAAGACGTTATATCTCCATTTCTAGAAAAAAACAGCGATTTTAATGAAAACTAGCCACTGTTTAGCTTGGGATTTCTCAGGAACAGAGGCGTGTAGAAATACACGGTTTGCACCCACTGAGAGCTTTAAGTCTCACCTTTTAAACGAGCAATTGTATGTGTTCATAGCTATAACACAGAATATGCTGTGGCTGTACAAAAATCATCAACAATGGTCTAGATTGCTGGCACTCTAGGACAAAGCTTCCGAAAACAGCTTGGCATTCAATGAGTTAAGGATTTGTCTATGGTTTAAAACAGTGGTCCCCAAACTATGGCCTGCGGGCCAGATATGGCCCGCTACCTCATTTTGGGTAGCCCCCCAAAACATGTCCGTGGTATATAGCAACCGGCCCGCACGGGAGTATGACCTCGTCAAACTATAACCTCCGCAATTTCACCCATTCATTCTCTATTCGCCTTATTCACCCAGCGGCCATTACAAGGCTGAGGGGTACACTTGCCATTACACCTCAGTCCAGCAGATGGTGGTGGTAATGCACTCCGTTTGTAAACTGCCAAAAAAAGCTCACCGAAAAAGAATAAGGGTTCACTGGCCTGTTCTTCTTCTTCAGTGAGTTTTGTTTTAGCAGTTTGCAAACGGAGTGCATTACCACCACCATCTGCTGGACTGAGGTGTAATGGCAGGTGTACCCCTCAGCCTCGTAATAACCGCCCGAATAAATAAAAATGGCGAAATCTTAACAGTAAACATGTAATACTCTTTTTGTCCACTGGTGGTTGTTTTGGCGCTGTTTCGCATTTGGCATCAAAAACGGAATGAAATGTAGGCCTACCTGCAAACAATGTAAGAGGCCTATGCTGACTGCATCAGTGCTCAAAGTATTCTAAAAGTTTATCAATGAATTGTTAACTAGATTGCGGTACAAAATATGACCGCCGCTCAGTCCTGTACATCCATTCGAAAATAAATCACACTTCAATTTGTCTCCATCTTTTACTCCATCCCCACTCTTGAAACTTTTTGTGTATGCTTGTTTGGCATGCCTGAGTGTGTGTGTGCGGCTGCACAGAAAGTAGCCTACTGGTGCTGAAAAGGTGAATAGATTGTAGAATAGCCAAAGAAGATGTAGCATTGTTATAAAACCTTTAAAATCTCTAAACAATCACAAGTAGGGCAGGTCATCACAGTTCATCCATTGCAACTGGATTGATGAAAGGTCACTTACACCTGTAAGCTACATTGTATTTGGGAAAAGCAAAAGGTATCAGCATAATGTTATTTATTTATTTATTTATTTTTTATGTATTTATAAACAAAAACATCTCTGTCAGTTCCATGCCGTTTTCAACAGCTATCAAAAACAAAGGTCATTTTTGGATGGATGGATTTTTTGTGAATGTTTCTTCTTCTACATAAGATTTTAGTCATCTTTAGTCCATGTAATACTTTATTGTCAATGCACAAATTAAGTAACAGTAGTCTGAAACGTTATTGTTAATGCACAAATTAAGTAACAGTAGTCTGAAACGAAATGCTGTTTTACATCTAACCAGTGGTGCAAATAACTGACATGTCCAAATGGGCCTTGATGAAATCCGTCGCTAGACTGTTCATACACATTTTAACGGGCCAAAGTTGAAGAGCTTTTGTCCGTTATTGTTCGTGCAAATATAGGCTGATTCATGTTCCCTTGCATTGTGTAACTGAGGTCCATGGCTAGTCTGGCTTTCATCAGACCAAGCTCAATCTTTTAAGAAATCAAAAAATAAATAGCGGGCAGATCAGGCTGGGTTCACCCAGCCTAGTCCATAGGCACCCGATATTGTTTAATTTTCAGATTGAGATATACACGCTCTGGCTATTCTAAATGCAAAAATGCATTAGGGAGTTATGACAAAACTGTAACTAACAAACTAGATCCTTCCCTAAGCTACAGGTAGGATTATAAGGTAGGCCTATTTACAACATAAATTGTCAATAGGCTATGCTGGCGACACAAATAAAATCTCCTTTGGAAACCAATGGCTTACGACTTACAGTATCAAGCGGACTTAAACTGCCATCGTGGCGAAAAGTTGTAATAACATTCACGCAGCTCCATGAGTCAAGGAAAGCGCGAATGAAGTAGCCACTTCTAAATGGGACCCACTACACAGTAGCTTAAGGTGTGTTGCTAAAGCAGCCATTATGAAATGAAGGTGTCATTGTTTGGATACTTCACACACGTGCTTTTTAATTTCACAGACTACAACTACCAAGCTGGAATCAAAGCACATCGATTCCCCTCTCACACCCTGCACGCACTTAAAACAAAATAAACAGGCGTCTCAGTCTCCGCATGTATAGGCAAAACTGTATCAGACCCGATTGTAGCGTTGGTAAATCTTCCATTGCACAGAATGATTTTTGTAGCGCGTGCAATAAATGACAGTCGAAAGATACAAACAGTGCTGCTATCAATTTGCTTGGTATAACCGCATTTATAGTTTTCTACAAATGCAATCAATCAAATGGGCCTCCATCACTCAACCAACGCTAGCGGTAACATTACCTAGGTCCTTATTGATATTACAAGATTAGCGTACCTGCAGTAAAAACCAAGCATGTCCGATAAACATCCTCACTTCATCCTCACTTACACTTCATGTGAACATCGTCCTGTCCTAATTAGATGTTCGCTGCGGTAAATTACAGTCCTTGTAGGAAGTGTCCATTATTTTTCCAACCCACTTTTAACTTCCATCAAAATTATGTCACACTGCAACGATGCGCCATCTAGTGGACAAACGACTACTTATCGCCAATACTGAAAATGCAGCCATGATGATGATGATGAATATTTTGGCTTTCTTTTGATCCTATTGAATTTGTAATTATGTATCGGCCGTTCTAATACCGATAGTATGTGGGTGCCTGTGTGTGTGCATGTTTATATGTGTGCACCTCCATTTGCAGGCCAATGAGTGTACAGTCACTAAATGTACACATAACCTAATTTTTTTAGCCCCCCCCATGGATGAAATTCTCTGAAACTTGGCATACCCCAGACCCCCAGAGAATGCCAGGTCAATTATACACATAAAATTTGGTGCAGTTCTGAACATCTTAACTGAAGATAGAGGCGATTAAAGCAGAATAATATTGCATTTTCATTTTTTTTACGGGGGCAAATCACAAATGAGTGATTATGAGCCAGGTTGATGTGGGCCCTTGAGACCAACATACCATAAAAGATTCACAGAGAACTGTGTCTGCCCTACCCTCCTTTCGGGGGTCCAGTCCAGCAGGGGGCTGCAGATGAAAGCGAAAAATGGCGGTTCCATGCTATCCATGTGGGGGTACATGCCCACCAAGTTTTGTGTACCCGGTCTTTCAGTGTCCGGGAATCCTTGTTGGTGTCGTCACTAAATGTACACATAAATTATTTTATTGTAAGGCCCCCATGAACGAAAGTACACAAAACTTGGCATGCATTCAGAGGGTGTCATAATGATCCTACACTTTTAATTTCGTGCAGTTTGACCTTGTCAGCCAGAGATATTGAGATGAAAACACCTAATTTTTTGCTTTTTAATTTTTAACTAGGTGGCGCTATACATGAAATAAGTGGTAATGGGATGGGTTGACATGCCCCTTAAGACCAACATACAAAAAAGGTGGACCTCCTAGGCCCTACGGTTCTCGAGATATTCACAGAAAACTGTCTCCGGCCACCTACAGGCCAGTTGGAGTATAGTAACATAAATTAATTTATTGTGTGGCCCCCATGAACGGAATTCCACAAAACTTGGCGTGCATACAGAGGGTGTCATAATGATCCTACACTTCCAATTTTGTGCAGTTTGACTATGTTAGGTCACAGATACCTTCAATTACACCACCTCATTTTTACTTTTTTTTGTTTTTAACTAGGTGGCGCTATACATGAAATGAGTGGTTATGGAATGGGTTGACATGGCCTTGAGATCAACATACAAAAAAAATGGTCCTCCTAAACCCTACGGTTTTCGAGATATTCACAGAAAACTGTGTCTGCCCTATCCTCCTTTTTCGGGGGTCCAATTCAGCGGGGGCTACAGATCAAAACGAAAACGATGGTTCCATGCTATCCATGTGGGGTTACATGTCCACCAAGTTTCGTGTACCCGGTCTTTCAGTGTCGGGAATCATTGGACGGAAATTTGGGCATGCTAAAAAAAAAAAAAAAAAAAAAATCTGACTAAACCTATATGACCCGCGCTGCTGCTTGGCGGTCATAATAACTAACTAACTTATATTCAAGTCATATTTCTGGGACTTTCTGGGATAATTATTTCTATTTTGTATTCACTCGTTCAAATGTTCATACAAAGAGTTCACACGTTCAGGTGAGTGAAAGTTAGAATGGTGGTCATTTCAGACCACTTCAGCACTTCATAAAATTCTCATAGTTTGAGAACTTTAAATTTAATTTGAGTTACATTTTACACTGATATGGCATGATGGCAATATAAACACAGCTAACAATGGTATTAAATTGCAATAGCCTATAGATTAAATGCACCTCTGGTGTATAGTACGACAGACAAAACATTCCAATTTGCTCTCGTCTGACCAGACTACAGTCTCTCAGTATTTAATGGAGTCCTGCAGGATGAGCGTGCATAGAGGCGGAGTGCATTGCCTATGATTTTTTCTGTGACAATTGTACCTGCTGCCTCCAAGTCTTTCTGGAGCTTTCTCCGAGTGGTCCTTGGCTCTTGGGCTACTCTCTTCTGACTATCCACATGACTCCCTGGTCAGAAATCTTGCGAGGAGCTCCTATGCGTGGCTGATGATGCAGTGATGCATTTGATAGACATTCATAGCGCTCAATAAACGGCTCTGGGCATTCGTAAACCACGTTTCAAATACGAGAAAATGAACTTGTAGTTCCCTGACCCCATCTCAATTAGCGTGTTTCCATCAAACTTCCTAATGCGCATTTAATCTATTCGAATAAGAAATCCCGGTTGGAAACACATGAAATGCGCATCAAAAAATCCTAATGCGCATCTATATTTGATTCGCTAGAAGGGAGTGGATTAACTCTCGATGCGCATAAGGTATGATGCGAATAAAGTGATGGAAACGGTTTATTCGCATCGCGTGACGTAACCTTCAGAGAATCTCAGCAGTCTCGCGCCAGTAGGCTACAGTAGCACGCTCTGAACCCTTTTAATGCAACGAATGTGGCACTGGACGCCTGTAGACGACATGGCATTGGAGTCCGATGAACCTGAGGAGGCCACGGAGGCCAGAAATGCCTGGTCGCATGAGGAGACACTCACATATTTGAACCGGATAAAAGATATGAAAATTTGAAAGATTATTGACGGTAAACGGCAGCGAAATGCAGACACATATCGCGACATGGAGCAAAAACTGAAGGAGAAGGGGGTCACTAAGCCCTGGAAAATTTTGCGCACCAAATGGAAAAATTTAAAACAACGATACATGGCAGAAAAGAGGAAGAGAGGAACAAGTGGAGCTGGAGGAAAGACCAATTTTACCTATTTTGAACTAATGGACATTATGGGAGCTAGACCGATAGTCACAGCCATTACTACCCAAATGAACACTTCAGGTAAGTTTTTGTCTTTATTATTGTCCAGCATTATGTGCTAGTTAGGCTAATATTGGTCATTGCTTAGCATACAGATTGCCTATTAACTGACGTTCTTTCTTAGGTGATAGCCAGCATGAAATCGACGTTGTTGATGTGGGCCTGGATGAACCACCAGAGCAAGCTGTGGAATGTAAGTGTAGGCCTATTACAAATATTACAAATGGTTTGACGTTTTGGAGGGTAACTTTT
The DNA here is from genome assembly GCF_017589495.1 of Alosa alosa. NCBI lineage: Eukaryota > Metazoa > Chordata > Actinopteri > Clupeiformes > Clupeidae > Alosa > Alosa alosa. Next base: position 16,814,068 of record NC_063200.1, read on the forward strand.
GAAAGGTGGGTCATGTAGGCCTACTAACCACCCCTTTGATTGTGTGTTGATGTGTGGCTTAATGGGTGAGGTTATTTCATCAATGTAGGCCTGGACACACCTACTGTTCCACGACAAGGCAAAGACCCTCGTAACCCCCCATCTTACCAATTACAACATGTAATTCTCTGAAACCTACTACAGTATACCATAATTCCAACCCCCATTTCTTGCTACGAGACAGAAGGCAACTGTTCCAACCCCAAATAAAAACCTTAAATCTAACCCTGAACCAGTAGGCAAGGGGCATGTGACAGCTGATTTGCAAAAAAGTTATCACAACAAACACAGTTGCACAGTTTGTATCCCAATGTGAAGACAATAACATAATAACCAGCTGAAAGTGCCTGGTAGTATGTGTGCAATTACAGAAAGTAGGGGTAATAGAGATCATCCATTCCACAATGGGCGCATTAAATTATACTGTTACTGAAAACATGATAAAGTTAGTTAATCATTCATTCCCCTGGGGTGAAGAGTAAGAATCCAAAAAACATTTCTTTGTAGTAGATTTTCTTTCAGTTTCTCTACAAACTAATTGACATACAACAAAAACTTAACTTCTTTCTCTCATTCTAGTGCCGCCTGAGGCCTCCGAGGCGACCTCCGCGACGACCTCCGAGGAAAGGCATACCTTCCGGAAGCGCCGCCGACCCACAAATTTGCTACTAACATGGAAAGCATGTTTGAAAACTTCTTAAAACAGAATGAGGAGCAGCATAACGAAGAGCAACAGACCCTGCAGTCACTGTCAAGTACATTGAATCAGGCCATGCAATGTTTTGAAAGGTGTGCTCAAGCTGCTGAAAGGCAGGCTCATGCTTATGAGATGTTAACGGGCATGTCCATGCAAAGGAGCATTCCTCCATTGTCACATAAGTACTCACTCACTTCTAATCCACCTTCTTCACCCTACAACATTTCTAATTGTCCGACACCTACACCCTACTACTCTAACCCACCTACACCTCTCCACAATTCCACCAGACTGACACCTTCACCTTACCACATTCAACAATCACCATCATATCGCACCAATCATAATGCATCATAAATGATTAGTTATAAATGTTTACTATCTCATTACAATAAACTTGTAATGACACAGAGCAGAGTAGAAAGAAAGCATTGAGTAGTTTGTCTTTTTATTTCATTAAGATTTAACCTGTTCATATAGGTTGTTCACAAATGCTATTTTGGATATGTTCACAGCATTGATATTTGCTGTTTTTGAAAAAACAAACAAAAAAACAGAGGATGACAAGTAAAGAAGGATGACTATAGCAGTCAGTAAGGAAACATACATTATATTTTTGTCTGTTCTCACATGTTCAATTCATTGTGTTGATATATTGCCTAAGTTTACAAATGGAGAATGAATAAATGAACCAAATGATTAACCAATAAAAGGCAATAGTGTGTTTTGAGCTTTCTTGGCTTTGGCAAAAATACAGGATTATTCATCTACAGCAATTAGTGCGTGCCACAGTGCTGGACCCTTGCAACCACATGTCTCACCAGGGCTTCGCGAATTTCCATGGCTGCTTCGGATGGCTGGTCCTGATGGGCTGGGTGATGGGGTTGCTGTAGTACATCTACATCTAATGCCTCCCTCCTAGCTGGCAGCCTGATCTTTCTCTTTTCGCACATGTTGTGTAAAACACAACATGCAACCACCACTGTTGGCATGAAAGTGTGGTGTATGTCTGACCTCTTTGACAGGATACGCCACCTTGTTTTTAGATTGCCAAAAGTGTTCTCCACTCGCACACGTACCTTGCTGAGCTGCTTGTTAAACAGTTGCTTTTCCTCAGAGAGGTTGGGCATGCTGGATCCCCAGCAATAAAAAGGGGCACCTGCACCCCTTCTATTTCTGTTTGGCTCTGTGGTAGTTTCTCTGGATGACTATAAAGAGAACATCAAATTAATGGGCTAAACCAATATTTTCAAAGTTGTTTCTTATTATATTATCATTAGTAGTAGTAATATAGTAGTAGTAATAGTAGTAGTAGTAGTAGTAGTAGTAGTAATACTAGAAATAGCAGTAGTCATACTATTATCACCATCATCATCAATATTATTACTATTATTATTAGGAGTAGGCTAGCAGTAGCAGTATCATTATTATGCCATAGAAGTAGTATGTTTTAATATAATCTATTATGTAGAGTGAAATAATTACTATTAAACATGTACCTGAAAAGCCAGGAGGTGGCTGCGTCATGCACGCTACCTGGTGTCCCAACGCACACATCCCTGAAGAGCAAATTATCATCCACGACAGCTTGCAGAATTATACTAGGCAAGCCTTTTCTATTCACGAAGTCTCGATAACCTGCAGCTGGAGGAAGAATGGGAACGTGTGTTCCATCCAGAGCACCAAACACCTGTGGGATGTGGCGTCGTCTGTTGCGTTCGGCATAATTCTTCAAACCCGGATTTATTGAGTCTAAAACTTTCCACCCACTGTTGGTCAGTGAAGTGCGACTTGACCAAAAAAAAAAAACTGCCGAGACCTTGGTCGTTCCCAAGTGTATGGCGGTCTCCGGCGATGGGAAGCTGCCAACACCCGAGTGTGCAATATAAGCATTCTCAGCCTTATTAAACTAAACATTTTTGAAATGACGGAATGAATTATTCCAACCGCAGAGAAGAGGGCGTCCATTTTACTCAACGTAGGCAAACTGTCCCCAAATAATTAGAATCAACAGGTGTTGGAAACGGTGACTAATGCGCATTTTATTTATGCGCATTACCACAGATGCGCATCACTAATTCGCATGAGTTGGATGGAAACACGCAAAATGAGATGAGGTCTGCCACTATGTTTTGCAACAATATGGTTGCGAAGGTCTTGGGGGAGCTCTTTTCGTTGACTCATCATGAGATATAGTCCATCAGTGTACTAACCCAGCTGATATTAATTTACACAGATAGGAGGTGTAATTACTTTCTAACTACTTACAGATTTCAGCTGGTGTCTTATCTTCCTTCTGAGCATGTTCAATACTTTTGTCCTGTCTCATTGCAATTTATTACTCATGACATTATTTATGGCTTTTCATTAGTACACAGGAAATATAATGTGAATAGCCTCACTGGAAATATACAGAGAAAAATGTTTCATTTCCAGCACTGTACTTCAAACAATGCCAAAACAGTGTGTCTGTGTCCCTAGCTGTTTTTCTGAGGTTTCTCCGCATTTTATTTAGCTGAATGTTTTTAGAGAGAATGAGAAATTTAGAGAAATTCATGTGCGTGCATGCATGTACGCGTGTGTACAGTATATGTGTGTGCATGCATGCATACATGTGTCTATGTGTGTGTATTCATGCATGTATCTGTATGTGTGTGTGTGTGCGTGCATGTACTGTATGTGTGTGTGTGTAAGTTTGTATGTGTGTTCGTGTGTGTACATGCAGATTTTCCTATAGCTGCTTTTCTGAGGTTTCTCCACATTTTATTTAGAAGAATTTCTTTAGAGAGAATGATAAATTTAGAGAACTTTAGTTAGAGAGAATGAGGAGTAAGAAAGATATCCTGTCTTCCACCATGCCAAACAGATCTTCATTATGTGTGTTTGAGAGAATGAGAGAAAAAGAGAAGTATAGTCAGAACATCTGATGAGAAGAAAGAGAGAGAGAGAGGTAGAGAGAAACAGAGAGAGCTGCACAGACTGGACCAGCTGACAGTAGAGAGATAGTGGTTGACATCATAAACCAGTACTGGCAGGAAAGTTCAGAGTGGCGCCAATCTATCAACTGAGTTTAAACAGCAAACTGGTAAGAAAAACTATTGTCAAGGCATTAGGCAACTGTGCCCTGGAATGCAAAAACAAACTTTAGAAAGACAAAACTTCATTGTACCATTTTCATAGAGAGCCTCAATGACCGCATCAGTGGATTTACTTTCCTGGAGTTCATTCATTCATTGCATCTCTACGAATTAACGTAGCCTATTGTTTTAGCTTAAATCTTCCATGAAGTTGAAACCTTTAGCCAGTTTGAATATGCATTGGAAGCACTTATGGCAAATAATAGTTTTAATTAAACTACACAAAAAAAACAACAACAAGCAATCACAAACATGGCTATGGCAAACAACCCACTGATCATGGCCTAAGCTATGCTATAGGATAATGCCCAAATAAATATAATATAAAAATATTAGGCCCCGCCCCTTCCGAGTCCTTCTTTCAGGGAGATACTAGTCTGGGACAAGAAAGAAAAATATCAGGCCAATCAGCGACGAGAGGGGAAGACTAAACTAAAACTTACTGTGATAAACAACACCTGCAAACATCAAAAAATGCAGTAGGCAAAATGTAAAAATGTATTTACAGCAAAGGTAGATCCACATGCATTGTGTCCTGACTGTTGATGCTGTTTATTGTTGGTTTGTAAAGTTTAGGCAAAGTAGGAAGTAACGTTAGGAATCTCTGATCAATGTTATTGGTAAGGCTGGACCAATCATTGCAAAGTTAGTGCCCGTCACGTTGCAAGTGTAAAGGAATCCCAATCATGAGTCACCAGACTCTATTCACTTTCGTGAATGAGTTTAGATTTTTCCAGGCTACAGGCATGAGCCAGCACAACAAACAATGTTTGTTATGGGTACAGCAATCAACCAATACACTAAAACATAGCCTACAGATTAAGTTTAGCTTTATATGGTCCACTGAAAATGATATTCGTAGGCCTACCTCACTGTTTGGCCCAGCTTCAGTAATCTATCTATCTATAAGTGTGACATGACACTGTCATAACCCTAACACTAACCCTAACGTTTATACTAACCTAAACCTTTATGACTTGTTTATATTGTTTATGACATCTTCAATAAAGTGTCAGGTCACTCTTATGTAAATATCTTCGAGTAAAGTTTAACCAAAATGATTAGATAGCCTATTGTTGAAGCATTTGAAAAACACATAATACCATTGAGGCGTTTCTAATATTAGAAATGTATACATTTGACAGCTAAATGCATTGGGACGAGGAAGCATCCTCAGGGTTACAGCATAGCTTAATGTAATGCATTTTTTCCCCTTGCTGTCCCTTCACACAGTGTTGTTGCATTGCTCTGTACTCAGATGAGTGAAGTCAGATTTTGTGACTCACATATATATTAAGCTGGCAAGGGGGCTGTTTTTCCCGCCAGTGGGTCAAAATTCTGTTTTTGTGTCCTAACCTCTACATCTCCTGCACAGTCCCGCCCACAGCCGATGCTGGATGTAAAAATTCAATGCAATTTCTCCATTGACAATTGCGGTATAAGCCATAAACACTTTTGACACACATTTGTATGCTCCTATAGACACCAAGAGTTCATGGGGCACTAACCTTGTTTTGAGATAAATGCCTTTTATTCGCGATCTCTTGGATAAGTACTTCATTACCCACAATCCTGAACAATCCCACAATCCCACAGTGATGCCTCTGATTGGTGGAAAGGCCGTTATAATCATAGTTTGAAACTTTCTCTGCGAAGAATATTGACAAAGATGGCGGAGTCTTTTACTGCCTATGGCGAAAATCTTTAAGCAACACCAAAGAACTTTTTCTCTGTCGCACACACTATTTGTTTATCCAGCACCGGCTTTGCAAATAACCACATGTCCATGTCCACAGACAAGGTAGAATATGTTGCATGATTTTATGAAAGTACAATGTATTGCGACATCAGATGCAAGTCAAATTTGTAGTTTCTCATGTCTCATTCCATCGAACTACAGATCTGCTACCCGATCCGGCAAACTTACATAATGCGGTTATAGCTGATAGAGGGCTGCGAAGTGAATGCAGAAAGTGCCGTTCACCCTGTTACGAGTTGATGAACCACTGAAACGATTTTGGAAACATTATTTTAAGGTACAAAAAACTCTTTAGTGTTGCTTTAATGTGATTAAAAACTTTCTTGACGAATATTGGTACTTGTATCAACAAGGATTGGGGTTTATACATCACACAAACTTAGTCAGGGCCAATACACTATCAAATAGACCACTGTAAATGTTAGTTTAAACACTAACCTTTAGCATTTCCGACATTGTATGTCATTACATAATGCAGCTAACATTAGCCTACATGCTGCAACACAGGTATGAAATATATTATGTTTTAGTGAGTGTCCAAAGGGGTGAAAGCCACTTTAAATCGGGTCACATTATTGACTGTTGTGTGTCCGAGTCAGTTTGTGGGTTTTGTAAGGGCCAGCATGAGGGACAAGACCTACAAAGTTGTGGTGAGTTAAGCAGGGAGGTTGGTAACGTTAATGCTGCTAGCAGTGCTAGTTAACATTAGCTAGGCTACTGTAGCCTTCATACTGTATGATTCATATCAATCATTAACCTAGGAATACTTCTTCGTGCATTTAATGAACATTTTGTGTAATAATTCACGGCAAATTAATAAACTAAATATGGTGGTCCAAGAGCAGACCATGCACCAGTCCATGCATCAGCCCGACTGAGCAGTGATGACAGCATAGGATGAGTCAGGTAATGTTACGAAGCACTGCCGTTAACGTTAACCGCTTTCACACACACACACGATATAAAATACACATGATTACTCCTGAAATAACTGCTATTAACTGCACATTCACTATATAAAAATCACTGTTTGAAGGAAAGGGTTTGCGTGCTGTCGCCGGTTTGAAATGGTTTAAATGGCAAAATAAATCACGCCAATTTTGCCTATATTATTCAGTGAGGCGCGGTGGTTTATGGGATGAGTAGTTCCTTCGTTCGGAAATGAAAATATGTACACAGTCTTGTACCTTTGACTTTTTTTGGATTTTCTCTTCGTTTTTTCACTCGAAATGATATGTTGTATGCTTATGAGTTATGCCGTAGCTGGTTAGCCTAAGACATGCTGTAAAACTCTTTAGATAAGGATTTTTCCGGGGTTCCATGTTCCATGTTCCATATTGTTGTGCATGCATTACTTGAAAAGAACTAGCTCCAGTTACGTATGAACAGTGAAGGTAACGATCTATTAAACATGTGAAAAACGTGAACTTGAAGAAGTGAAAATTGAACAATATGAACTATGAATATTGAACAAATTGAAGCTAAATCTATAAGTGTGAACATGCTTAACAAAATATGGGAACAAAACATGGGAACTAAACGTGCATTACAAATATAATCAGTGGGAGCCCTGTGCTTGTTTCCCTGCAACAAGAAGGTTCCATCTCGGGGTGATGGAAGACAGTGACACCCTCAGTGTGTTTGAAATGTCCAGTCGATTGCGCAATTTGGTCTTAGTTGCAGTCATTGCTATCTCGGGATATTCTGCTTTGGTTTTGATCCAAAAACCCGCCAGAGAGGTTTCCTTAGACACTCTTAAGACCTTAAGTCACTCTTAAGTCATTTGCAATTTCGATCAACTGCTCTTCCTCCTGCGCTGACAAGTTAGGACTATTCGGGATATTGACAAATGGGTTGCGGACCCACTCATTGGTTTGCCGTGGATCTTTGGAGGATGGAAAGTAACGCTCAAACTCATTTGAAAGCGCAACAAGGTGATCGCGCACCAGCTGCGAGAGAAAGGGCCCTGCCTCAGTCTCTCCCAAAACCCCCACTAGGCTACTGTTTGGAACATATCAAATACACCCCGGTCCACTCGTCGTCCCCACAAATCAAGCTTGGCTTTAAATGCAGCGACTTTATCTGCCAGTTTAAAGACAGTCGTCATTCTCCCCTGGAGTGACAGGTTGAGGTCATTAAGTAACCCGAATATGTCACACAGGTAAGCGAGTTTTGACACCCAGTCCTCATCACTAAAATGTGCAGCTAAGGTGACTTTTTTTCTGTAAGAAATCTCTCCAGCGGCTCTCGCAACTCAAACACTCTGGCCTGTGACCTGCTAAAGATGCTTGTTTTTTGTTGCTCATTCTAGCAGTTTAGCTAACTTCGTGTGACACTACCGTTCGCTAAGAAGGTGAAGTGAGCTGACCTGAGGCTGCGCAGCGCTGAAGGCAATATGTAAAAGTGTTGAAGGCGGGACAGACAGATGTAAGAAAATAGACCTTGCAAAATTCAAACATGCGTGCAATCAAACAACTGCATATAGGCGTATGCCATGTAAAAACGTGACATTATTGCGAATTAAATTTAATTTAGTTTGCATGCATTTTTTTTAAACTCATGTCGTAGGCTACGGCCCGGTTAGGAATGTCCGGGCCGCGGCCCGGTGGTTGGGGACCACTGGTTTAAACTATAACAGAGAATGAACATAACGCAAGTGGCAACAGTGGAATAAGCAGGATAATGGACTCCATGGCATTACGTTCACAGAAATGAATGTGCTTACAAGGTTTAAACGCCCCTCCACTGCGCGTCGGGGCCGTTTTGCAACCTCAAACATGCATTAATTACTGTGACTAGGATGCCATGTCATCCATTATCCCTTACATAGGAAACTGACAGTTGAAGAGATCATTCCACCATTTTTTATAGATTCCATCAATCTTTTCACCCATGCTTGGTTAAAACAGATCGTTTCTGCAGTGTTTAAATTCCAATGTCTAATCCTGTCAGTGAACCACAATTGAGCAGGCACACTTTTGCAATTTCTCTGAAAATGCAATTTTATACTCCCCGTGCCATCCATCATTTTAAGGGCATCAAAGACCCAACCTCAGCGTAGTTTGGCAGGATGCTGTTGGTTTTATTTCAATGAGCTGTAGAATAGCTAGAAAGCTGCACTGTAATTATTAACCTATTTAAGCGTTGACTGAGTGCATTCTGGCTCTCCTGGAGCCACTCTGAGTAAACCTTCTTTGCCGTTCTTGGTCTTGCCAGTAAAGTCGTCAGGGTGATACATCTTGTCTCAGTCTCAGAGTCTCAGGGCCCATAAATCCTGAATGGCTAACTGCCGTAGTGCCTGTTTGCTTTGTTTACTCTCCACAGACAGATAGTCATGTTGTGACTATCTGTGGTGTGTGTGTGTGTGTGTGTGTGTGTATTAGTGTGTGTGTGTATTAGTGTATGCGCCTATGTAAACTGCGGGGTTGAGAGTGGTGATTTATGTTGTACAAACACAGAGTAGGGACCCTGTCAGGGCCTGTCCATGGCCCATCTTAATCCAGCCTCATAAACACACACACAAACCCGCACACACACACACTTCCCTCTCTCTCTCTCTCTCTCTCTCTCTGTGTTTGTGTGTGTGTGAGTGTTTGTCTCACGTCTGATGAAGGGCTTGAGTGGGCCCGAAACGTCACGGTAATTAAACTATAACTTGGGAGCATATACTGGTGTTGCGGACTTTTTTTCCCCTCTCTCTCATCGTAAGTGTTTTGTCCAGCGCCCAGGATTAGATCGGGATGTGCGTGCGTTTTTTCCTCTTTATTATTGAGTGTTTGTCAGTACCATGTGTGGGTGTGTGGGTGTCACAGCCCCGTGCCAAACCATGGCAATTTGAAAACTTAAATACCTCGCCTCACCTGTTGTTACTGCCATCGTTAAAGGTACACTATACAGGTTTGTGTGTTAAAGGTATACACTATGCAAGTTTAGGTATTTTTGCTCCCTCTCACAATATATTTTACTCTGCTCTTGTAAATAGCAAACTTCTCATGACTAATCCCCCCTGAAAATGCTTTTGTTGTGGAGGTGAAGGATTAACAACAGGCAAAATCTATTTCCAAAGAGCTATATCTACTGATGAGGTAATGTTTCAATATTCTCGCGAGATGTGTCGAGAGATGTGCTGCCGTTCTTGAAGTTGCACGGCTGGTTTTCCCGTATACGACTCGCTATGTCTATGCTTTATAGCTATGCTAGATTAACCATTCACCTATTACACATTCGTTTACCATCAAATTGGCTTCGTAAAGGTTATATTAACGTGAAAAGTATACCTTTAACGCAGCAGAGCAAATATGCTTTGGACACTAGTACTAGATTGGTTCAACATCTCTGATTATGTGTTTTGTACACCCCTGAGGATGTTTTCTTGGATCGAGATAGAAAAGAGGTAATCCTTGAGAGGTTGTATCTCTGTATATGGACATAGCCTTTTATGTTAAAATGACTAAATATCAACCACTCCTTGTCCTTGGAAAGATCAGTGACCTAGGCTATGTAAGTTCCTAACATTGATATTTGGTAGCTTGGGACATGTCCACAAACTCAGTCAGTGGGCCACGACTGGCAAAGAGAAAATTTAAACAGATGGCAAAATTGTGCTCATATCAGCAGTGAACGAGTCTTGCTGTGTGACGTAGGCAATGTTTTATGTACCCTTGAGTGTCAAAGCTGTATCATCTCTGAAAATATTTGAATCCTTTCAGACATTCTTCCAGTAAGAAAATTTGGTGGATTCAAATAAGGAATTCAAATGTGGTGTATATGTGTGTGTGTGTTAGTAACCTAAACTAAAACTGATCTCTCTTTCTCTCTCTCTGTTATACACACACACACACACTGCAACAGATGGCCCTGATCTAGCCATACTGCAGCCAGACCTGACCTAACAAATACTGACTGTAAAATGCATGGGCAGCATTTACGCTCTGAAGAAGTGAAGCCAAAGTTAATGGACCATATTGTCAAAACTGGAGCTGTACACTGCACAGTAAGTGGCTTGTGGGGGCCAAAACTTGCACAGAAAATCTGTTTCTGTCTGTCGACCCCAGAAATGACCATATTAGGTCGCATCTTCACTGTTTTTAGTTCCTTCTGGTAGCTTGACTTTTGGCTAAGTGGATGTTGTCCATGTATCAAATGCGGTTGGTCAGCCTGCCAGCTCTGGGGGTGGTACAGAGGGGTACAGACGCACCCGCGGAGACAGAGATGGTGTGGGAGAGACAGAGAAATGTAACCGCAAGGATCATGGTCAGATCTGCACAGAATCACATCATGGTCAGATCAGCCTTTCATGGTCTAATGGTAATCACTGCAACCAGTGATGGCTGCCTTGCGACGCCAGTGATTGGGATGTTCTTAGAGAGATCACTTAATGAAATTCATTTTTAATTGTGAAGTCGAACACCTGCTAATGCGTCTTTCCTTGCTCCCTCTCTCTCAGGTGATGGGCTGGTCTCCTCCCAGTAGATAAGCAACACGTGGAGGTCACTACAAACAGTGCCATACTGCCCTCCTGTGGACTGTACAATTTGGTTTGTGTGTGTGTGTGTGTGTGTGTTGCTATTGAGACATAGCAGATTTAATTGTGTACTCCATCAACTTCAAAGCAACCCATTTTTATGTGATCACCTTAGAACTGTCCGGCCATGTAAGAACTGTATGTTCGTATTCAGGAACTGTATGTCTGTTTAGAAATGTGGAATGCTTGAAAACAACCCACACATTCTCCAGTCAGCCTTTGGTCAATGCTTGTTTTCCAATAGAAGAGGACATTAGAGCAGCCTCTTAGAACAGGAAGGCTCTCTGCCTGGCCATTAAACATCCATGGAACTTCAAAGGGGAGGCCGGATGATTCCATTCCACTCCCCCAGATTTCGCTGCCAAACCCTGTTCTTAAAGGTGATGTCATGTCAAAGATAAGGCATGAGGCTGCTGAGTAGCCACCTTCATGTGTGTGGCCATGGAGTCTTCTAGAATGTCGGAGAATCGCCTGGAGAACAAACAGCTGCTGCTGGGTGGTGAAGGGGATGTTTCCTAAACAGCTGTCAGAGCAAGGAGCCTACTCATGCTCTGTGTGTGTGTGTGGGTGTGCGTGTGTGATACACAGGCAGTATAATTTGCGTATACATTGTTTTTGCTTATACATTGTTATTTGTGTATACGAACATGGTTATTTATCCTTTTTTATCCAGGAAGGTCCAATTGAGATACAATATCTCTTATACCAAGGATGAGATATTTGTGAATGTGGGTGTATATGCGGGTGTATACGTGTGTGTGGGTGTATATGTGTGCGCGTGTGTGTGCACGCGGGTGTGTGTGTGTTTGAATCTGTGTATACATGTGTACACATGGCCTCATACGTGTGGGTTTGTGAGGACCATTTGTGCTTATTATTTTCCCTTTCAAATGCTGTGCGGCAGATTGAGGTCATCTGGCCACAGGCTTCTTTTGGTCTGATGCCAGAGTTTCTGGGAACTAATCCTAACTGTCCATAATTTTAAACTGATAATATCTATACACAACAAGTATCAATTAAACACAACCCACAACGTTTAGATTGAGATGTTGTCCAGCCATTGTTTTCCATCGTTACCATTGTAACCACGGGACAGGAAATAAACACACCAAGCATAGTGTTGGTTCAGCTACGGGGAGAACACCCACTGTCAGCCATCAGCTGACGCTCACGCCAGCCAGAGCTGCTCTTCTAGAACAATACGAGCTCTTTAAAGCAGTCCCCCTGACTGAACTGACGACATCATCCCTTGTAGAGTGCGGATCGGGCCGCAAATTTCGGTCCGAGCCCGACCCGCGTCCGACAGAGTTGCGTCCGAACCCGACAGGCATTTTCATTTTTATGTCCGAGCCCGACGCAGATGATGCCTCAGTTATTCCCATGCTAGTGATTAAACGTTCACGTTTGTGGATAGCCTGTCTTTTTAGCCCATTAAACGGAACACACAACAAATTGTCTACAGAATCAGATGAGCGTGCACGCACGCAGGTCACACACAGCGCACATTAACACAAGAGGCCCAAGCAAGCATAGCCTATTGAAATAGAATTCTTGTCTTACCATTGACGAAAAGTCTTAAAAATGAACTGCAACAGTCGTTGAAACTACAGTGCCTCTGTCACTGATCCATATGCAGCATCGACGTTAATTGGGGCAACTCGAGGAAATCCTCATCCAGTTGAACGAGACGACCTACCGGTAGCCTATGTCTTTACCACAGTATGCAACGCAAATAATCTTAAAATCTCCTGATAGGCCAACAACTTTTTTTAACGTCACTCAAGACTGTGCTTATGTGCGAAATGTGCATAACCATTTGTTTATGTATCGTGACAACGCGTGTGCATTTCAGGCGGCATGCCTGAAATGCGTTGTCACGATAAACAAATCTCGGGCTCCGGTCGGGTAGCCACACTCTAATCCCTTGGGCTCCTCGAGATCATTTAACTCAGATAAAGTGAATCTCTCTTTTCCACTTAGAACTGAAATAGATGCACCTACATAAACACTGCTGATAACTTGTATCAAGATAGCACCAATATACTTTTATATCACTGTGGCCTTTTCTGTGCATTTGCAATGTATAGTCAGCGCCAGTAAATAGTAAAGATGTCAATGAATCACAAACGCGACAGGTTTAGTTAACATGTGTTTACTACACAACCAGATGGGAAAACACACAGCCCTGAGTGGAACATCCGGGTCACAGGGTTAACCAATTAACCAATAACACTCCTGGCGCAGTTGTGCAGAATGGGCAGATTTGTGTGCATGGCCTTTGACCATCTGTGTGTGTGAATAAATGTGTGCATGTGTGTGTGATTGTGTGTTTGTATGAATGTGTGTGTGTGTGTGTGTGTGAATGTGGGTAAACAGAGATACATAAACTGTAAAATGCTTTGGAGAAACATGCTGTATGAATGATGCAGTCCATTTATTTCCCATAGTTGCACACGGTGCATCTTTTTTGTGTATAGTCTGTCCTGAATAGTTTTGAGGTTTGTAGATAGATAGATACTTTATTGATCCCCAGGGGAAATTCAAGGTCTCAGTAGCATGCAGACAACACACACACACATTCACTAACAGCAGAGAAAGTATTTAAAAGTGTATAATATAAAAACACAACTAAGCAATAAGGACAGTAGAAGATAAAGAATATACTAAATATACTAAAATACAAATTATACTAACTAACACTTAACAGTATCCACATAGTGGTGATTAATCTATCAAGAGGCGCTTGCAATTGGACTGAGGCAGGGACTGAGCCTGTGATTCTCTGTGCATAGTAAGGTAAGGTAAGGTGCTCTGTGTGAGTGAGTGTCATGGTGATAGTGCAATGGTGATAGTGGTCATGGTGATAGTGCAAATGAGTTAAGTCCAACAGTGCAACAGTGCAAGAAAGAGAATTTAAGAGAGAAAGAGAGATTGTGTGAGAAGAGAAGCATTTTGATTCAGATTAAATTTATGAAGTCTCCTGGAGGCCCCTACAATCCATGTGCGATTACAATTTAAATCTAATTCTATTTCTATGATTAAGAGTCAGAAAGCAGTTCTATGATCAGCGCAGTGCCCATTTTGACCACCAGAGTACACCCTTGTAGAAGCTTTGAGGGAAATCAGAGGCCGTCTATGAGGCAAAGGTTGCATGGCTGAAAAGAAGGAAGCCAGCTACTAAGGTACAATAGTAGCTTACAATCCAAGTAATGTCAACAAATAAAAGATGCCTTTGGGATTATAAACCTTTGTTTTAACAAAATCTTTGAATCTTAACACCTACATCCTGTTCTTCCGTAGTCCTCATGAAGTTCTGGAAGAGATGCTGCAGAACTGTCCTGAAGGCTGCCGGAACTTCATCAAGGCACAACGGTCGGAGGCTGGGAAAAAGGGAAGAGGATGGAGTTTTAAGTGTGCTTGCTCTACCCTCCAAAACCACAATAATGTAAATCAGATTTCTAGGCCAAGTATACTTGCGTATACAAGGAATTTGGTCTCTGCATTTATCCCAATCCGTGAACTAGTGAAACACACACAGCACACAGTGAGGTGAAGCACACACTAACCCGGAGCAGTGAGCTGCCTTGCTACAGCGGCGCTCGTGGAGCATTGAGGGGGGTTAAGTGCCTTGCTCAAGGGCACTTCAGCTGTTCCTACTGGTCGGGGATTGAACCGGCAACCCTTCGGTTCCAAGCCTGAAGCCCTAACCTGGATGCCATGACTGCCCCAATACACCAATATATTACAGGACATGTGGGATACTTCTCTGTAAATTCCAATTTACGAACATAGACTGCTTTACAGCTAGGCTTCCTGCAAGGAATCATTTTCCACCATGACCCTTGCGGAAAGAATGTGCAGTCTAGTTTTAGATAAGATGGCCATCAAGAGGCGATTCGACTACGACAAAAGAAATTATGCTATTTATGGCATATCTCCCTCAGGCCATGTTGCCAAACAGGCAATGGTCATCATCATCATGGTTAGGGGCATTTTGGGGAAGTGGAAACATTGTTTTGCTTTGTATATTAAACACATTTACCGAAAACTTCAACAGGCCAAGGGTTATTTCTTCTCCCCCAGTTCCATGCCAGCCGAGGAAACTGCTGGCGTCATTAGGGATGCCATTGGAACCTAGGAATAGGGCTGACAGTATGTAGTGCACAGACTTTGTAAACAACCATGTATTGACACAATGTATTAACCTATTTCCAAGGTGCAGGCAGTAATATGTGACCAGGCAACGACTAATGTCAAAGCTTTGCACCTACTTGGGGCTACCCTGGACCCTCTGGGTGGCAAGGAGTCCCACTGCATTCTGGTGGGGGTTCAGAGGGTTCCTGTGGTGTTTACAGTAATGTCCCTCACTTACTGAAGTCCATCAGGAACAACTTGTTTATTGCCTAAAGTATGGCTTAAAGGTAAGCACAGTAAACACAGCAATCACATTTATAATGATTTACTATGACCGCCGCTAGCTAGAGTAGCCATAGACTGTATACAGTCTATGAGTGTAGCGGTCATGTAGGGATTGTCAAAGTTTTTTGGTCAACAATTCCCGGGACACCAAAATATTGGGGCACATGAAACTTAGTTGTGTAGCCCCACAAGACTTTTACGAAACATTTTGTTTGGTCCCCGGCGACCACCATGCGTTACTTGACTTGGTTTCAGTTCACTTCCTATAACGACAACACAACGGTAGATCACGGTTTCACAGCTTTGTGCCTTGTGTATTTATGGTAGGATGATTTTCACATGAAATGTAATTCCCTTTTCTTCTTGAACCGGAAATACATCTGAGATTTTTTTTTTTACTGCAGAAACGTTAATCTTACACCAGCTTAAAGGAGAATTGCGGTGTGATATTGACCTAAAGTGTGTTGAAACATGATACCGAGTGTGAACGTATGTCTCATAGCTCATCTCGGCTGATGTGTCGAACATCATACCGGCCCTCTCTTAACTCTATCTAACTGAGTTGGACGATGGAGTCACGCTTCTGGCCACCTCTTCTGATGGGGCGACTCCCTCGACCTCATCAACAACAGGCCTACTGACCACCTTGTTGGCCCTGCCTCCTTCACCTACAACTGAACTAATGGATGAAGAACTGATGTCAGTGTCGGACGTTGTGGAAGACAAGGTTATCTGCACTACACAAAACAGCACAAAGACACACCTATACAGTCATAAGTCACATAAGACATTCTCATATGCATTGTAACTATGTATTTCTCTTACTTTGTAGACTGTTGGTGATTGCATGCAGGAGTAGGGCATCTTTTATGTTGCTGGCTGGCTAGTCCGGATCCTTCAGCAGGAAGAAACAGTGAGGGCATGTCCACCCTGTGAGGTGCTGCGGTTGGGTCCAAGACATCTGGACCACAGCTATGCTGCAAGCGAGGAACGCCCTTTCCTGGCGGCTACAAAGTACACACCGACCGCCAAACTGATGAGGTCGACAGAGGGTTTTTTTGCATCCATCCAGCTGTTGGAGGGGGAGTTCACAAGGAATATTGACACCTTCTGGCCTCACAACAACATATAAAAAAAATTGGAGATGACTCTGGGGAGGATGGGAGCTTTCAATAGCCTCCCCATCCTGAGCATACCAGCCTCCTAGAGTCAATCTCAAATAAAAAATGTGATGTGTGGCATTGGGACTGAAATAAGAGAGAGGAACAGGGGGGTGAGCTTTGAAAAATGTAAAGTAATTTACCGTTTGAAGGAAAGCACCTGGCAGCATTGAAGAAGAGACTGAGGGGGGCGGGGGGGGGGATGATATGCTGCCAGAGCCCTAAAGCACTAAGCCCCTAAAAATGTTTGGTAAAAAGTGTGTCCTCTGTGTCACGACACCACCAGGTTCTCCACCAGTCTCTCCTCCTCGTCACTCTGCTCCAACGATCTCCCAATCTAATTCCCCTGTCTACTGATTACCCAATCATCCAATCTCCTGTTTGCCACTCCCCAGCACCTGTAGCCAATCTCCTACTGCCTATATAAACCCCTGTCACTCTGCTCGCGGCCTCTTCAATGGAGACACTTACTACATGGACTGCTCCTTGTTGCCAAGACCAGCTCCTCGTTTCTGGAATTTCCTGCTACGTCCCAGGTTGTAGAACTTTTATGTTGGACATTTTCTATTGGACCTTTTCTGTTGGACGATATCCTCTTTGCAAGATTGGAGCCTTTATGTAGGACTGCCTTGTTTGCAGGGCTCCGAACCGGTTCAAGGAACGAAAACCAAAACCAAAAACGAACGGAATTTTTACGGAATTTTACGAGGAGCGGAAACTGAAACGAAAACAAAATGGTCTTCAACTGTTCCGGAACAGAAACGTTATTCTGAAATCCACAAAACCGGTTAATAAAGTTTTTTTGTTCTCTATATATTTTATAAAATTTCACAAAAGCATATCCTAAGTGTTCTACTTGTTTGATTGTAGACGGACAGCCTAATAATTTGATTTCTGCAGTTTGAAAAAAAAAAAACCTGAATAAATGGACCTTTGGTCCAAATGTGTGTATTTTGTCTTGCTGTTGTAATGTAACCTATCCGTCTGCCCTTGGGATCTTAGGCCAGCTTCGTAGCGTGGCTACTGAAACTGATTTGGAAATTGTTTGTAGCCTATGCGTAATAGCCTATTTTGCCTGTCCACGCCTTGTCGTTTTAAAGTCGGGATTTGAAATGTTTGCGCAATAATAGCCTATTCTATGTAGAAGAGTTAAACGTGAAATTTGAGATGGGCCTTGTCAGCAACAGACAGGTTCGTTTATAAACAGGGTTGGAATTATAGCGCAAGCCTTTGAAGATCTCCATATGGATAAAACTTAGGCTACAACCAGGTAAGGAGTTTAGCATGTATCCAGAAATATTTTTGATAAGGAATTATTTATAGGCATAGGTTAGGCCTACAGTAAGTCTGTAGGCTATGGGATGGATAGCCCATCTGAATGTTTTTGGATGCCGCCTGTTATTTATTATTTTTGGGCATAGCTACGGTATATTCTAAATCAAGGGGGAAATAATGAGTACGTCTATTCTAAGGTAAAGTCCACAAAATTAGACTTGATAGGCCCGCCAAACACTGCCGGAACTTTAAGAACGAACAATATTTTGCGTTCCAAACCGGTTCAGGACCGATATGTTGGTGGCGGAACGCATGCAAGAACGAAAACGTTAAACATAGGCCTACCTGAACCGTTCGAAACGGAACGTTTGAAAAATAATTTCGTTTTCAAGCCCTGCTTGAGTCAAGATCTTCTGAGCGTTAGCTTCACTTCAAGACCTTGTTTAAATTATCCTGCCTTGGTTGCTGTGTTCAAATTAAAACGACTTTATTGAGCCTAACCTTGTTTCCTGAGTCTGTGTGCCCTGACACTCTGTTTTGTGATGACTTGGAGCCAGGTCATTACAAGCTTCTCCTCTGGTCCAGTGTCATCACATGGCCTTGTGTTGAGTAAAGTGACTCTGTGGACAGACACCCATCAGAGGGGTTATGTTTGGCTGGACACAGACAAGACTAAAACAAGGACGCAGGATCATAAAGGGGGACTGTGGGATTGATGCTGATGGCTGTCTGGGGTTGTAGCCAAAAGGCCATTTAGCAATAGCTCAGAAGGCTGAACGGTCTCACGAGGATTGTAGCCAAAAGGCCAGTTATGGATAGCCTTTGGGTGTTCTTAAAGATGCACTCTAATAATATTTTTCTGATGTAATATTGCTAATTTGCTAACTAGACTCGTTAGCTTGCTTATCTTGTAAACTAAATGTGCAGATGTGTCTTCAGGGAAAAAAATATATTCCAGAAATAATTTAGAAAAAAAGGATTGGGTTTCATGCGTTGTCACCCAACAACAACGGGCTGTTCTGATTAGTTATTCTGAAACGTCAACTAGCGCACTGCCCATCTAAACCAGAAATATTCAGCCATGGTGTTTGCTATACTTATTCCACTTGTGACATATCTTTTAACACATTATAAACACTGGTAACACTTTACTTGACAGTATCGGCATAAGAGTGACACGACACTGTCATGACACATGAACTCTAACCCTAATCCTAATTTGTTATGACAAAAACCGAATGACTCTTAATGACAGAAGCATTATGTCATAAACGTTTATGACACGTTCATGACAGTGTCATGTCACTCTTATGTCAATAGTGTCAAGTAAAGTGTAACCTAATGGACATGTGACAAATGTTTAAAACTTGATTTTTACCGGAGTGGTTCTTTAAAGGGTTGTGGCCAAAGGGCCTTTGACGGATAGGTCTGGACATCGATGCTGGGCATCCTTGGGTCTGTGATGAAGCAGCAGGAACTGGACCTGCACTCAGTTGGAGCTCATTTCACACACCTGGCAGGGTTATGGCACAGAATGACAGGTAGAGAAGATTGCTTGTACACACACGCACACACAGGACTACCAGAATGAATGACCGGCAGAAAAGGATGATGCAGTGAAGAAGCAGAAAAATTCTGGTTCTATTGTCACTGTGTAGAAGATTAGAATAACTGTCACTCACAGGGTGACTTCCCTCTTTATCCTTTATCCCTTTCTCTCTCCCTCTCTCTCTCTCATTCTCTTTATCCCTCTCTCATTCTTTTTCTCGCTCTTTCTGGCCAATTTTTATATGGAGCAACAGTAGATGGATGCAAAACGGCATCTACATGTGTGTCTGAGAGTGTGTCTTTGATGTGCTGGTGTGTCTAGCTGGTGTATTATCACCGCTGAACTGCATGATGGGTACTGGGTGTACAGGAGGGGCCATCTGTGTATGTGTTTGTGTGTTGCTTGTCTTTTTGACCATGTATGTACAGTATGTTGTGTGTGTGTGTGTATGTGTTATGATGGGTACAACACAGAAAGAACAGGAGTTTGTGTGTGTGTGGGGTGGGGGTAGCAGTGGACGGCATGACTCTAGTCTCCTACACACCCTGTTCCACTGAATAACCATGACAACCACATGCGGTGGCTCTGCCAACGCCAGCCCCTCCAAGGACCTCCAAAATGTTTCCCTGTGTTTGTCTCAGGGGCATAATTTCTGCTAACCTATTCCTAGTGTCGGTCTTAAGATGGCTGTGTGTGAGTGTGTGTGTGTATGAAGGAAGGAAGAGGGGGTGGACTGCTACTATGGAAACAGATCAGGGATTCTTAATAATTGACATAAGTAGTCGGCTAGCAGCCCCGATGGCTAGTCATGAAAAAAGCTGATTAGTATTTGCCGTGTTTAATCATCAAAGCACTCCATGGCATTATTCAGTCTTAGTAATGAACTATTTACTAAGGAAAACACCAACAGCATCTCAGCTAGCACTGATAAAAAGCTCACTCATTGCAAACTTTAACTTTAAGCTTGCAACACATTCAGTGATGTTGCACTATGATTTTCACAGGGTTGGTAGTTATGGTAATAACTATGTTATTACTTAGCATTCACTAGCACAAGCATTCACAGTTGACATCAATTTTATACCCGCACACACAAAGCGGCACACACACACACACACACACACACTGTCTGAGCTGTTTGCATATTCAGGACTGATTCATCAGGCTTGGCAGACTGACAGGCCTCTCTCTCTCTCTCCCTCCTCCCTTTCTCTCTCTCTCTCTCCCTCTCTTTCCCTATCTCTCACCCACCTTCCCTTTCTCTCTCGTCTTCCTCCTCCTACCTTTTTTCTCACCTCTCTCCTCCTCCCCTTTTTCTTTCCCTCTTTCTCTCTCTCTCTACCTCTCTCTCCCCCTCTCCACCCTCCTCCCCTCTCTCACTCCTCTCTCACCCTATCCTTGCTCTATCTTCCCCTCTCTCATCCTCTCTCTCCTCCTCATCCTCCTCTCTCTCCCCTCTGTCCCCCTCTCCTTCCCTCTCATCCTCCTCTCTCTCTCTCCTCCTCATCCTCTCTCTCCCCTCTGTCCCCCTCTCCTTCTCTCTCATCCTCTCTCTCTCTCCTCCTCCTCATCCTCCGCGCTCTCCTTTTCCCCTCTCTCCTCTCTCTCCCCTCTCTCCTCTCCTTCTTCTCTCTCATCCTCCTCTCTCTCATCCTCCTCATCCTCCGCGCTCTCCTTTTCCCCTCTCTCCTCTCTCTCCCCTCTCTCCCTCTCCTTCTTCTCTCTCATCTTCCTCTCTCTCATCCTCCTCCTCATCTTCCTCTCTCTCATCCTCCTCCTCATCTTCCTCTCTCTCTCTCTCTCTCTCTCTCTCTCTCTCTCCCCCCTCTCCTCGCTCTCTCTTTCCCTCTGTTGACCCACATTGTGCCAATGGAGGATGCCAGTGTGTGTGGTGCCCCAGTGGAAGCCTCCTTGTGCCATGATGAGTCAGGAGAGATGGCTCACTCTGACATGACACCCATAGATGGCATCCAGAGGAAGCTACCCATGATGCCCACGTCATGCCACTTTACAGGGTGAGAGGATGAGTTGTGTTGCGGAGATATTTTAATAGCTTTCAGTATTTTCATTTCATATCAGCCTGTGCTCTTTTTCTCTTTCTCTTGCTATTTCACACATTCACACACACATACACAGACATACAGAGACACAGACACACAGACACCCACAGACGCACATGCACACACCCACAGACGCAACACACACCCACACACACACACACACACACACCCACAGACGCACACGCACACACACACAGACGCACATACAGACACACACACATACAGACACACACACCCACAGACGCACATGCACACACACACAGACGCACATGCGCACACACTCACACACAGACTCTCATTCACCCACTATTCTCCCTCTCTGTCTTCCTCTCTATCTCCCAAACACACACACACACACAGAAAATGCTGCAATGTCTGTAACTAGGTCACAGCCCAGCCAGAGATGCATGCAGGGGCATTTAGGAAAGTGAGTTAAGAACTTCAGGCTGGGTTTCTGCTGCAGCGTGGGGACTGCTCACATACACACAGACACACATATACACACACAGAGAGAGAGAGAGAGAGAGAGAGAGAGAGAGAGAGAGAGAGAGACACACACACACACACACACACACACACTCACTCTCTCTCTCCCCCTCTTTCTCTCTCTCTTTGCATGAAAACTTAATGCAGCTGCATTTGTGTATTGTTCCTCCTTGATTAGACTACACAGCTATTTGCATCGTTCATTTGATGCTTTCTCATGAAACACACAGACGTGAGTAGAGCTGTGTGACTCGCAGGAACGTTCTCTCAAACATGTTATAAGATCAGTGTTACAGTAACACAGTTCACACTGACTTGCAGTGGCTCGTACAACACACAAACACACACACACACACTCATAAAATTATTAATTAAACCTCACTACTTTGATATTCAGTAATTACACAAACACAACAATAATATTATACTCTTGACATCATTCTTTGTTTTGAGGGCATTTATAATGGTTGCTTTGCAACCACTTAGTCAGCAATTGTGGCTGGTGTTATATTATATGATTGCTGTCTTTGACAGATGACCGTGGGCTTCGTGTCCAGAAGTGGTGGTTTGCAGCACAGTAAGTGGAGTCCGCAGAACCACAGAAGTCATCAAGAAGGCCAGGATTCTGTGTAATTACAGGAAGGCCAGAGTTCTGTGGTTAATTTGATTGACCCTTCATTTCCAAATCCATTAGGAAACTCAAAGCATTGGAGAGAGAAAGAGAGAGAGAGAGAGAGAGGAGAAAAAAAAAAAAAAAAAGCTCTGAGTCAGCATTCAGCCTTCATGATGATATTATTCTTGAATGTATCATTTCCAGCCCCCACGATTATAATATAAAAAGCCTGACTCACAGCACTTGGCATTATGGACTCCGTAGAGGAAAATAAAAGAGAATTCATGCACGTTTTCACAACATAAAGCAGCAGCAGTGTGTGAGTTCACCAAATAACATGGCCTTACACCAGGTGAGGAGTGAGCTCAGTCAGTTTTTTTCTGGTACGTTTTTGGATCTTTAGGCCTTTTTGCGAATAGGACAGTTGAGTTACAGGAAGTAAGTGGGAGAATCACTGAAGCTTTTTTTTTGTGGGTGGGTGCAGTATCTGCCCCCCAATATTGAAGAAGAGAGAGAGAGAGAGCTCACCTTCTCTCTCTCCATTCTGACGTTGTCTCATGTTCTGAGCTGATGATCTCATCTCTCCTATAGGCTGACATTCTCTTTTCTCTTCCTGAGATGTCTTTTTTTTTTCTTTTTCTGAGTTAACTATCTGTTGTTCTAGGCTGATGTCTTTTTTTTCTTTTTTTCTGAGTTAACTGACAGTTATTCTAGGCTTATGTTCTCTTCTCTCGTTCTCGGCTGTCTGAGGTCATAGAGCGGGGGACAGGGCGGCTGTCCATCATCCACTCGCTGTGCAGCCAAATCAATGCCACACAAACCTCTGCCATCGACCACGCTGTGCCAACGTGCACGCTATGCCATCGACCACGCCGTGCCATCGACCTCGCTGTGGCATCGTCCACGCTGTCATAATTCGGCGCTGCCACTGTCATGAATGGGCATCTGGAGTGTGTCCAGAAAGAGCGCAGTCCTACCATTCAAATCAAAGGCAATTAAAAGCGCTGCTAAGCCCATTGTTTCCGATGACGCAGCAGAAGCCGCTTGTCACATAATGTCTGTCTGCTGAGCGCGATAACCTCGTCCTCAGGGCTGCGCTTTCCATAAACAGAACACCGCGGCATCTCCAGGCGCACAGAGCGGCAGCGAACTCTGGCTAAGCTGCTGAACTCTACGCTACTCCTGGTCCTGACCACTTTCACAAGGTGATGTCACTGGGCATCAGAGGACCATTCTGCTCTCAGGCGCCCTGGTTTGGTCAATGTCTTCTTGACTAGAACAGCAGAGACATACTAAGGTTCTGCGACATGTTCTCATGCGTTCATTTTGTTCTCGAGGCCAAGGTCCGAGTTCCACTTGACATTCTGAGTATCATGCAGAAGCCTTGAAAGAATAAATTAAGTACATTTTATAACCTGAATTTCATAACCAAAGAAGATGTGATGTTTCCGTTCGTAAGCTGTAATATATAAAAGCTTGTTAAAAACAGAATCATTGATTTTGTGAAGAGTCTGGCCTCTTATGATTGGGAAACGTTTCCAACCCCATCATTGTAATGGGCATAGACTTTGCAACAATAAAATCATTGGTCCAGACTAAGCACTCACATTGATCAGGATTTCCTAACGTTACTTCCTACTAAACTTTACAAACTGACAATAAATCGTACCAAAAGTCAGTAAACAATGTATGTAGGCCTACCTTTGCCGTACATAAATTTACACATTCTTCCGACAGCAATTTTGTAATTTTTTAGGGCTACAGTTAAAATAAATTAAGAAATGCAGAAAAAAGAACATTTAAAACTAAACACTGGGGCATAAAGGGAGACACTAGCCAAAGGCAAGTGAAAAGAGGTGAGTCTTAAAAGGGACTTAAAAACATTTAGAGACTGAGCTGAACGGATGTGGAGGGGGAGGCAATTCCAGAGTCCAGGGGCTGCCACTGAAAAGGCTCTGTCCCCCCTAGTTTTCAGCCTGGCCCTGGGTTCTTCCAGCCGCAGTTGGTCTGCTGACCGTAGTGCTCTGGAAGGGGAATGGTGGTGGAGAAGATCAGACAGGTAGGTGGGGGCCAGACCATGGAGAGATTTGTACACCGTTAAGAGGAGTTTGAAATTGATGCGGTAGCGGATGGGGAGCCAGTGGAGTGAAGCCAGAACTGGGGTGCCCAGTCATAATATCTGGCAGAGGGAAACATTTGTTAATCGTTGTCTGTCAGACTAATAGTGTGTGTGTGTGTGTGTGTGTGTGCTGATTGTGTGTGTGCATGCGTGTGTGCTGATTATGTGTGTGTGTGTGTGTGCTGACTGCGTGTATGCACACATATGCTCATAGTGCCCCTGCAGTAGTTGGCTCTCCTCCGCAGTGTGTTTCAGCATAACACCCCAGTGAGTCACAGGCTATAGCTTCATCCGTCAGGATGGGGGAGCTCTCTAACGACTCTTATTATGACCGCCGCGCAGTGAAGCGGCGGTCATATAGGTTTAGTCAGATTTTTTTTTTTTTTCTTTTTTTTTTCTTTCTTTTTCGCATGCCCAAATTTCCGTCAATGATTCCCGGGACACTGAAAGACCGGGTACACTAAACTTGGTGGGTATGTAACCCCACATGGATAGCATGGAACCATCGTTTTTCGTTTTGATCTGTAGCCCCGCTGGACTGGACCCCCGAAAAGGAGGGTAGGGGCAGACACAGTTTTTATTATTCTGCTTTAATCGCCCCCTATCTTCAGTTAAGATGTTCAGAACTGCACCAAATTTTATGTGTATGATTGACCTGGCATTCTCTGGGGTATGCCAAGTTCGGAAGAATTTCATCCATGGGGGGTCTAAAAAAATTAGGTTATGTGTACATTTAGTGACTGTACACTCATTGGCCTGTAAATGGCGGTGCACACATATACACATGCACACACACAGGCACCCACATACTATCGGTATTAGAACGGCCGATACATAATTACAAATTCAGTAGGATTAAAAGAAAGCCAAAATATTCATCATCATCATCATGGCTGCATTTTCAGTATTGGCGATAAGTAGTCGTTTGTCCACTAGATGGCGCATCGTTGCAGTGAGACGTAATTTTGTTGGAAGTTAAGAGTGGGTTGGAAAAACAATGGACACTTACTACAAGGACTGTAATTTACCGCAGCGAAGATCTAATAAGGATAGGACGATGTTCACATGAAGTGTAATTCCCATTTCTTCTTGAAGCCGAAATAAATCTGAGGATGTTTATCGGACATGCTTGGTTTTTACTGCAGGTACGTTAATCTTGTAAAATCAATAAGGACCTAGGTAATGTTACCGTTAGCGTTGGTTGAGTGATGGAGGTCCATTTGATTGATTGCATTTGTAGAAAACTATAAATGCGGTTATACCAAGCAAATTGATAGCAGCACTGTTTGTATCTTTCGACTGTCATTTATTGCACGTGCTACAAAATCATTCTGTGCAATGGAAGATTTACCAACGTTACACCGGTCTGATACAGTTTTGCCTTTACATGCGTGAGACTGAGACGCCTGTTTATTTTGTTTTAAGTGCATGCAGGGTGTGAGAGGGGAATCGATGTGCTTTGATTCCATCTTGGTAGTTGTAGTCTGTGAAATTAAAAAGCACGTGTGTGTGAAGTATCCAAACAATGACACCTTCATTTCATTATGGCTGCTTTAGCAACACACCTTAAGCTACTGTGTAGTGGGTCCCATTTAGAAGTGGCTACTTCATTCGCGCTTTCCTTGACTCATGGAGCTGCGTGAATGTTATTACAACTTTTCGCCACGAAATGGCAGTTTAAGTCCGCTTGATACTGTAAGGCGTGAGCCATTGGTTTCCAAAGGAGATTTTATTTGTGTCGCCAGCATAGCCTATTGACAATTTATGTTGTAAATAGGCCTACCTTATAATCCTACCTGTAGCTAGGGAATTTAACAGCTTTCTATTAGGATCTAGTTTGTTAGCTACCGTTTTTGTCATAACTCCCTGATGCATTTTTGCATTTAGAATAGCCAGAGCGTGTATATCTCAATCGGAAAATTAAACAATATCGGGTGCCTATGGACTAGGCTGGGTGAACCCAGCCTGATCTGCCCGTTATTTATTTTTTGATTTCTTAAAAGATTGAGCTTGGTCTGATGAAAGCCAGACTAGCCATGGACCTCAGTTACACAATGCAAGGGAACATGACTCAGCCTATATTTGCATCGAACAATAACGGACAAAAGCTCTTCAACTTTGGCCCGTTAAAATGTGTATGAACAGTCTAGCGACGCATTTCATCAAGGCACATTTGGACATGTCAGTTATTTGCACCACTGGTTAGATGTAAAACAGCATTTCGTTTCAGACTACTGTTACTTAATTTGTGCATTAACAATAACGTTTCAGACTACTGTTACTTAATTTGTGCATTGACAATAAAGTATTACATGAACTAAAGATGACTAAAATCTTATGTAGAAGAAGAAACATTCAAAAAAATCCATCCATCCAAAATGACCTTTGTTTTTGATAGCTGTTGAAAACGGCATGGAACTGACAGATGTTTTGTTTATAAATACATAAAAAATAAATAAATAAATAAATAACATTATGCTGATACCTTTTGCTTTTTCCCAAATACAATGTAGCCTACAGGTGTAAGTGACCTTTCATCAATCCAGTTGCAATGGATGAACTGTGATGAACTGCCCTACTTGTGATTGTTTAGAGATTTTAGGTTTTATAACAATGCTACATCTTCTTTGGCTATTCTACAATCTATTCACCTTTTCAGCACCAGTAGGCTACTTTCTGTGCAGCCGCACACACACACTCAGGCATGCCAAACAAGCATACACAAAAGTTTCAAGAGTGGGGGATGGAGTAAAATATGGAGACAAATTGAAGTGTGATTTATTTTCGCGGAACGGATGTACAGGACTGAGTGGCGGTCATATTTTGTACCGCTATGCGGTACATCTAGTTGTGCTGGCTATAGCTCCATTTTCTTTTACTCTTGACTTGAAGTCAGAACTTGAAAAAACACTTAGCTTGTTTGTTATTCCAGTAGGCCTATCATGTCTGCTGTGTCCATTTGTTTGTCCATGTGCAGGATTTTACTAAAATGATTAACCAATTATCATGAAACCTGGTGGACTTGCTTTTGCATTTACTCTGGAAGAAGCTGTTACTTTTTGGAACATCTCCAGTTCATGACTCCATTACTTTAGTTCCACTTGTTTTGAGATATGGCATCTGGCCTTGGTGGAGGTCTAACTCATGCTCTCTGAGTGCCCTTTTAGTAAATATTTTATTTATTCAATACTTGAAAACATGGACCCTAACAGTAAAGGCGAAAGACAAGATTTCAGAGAATTTAGATTTAAGAGGCTCTTCTCCTTCACTTTAAATCATTTTGAAACACCTGCAATTCCTCAGATGTGTTCTTTTTCTCCTTTTATAGGGTGATGCATCTGGTGGAGGTCATTCTTTGGTGGGGTAATAATCTGGTGGGGTAATAATCTGGTGGGATTATTAATCTGTGAATTCCTGCTCTGCTGCTCTCTCTCCATTAGTTTTCAGGCGACTAGCAGATTGCTTAGTCAGCGGGGCATAAGGAGAGAGCGGGTAGACACATCAAACAGACCGACACACACACACACACACACACACACACAACAGACAAATCAAACACACCCTCAGACACACACACACACAACAGACAAATCAAACACCCTCAGACACACACAACAGACAAATCAAACACACCCTCAGACACACACACACACACACACAACAGACAAATAACAGACAAATCAAACACACCCTCAGACACACACACACACAACAGACAAATCAAACACACCCTCAGACACACACACACACACACACACAACAGACAAATAACAGACAAATCAAACACACCCTCAGACACACACACACCCGCACACACACAACGGATACATCAAACACACCCTCAGACAGTCAGCTGAGGGTCAGAGAATCTCACGGAGAAATGGGCACAGTCAGATGGAGACACACACACAATAGAGGGAGACACACACACACACACACGCAGACAGACAGACAGACTGACAGACACACACACACACACACACACACACAAACAGACAAACACGCGCACACACACCCACACACACACACACACATATACAGACAGGCAGACAGACAGACTGTCACACACACACACACACACACATGCACACACATCACCCAGGCAGCACCCTCTAGCCTGTCTGTAAATGACTAGCAAAATCATTGTGAATGTTGCCATGGTGATTACAGCAGCTTAATCTAATGCCCTGTTCAGCAGCAGGGGGCAGATGGCGCTAGCTGGGGCAGTGCGCCATGGCAACTAACTCCATTAGGTATCCCGCCACTGGTGATTCTGTGCTTCTGAGTTTGAACACAGCATCTAAGACTTCCTCTTACAGTCACTGCAGCAAACCGGCGTTTATCTTCCAATGTTCATCTTCCTCCTCAAATCTCAACGCTGTCTTAAGCTTGTATGGGTGTGTGTGTGTGTGTGTGTGTGTGTGTGTGTATATGTGTGTGTGTGTGTGTGTGTGTGTGTGTGTGTGTGTGTGTGTGTGTGCCTGCTTTTAGTATGATGCTAATCATGCACGCATCTCTGTGTATGCTGTGTATAATGGTCATCTTACCATGACACCTTCCTGGACTTCCTGAACTAATTATCTGATTGGTTTACCCTCAAGCCTTGACCTCTTTATAAAAACCCCACCTTCTCCACCCCACCTCCCTGGAGCCCTAACCCACCCCGTCTCCACCCCCACCCCTCCCCCTCAGCTGATTATTGGCTGACAGCTTGACAGCTCCTTACATATTTGATGAGCAGTGGGATAATATGAATGTTTGATAGGCTGCATCATCCATTCCGGGCTTGAGGAAGTCACGCCAGAACCACCCAGTCTAGTCTGAGACGTAAATATTACAGTTGCTTTGGTGCGATCAGAATTGAAATCCTCAAAAATGCTTGTTCAAAGTCCAAATCATCTTATCACTTCATAGCGCAGCATATCATAAAAGTAATTTCTCACAGTGTTACAGGAAATACATTTGTACACCCATGCAACTGATTTTGTACATGTCTGCTGTTTTTTTACATTTCCAATACCTAATGGCATGTATGGAAAAATACACTATAACTATACGGGTTACAAGCTGACTAGACCCACCCAATAAAACAAATAGGCCTTATTTCATCGCTTGAGTCATTACATTCAAACGTGTTACTGTAAATTTGTCATTTTTCCTTCGCACAATGTTCTAAAAGCCTTCATAATCTTTATACAAATTATAGTACGAACAGTACAGTAAAGTACAAACTTTGAAACGTATCCATCCAGTCTCTTGCAATCAATCAATGTGATGGTGTAGCCAGTGTATTCCTGTGGTGTGTGGTGTTGTAGCCAGTACTGTATATTCCTGTGCTGTGTGGTGATGTAGCCAGTATATTCCTGTGCTGTGTGGTGATGTAACCAGTATATTCCTGTGTGGTGATGGTGGTGTAGCCAGTGAGTCCCTGTGTTGTGTGGTGATGTAGCTCATAGTTGCACATTCAGCTGCAGCACATTCACAAATGCTCTCATTTACAGTGTCATGGTCGCCATGGGAGCGTCTCTGAGCATCTTTGCCGTGCGTGGCGCTGCCAGATGACTTTGATCCACTCGCTGGTCTAGAGGTACTGCTGCCAAAAACAACATGCCCTGTTTAAAGCTGACTCATGGAGCCCATCTTGCACAGGTAAATCCAAGGGACCAGACGTGAGCCACACTAGGGCCAAATCAGGGCCAGATTAGGCTGCTGTCCAGTTGCTAACACAGCAGACTAGATTTCCACCGGCTCCTAACAACCCTGCAGTTCCTCACTGCCAACGATTACATCATCAAAGCGAGACAGAGCATTGCTCACCTCCAGCCCTCTCACTGCTGCCACTACAACAGTGAATAATTTAATAATTAAACCAACAGGGTTCTATTTCGATCACATTCAATTATAACCACACGCGTTCTTTCAGGCTTTGACACACATACTGTGCAGCCTCTGTCTTGACTACTTTGTGTTGCTTTTGATGTCAGCATCTCCTTAAAAAAGTCCTTCATGTCTTACCACTAAAAAGGCAGAGAATGACAACTGGTTGGCACACAGGGGATGCATGAAAAAAAGACAGACAGTTTACATATACACATACATATATTACATTCATAAACACAGACAGGGGTATGCATGAAATACAGACAGACAGACAGATATTACATACATATACACATACATATATTACATTCATAAACAGACAGAAATATAGATAGATAGATAGATAGATAGATAGATAGATAGATATGTTATCTAACAATCCATCATTTTCTTTTCCTTGACTCTACATTTTTATTTAATCACATCCTATTTATTCTGAAAATCATATTGCATTTTCTGGAATTTTATTATTGTAAAGTGAGAGTTTCATGGATGCATTTCATAATACAATTTAAACCCTGACCTGTGTGTGTGTATTTGGAGAGAGAGATGTTTTATTTATCAGTTCAATTGCTGTGCAGGGGACCATTTCACCTTGAGAATTGGAAATTGTGGATGGAAACACCAATATGACTTTCACCTGTCATTGTTGTTTACAATTGGAAGTAAAACCGCTTTGCCTACATTGTCTAGTGCCAGAGATCATGCTGCTTTCAGTTGGGTTGATTATTCACATCTTATTTGATACAGTCTCATAACCTTGAGTAATCAGTCGTGTTCAGATTTCAAAACAAAAACACAATGCAAAATATATTATTCTAATCTTATTACACAATGCCACTTAGTTTCTTGCTCTTTGGCACTGTATAATTTGAAGTAACAGAATGTGATTGGTGTTTATATGCGAAATCTTTTACATGTTGACGGCTTTCCGGAGATGTGGTTCGCTAGACGTGACATCAATCTGCGAGAGGACGAACGAATGCACGCACACCGCCTTTCCGTGAGTGTCGCTGAACTCAGTGACACGCGGTGTCTGGCAGTATAAAAGAGCGAGCCACTCCTTCTGAAGCTTCTACTGTACGTTTAGCAGCATCCGTTCTCCAGCTGTACCCTACAGGCGGAGAGTGTGTGTGCTGTGCGCGTGAGTGAGAGGGAGAGTGCGTGCGCCTCGAGAGGATGGCGACGCTCGTGGAATCCGCAGACATTACTGAGCCCTTATGCGGCAGCACCTTGAAGATGTCTTCCCCATCCCCATCGAACCTCTCGTATCGCTTTGATGACAGCAGATTTTATCTGCTGGTGGTGGTCGGGGAGATCATCAGCGAGGAGCATTTGCGGTGTGCCATTGCGGACATTGAGAAAGGTAAGAGTGCGCAGGCTAACATGTTGTAAGGTAAATCGCTGCTTTTGTTTGGTCATAGGGATGCCAAGCACACCGTGCTTAATGTAGATCATTCTGTTTGCAGTTCCCTGTGGATTGACACTATCCCTACAGTAGCCTACTTGTAGATCTTTCGCGTTTTTGGTTTTGCATCTCTTCACCACAATGTTTATGTTTTCATCATACCTCGGCTTTAGTTTGTGTGTCAGCAACATGTTTTAGAAGCGGGTTCTCTGTCCATGACACAGGGGACTCTCACTTTGGATTGGATATATGCCGGCCACCGGCTCATTGTTTTCTAGCGCGAAGTGATGGAGGGAGCAACACAGCCCCTCCCTGTTTGATAACTCTCAATCTGCGGGTAATCTAGCACAAATCAAACGGATGGCCATCAGCCATACTCGGCACCCCTTCCTGCTGCACTGGCCTGCCGTTCGTGAGAAATGCACCTCGGCTCGTAAATCAGATTGATTACTGATGCAGTTGTGTAGTTGCTGGCCACTCCCCTGTCTGATTGAGTTTTTGTTTAGAGGTAGAGAATGATTCAGCATCTTAATTACTCGTGCGTCAGTAAGAAGAAGCATCTTTGACTCTGCGTCAGTATACGGGGGCAACACCTTGGCTTTTGCTCGCTTTTGTTTTGGTTCACCTGTCCTTTGTCTCATACATGGGCTTTTCTCATCACTGAAACTACGACTTAGCTATTGGCCCACTTCTTAACAAGCGTGTTTTGTCGATGAAATATTTAATCACTTTATATTAATCTCAAAGTGCGTCTCTGATTGTGAGTACTTTCCTCATAATGATTAGGCAAATATGAACTTGTTTTGCAAGGTGACGCTCCCAAAGCTTTTCCAGTTACTATTGTGGGCCATAACGTAGCCCATAATACCAAAAATACTAAAATCCGGAAAGCTGATAACACGACAGGCATTATGCTCTTTTTGCTCAGCATCTCTGGGTATCTCCCGTCTCTCTCATCCTTACCGGTTAGTGGGCGTGGCCGAGGCCGCACTGCGGTCTCTACGGAAAGTCAGAGGGGCCTGTTCTGCTTGAAAGGCAATTCAGTGGACGGCAATCGTCATCTCTTGCTCAGACAAGCTAAATGGGAAGCGTAGTGCATTTACTCTCTTAACTGTTATGTTACTGTCTGAATGATTCTGTGAAGGAACAACATTTATTTCAGCATGATGTTTTTATACTGTAGGCCCAATTCACGAGGACGGTAAAAGCTGGACGAGACAATGGTCAATCAGTGTGTCTCTGTGTTCTGTGAAACAGCATAAACATTTGAGGAGCAAGGAGTTAATAAAAAAAAAAAATCAAGAGGTGCAGAGCAAAGGAAGAGAAGCAATGTTACAAATACAAAACAGTTGGATAAAAGCCAAATAGGGTTAAAATATAAAATAAAAAGTAATAAAATAAAATTAAGAATAAGTCATCAGTATCAGAATTAAACTCACAGACTCTGATGAGTGTCTTGTACCCATGGCTGTCTGGGGTCTTCATCACTTCAGAGTTTGCTAGACCTCATTAGAGGTAGTTAAGGATATGTTTGGTTTAAACTTAAAATTCTGTTTTTAAATGTAGCAGCTTGACCATTACAAAGACATTTGATGGAAAGGACCCAGGTAAGGAATCCTGGGAGAAAAAAAAGTACTCTGCTTTATGAATGAGAGAATGGAGGAGATACACAGACAAACACAAAGTGACGCAGCATGACTGGTCCACTTCAGAGACAGTCAGCTGATCCATCCAAGACACTCTGCTGTTAGATCATCATCATCATCATCACACACACACACTCTCTCTCTCTCTCTCTCTCTCTCTCTCTCTCTCTCTCTCTCTCTCTCTCTCTCTCACACTCACACTCACGTGTGACGTCAAAACTCAAACTTCAAAACTCTGTGGGAAAAAAACCCTTTTAAACCCTAGTTACCAGTCGTGAAGCTGTACCAAATGTGTATAATCATTCATTTGCTGTTATTATTTATTATTCTTGAATTTCCCCTTGGGGATCAATAAAGTATCTGTCTATCCTAAAACAGCTACAGGGAAATGTCAAACACTGACTTGGATAGGTGTTTACGATATGATACAACTTAATTTTTTTAATATATATTTTTTGGGGCTTTTTATGCCTTTAATGATAGGGCAGTGGAGAGTGACAGGAAGCGAATGGGAGAGAGATTATGGGTGGGATCCGGAAAGGACCACGGGGCGGGAATCGAACCCGGGTCGCCGGCGTACGGTGCAGGTGCCCCAGCCAGTTGCGCCACAGCTGGGGCCAGATAGAACTTTATTTGTCAGTTTGTGGGCAGCTCATTTAAGTATAGGAGGACATACAAAGGACAGAAACAATAGATAGATAGATAGATAGATAGATAGATAGATACTTTATTGATCCCCAAGGGGAAATTCAAGGTCTCAGTAGCATACAGACATCACACACAACATGCACTTACAGCAGAAATGGTAAGTATAAGTATAAACATATAACAAAACTCCACTGTACAATAGAGACAGTAGGAGATCTAAACTAAAACTAACAAAACTAAATACTAAATATACTATATAAATTAAATAAAAAAAATCCACAGTGTGCTTGAGGGTGATCAAGCATGAGACGCTTGCAGGGGCCGGGACTGGCCTGTAGTTCTGTGTGCATGGTGAGGTGCTCAAGAGAGTGAGGGCCAGATGTACTAACGCTTTTGCGCCCATTTCAGGCGTATTTGTTTCGCAATGTGCGTGTAAAATCATTGCGAGGTATGTACAAATAGGCCGCAATGATGTAAAAGCGCAAACTGCCTGTCGCGGGAGCTGAAAGTGGCAGATTGCGATTGTCATGTCATGCATATGCATTCATGGGAGGATCCAGGGGAAAGTGGGAGTTTAGCGTAAAAAGATGGGAGGGGAAGAGTAAAGGGCTCCTGAAAGCGCACGTCTATTCTGCGCCTAAATACTTCCGCCTTGTAAAAACAGGTGTTAATCCACATTGCAGTTCAATGCGTCAATAAGAGAACCTTTCAAAGACACAGAATCGCTATTTAGAACACCAGTTTTTGTGGTGAAAGTATTTGTACTACCAAAAGCAACCTTAATTTTCGTTGGCCTTTCGCATGTCTTACTTTCACTTTCACTTTCACGTCATTCACTTAAACTTTCCTACTTACTAGATTTGACCAATCTTCCATAGCCTACGTGCACAAGTAGTTTAAGTAG
>NC_063200.1:16854390-16856890 GCF_017589495.1 Alosa alosa
CTACTATGTTGTGATAAGATCTTAGCAGAGTTAACTTCAATGCAGCAGTAGAACAAATTTGCGCAGCATGGTCACGATGCTAAGCGGATTTAATAGCAATTTAGCCAGACGTCTGCGATGCAATGCTTCTATGTGGCAACAACAATCCTTCAACAATCGTGAATATTTTGTTAAATGCACATGCAGAGGGGCAGCGGGCTACGAGAGAGAGCGGGGCGGGATAAGGAAAGGCTGCGTGCGTAAAAAAGCGCAGCTCAATGGCAATGCAAGGATTTGATTTCATCATTAACGTTTCTATGATGTTGTGAGAGTGAGTGCTATGATTAATCTTTCCATCGTGTTGCAGTAAGAATGATGTTATGAAGTCACTGGTGCGAGTGTGTGTGTGTGTGTGTGTGTGTGTGTGTGTGTGTGTGTGCATATGTGTGTGTGTGTTATTACCAATGTGTCCGTGCTGTGACTGCCCCTGTGCTCTCTGTGCTGCTCCTCCTCTGGGTGTTGGTCCTGCTTTGTCTCCCTCCTGCAGTGAAGTCTGTGAACGCCCATCCTCCCATCACTCTCTCACTGTCAGTCTCTCCACCTCTCCTCCACGGGCTCACTTTGTTTCCTTTCTTTTCTCCACCCCTCCACCCCTCCACCCCCCTCCACCCCTCCACCCCTCCACCCCTTCAGCATCTGTTCATTCATTTGTTTTTCTTCATTTGTTTTCCCTTTCTTTGTCTCCTCAGCTGTTCGTCTTTCTCCTGCCCCACCCTGTTGCTGCAGGGATCCATCGTCCCTGTCTTCTCTCTCTCCACCAGTCTTCTCTCCTGGTTTCTGCTCTTCTTCCTTTTAGCAGCCCCCAACCATCCCCACCATCCCCATGGTGATTAGGTTGCCGTGCAACCCGGCTCAGAGGAGAACTGTGGGTAATTAGCTGTTGCTAACTCCCAGCTGGGTTTGTCTGGGCCAGATCTTCTGATGCTGGATGCATGCACAAACACACAAACACACATGCACACACACATACATGCATAAAAAAAAAACAGTCCTAGATGCAGGATATCTAAGTCTTCATTAGAGATTTTGATAATGTACATCACTAACACATCCCTGTTTCCACACACACACACACACACACTCTCACACACACGCACACTCACACACACACTGGTAAACACATACACGTATGCATATATGCACTCACATACTCATACATAATCATACACACACACACACACACACACACACATACGCACATTGTTTTATGAGCACGCAGTGTATTAGCATATTCATGTATCTCGGTAACAGCAGTAATGGGCTCCACTATGGCCCAGGAGATGTCAGAGGAGAGAAGGGTAGAGAGGAGAGAGGGATGAGAGCTGAGAGGAGGCAACACATCCCACACACACACACACACACACACACTCACACACACACACACCACACACACACTGGTAAACACATACACGTATGCATATATGTATCTAGGTAACATAATCATAATACATACACACACACACACACACACACAGGAGATTGTTGTTTTATGAGCACTCCAGTGTATTAGCATATTCATGTATCTCGGCACAGCAGTAATGGGAGGGATGGCCCAGGAGGGAGAGGAGAGAAGGGTAGAGAGGAGAGAGGGATGAGAGCTGATAGGAGGATGAGGGGAGAGAGGAGGAGGAGAGAGAGATGAGAGCAGATAGGAGGATGAGGGGAGAGAGGAGGAGGAGAGGAGACAGGGGGGTGACAGGAAGGAGAGTGATAATGAGGGGGTCAAAGATGGTATGAGAGAGACAGGATGCAAGAGAGAAAGAGAGAGAGGGAGGAGAGTGTGAGAGAGAGAGTGTGAGAGAGAGAGAATGCAGAAAACAGGAGTGAGCGTGACTGAGGGGGAGAAAAAGAAGAGGAGAGAAAGAGCGAGAGAACGAGAATGTGGCCATTGTGGCTGCAAAATTTGTAGCAGCCTGCCATAACCTGAGGGACAACCAGTGAGGCCACAGCCATACACAATAATAGGATTGTTATTATTATTAGAATTGTCTCTTAACTTTTATGTCTTACTTAATTTACAGTTCTGTTAAACATTATTTTATTTATATTTTTGTGCACATGTAATTGAGCTTTGGCAATAATGTTATTGAAACGTTCATGCCAATAAAGCTTTCTTGAATTGAATTGAATTGAAAGCAACAGATCATGAAAAAGAGAGAGTGAAAGGGAGAGGAGAGGATGTGAATGAGTAAGAATGAGGGGAAGAAAGAAAGAAAAGGAAAGAGAGAGGGATGGTAAGAGAGAGAGAGAGATAGAGAAATGAGATGGAGGAATTGAGATTCTCGTAAGGCAGTCAGCCATCCATGCAGTACAGAGATGAGGTGACGAGAATGGAGATTTATAGAAATTACTCTTTCATTTCTCCTGTGTCATTCTCTCCATCTCTCTCTCCATTTCTCTCCCTCTTCCTCTCTTCCTCTGCCAGTAGATGAGGAGTCAGGGAGTGTGTGTGTGTGTGTGT
>NC_063200.1:16859390-16919207 GCF_017589495.1 Alosa alosa
ATCTCTCTCTCTGCTCCCCTCCTCTATCCCTCATTTCTCCTCCTGTCTCTGTCTCTCTATCCCTCATTTCTCCTCCTGTCTCTCTGTCTCTCTATCCCTCCTTTCTCCTCCTGTCTCTCTGTCTCTCTATCCCTCCTTTCTCCTCCTGTCTCTCTCTCTCTATCCAGTGGCGCCGGCAGGCGTAATCCTGTATGCACTGTGCGTACAATTTTTTCACGGCTTTATTTGTGAAATCATTTAATATTAGCCTACAACAATAAAAAAAAAAAAACTTGTGTGACAACTAGCCTATATTTATTGACTCATGTGCAATTTGAATATTGGCATTATTCCGAATAAAACCGGAATATGGTGTGCATGGAAACCATATACTATAATATGAAAGCGTAGCATTGTCATGACATGATAACGATTGACCTGTGGCGGTTTTCAGACGTGGCTTTGGATGGGTCAATTCTGGCGCCTAAAAACACAACGTTCCATTCGTTCATAGGATAATAGCCTAAATCATTCAGTCATGAAAAGAAAACAACAGCAGCAGCTTAAGATTTTTCAGGCGTTTAACCGTAACGTTAAAAGATGTAGGCCTACTGTTCTTAGCAGTGATGCTGACACTGACAGCAGTGAGAGATTGTCCTCTACGGTCACGGTCTACACATGTTTAAAATGTTGAAACACCCCTATAAGCCCACGTGACCTACTGTACAGCCAGTGTTGTAAAAGTTAGACGCTTCATGCAGTAGGCTATTTGATAAGGAATGACATGGGTATGTTGACGTGTTTAAGAGGGGCTTTCTGTTCTAGTTTATGTAAAGGTTTTTCTTGGGCTCAATTAGGAGAGGCTAGCCTATATTTACCAAATGCGCAAATTTGGTAAATAAGGTCGGGTATCTTTTTTTTTTTTTGGGGGGGTTGGGATACAACCCTGGGGTGCCGCCAGGGTTGTTGGGATACAACCCTGGCGGCACCCCTGTCTCTATCCCTCCTTTCACCTCTCTGTCTCTCTATCCCTCCTTTCACCTCTCTGTCTCTCTATCCCTCCTTTCACCTTTTCTGTCTCACTTCATTTCTTCCATTTCCTTACCCCTTTCCTGTCCATATATCTTCATCTCTCTCTTTCCCTTCTCTCCACCTCTCTGCTCTCTCTCTCTCTATCCCTTTCTCTGTTCATTTCACCCTCCCCCCTCCCCTCTCTCTCTATCCCTTTTTCTGTGATGTGATTTAGGTTTGTGACCTGGTCATAAATAAGGACCAGACTCACACAGCAACCTCCTCTCCTCTCCCTTCCCTGTTCTCTTCTCCTAATCTCTCTCTCTGCTCCCCTCCTCTCTCCTGGCCTCTCCCATCCCATCCCAAATGCACTGAATCTGAACCTGAACCTTTTTATGTATATGCATTACGCATATACGTTTGACATAAAGCCCAAATACACATGGATTGCATGTACACTGAGGTTGATGGTGTGAAGCACCACATCTGGATGTGAATTTACCGTTCACTGAGTAGAAGTGTTGCTCTCACAACATGGACTCTGGAACAGATTGATACTTTATTGATCCCTAGGGGAAATTCAAGAATCAGGGCCATATCAGGGCCACATCAGGGCTAGTTCAGAACCACATCAGGGCCAGACCAGAACCACATCAGGTCCAGATCAGAATCACATCAGGCCCACATCAGGGCCATATCAGGGCTACATCAGGGCTACATCAGGGCCATATCAGGGCTACATCAGGGCTAGATCAGAGCCGGATCCACCACACAGTCAGCTACTCCCAGGCAGTGCTGTCACCTGTGAAGCCCATTTCCCCCCATCTCTCAAAAACTAATTTGCTAATAAGATCCCATGATTGCTCATAAAGATTTCCATTTGTGGCAATTTATGAAGCCACATGAAAATGCCTTTAACCCCTCAGTGTTTTTCCATTCCATAAAGACCCCAAGAGACTATGTGGGCGGTATCCTATCTTACTCCATTAGAGTAATGACTCTGAATGGATACTCATATATATTCTTTATTATCAGCCTACACACCACTGAAAATTACATACATTAAGACATTAAGGAGAAGTCCTATCAGTATGTTGTAAGACACAAAGTAAAGCAGGTAATATGAGCCCTTGAGGTTGCTGGTTACCCCTGCAGAAAGCATTTAGAAGCAGACTACCAAGTACAAGAGGCTTGGCTTGATGCGTGTATGTGTGTGTGTTCATGTATGCATGTGTGTGTGCGTCCGTGTGTGTGTGTGTGTGTGTGTGTGTTTAAGGGTTGTTAACGACCCTCTGATGGATGAGGAGTTATTCATCAGGACATGCCAGGGGGCTGTTCAACCACATGGAGCCCATTTGAGGAGCCTGCTGATAGACTAGCAATTCTGTGTGTGTGTGGCTGGCTGACTGGCTGGGGTGGGGGAGGTGAGTGTCTACAGGGGTTTGGGCAACATGGAGAGAAGAGAAGAAGAGAGAGAGAAAAGAGGAAGGGGATAGAGATGCATGAAGGAATATGGCAGAATCTCAAGAGAGGGCAACAGAAACAGAAGAGGAGTGGATGTTTAGATGAGAGGGAATGGTCCTAGAGGGAGAGAGCCAACACAGATAAAAGGATGTTCAATCAAAGTCAAAGTCAGCTTTATTGTCAATTTCTTCACATGTTCCAGACATACAAAGAGATCGAAATTACGTTTCTCACTATCCCACGGTGAAGACAAGACATATTTTACCAATTTAAGTCCACAGACAAACATAACATTCAAGTAAACAAAAAAGTAAGTAAATAAGAGGGCACATATAATTTGTTAAGCACATTCAATGCTTAACGAATGAAGTCGATGGATAAGCTAATAAGATTGGGTGGTCTGTGGTCTGAGGAGGGACTGATAGGCAATGGTGCTGGGGTAAGGGAGAGACCCAGCAGTAGGTGTACAAGTGCTGCATTAGCTAATGTACTTGTACGAACAACAGCCTCAGTCTGGAGAGGAGCCAGAGAATCTGCCCAAGATAAGGGCTGCATTGAGCTTAGGGTCAGAAGCTAAATGGGAAAACTCTGGAACATGATGTTCTGTGTGGGTGAAGGGCTGTGGGCATTCTGCTGAACGGCTTTCTCTCTCCCAACCTGCACTGTGTGAGTTCTAGAATTCAACTGCAGAAAGAGACCTCACACAACAACCAATCAGAATGAAGTTCCAGCCTCGGGACAGACTGCCAGCCAATTAGAAAAGAAACCACAGCTCTAAGAAGGAAACACACTGCGTCAGGAAGTCATTAAAACACTTAATTGATGACTGCAATAAATTAGTTTCAACAGCTATGAATCTCTTTGAGTGATGTCATTTGACATCATAACAGGAACTGAGGTTAATTGTTACGTTATCCATGAAATGCATGTTTTAAGTATGGGTTCCAAAAACAAGTAATGGATATTCTATTAAAATATGGGCTGTAGTTCTGGGCTGTCTGTTCTATATGTAGGAGTGACAGAGAAGGGAAGCTCAGGCCCTTCATCAGTAGTGCTGGAGCCGGAGCGGCATGCTACTCATCCTGACATATTAGGCTGAAATCACACTGGAGATAACGAAGCAGCAGCGGTAAGCATAACGCAACACTCAGACCATAATAAGTTCTATCACGCTCCTAAGTAACACGAACGGTTTGCCTAAACTGACAATTGAATACGCTAGCGTTGCGCTTTGAAAGTTGAACCAAGTTCAGTGCTCAGCTTGTGCCACCTTTCCCCTGCCGAACCATGGAGAACAATAGGAAACCTGCCGCTGGCCAGTGTGATCCGCGCCTTAGAGAACATGTTTAGCTGCAGCTGTTCAGCTATAATGGGCAGTACTAGGACAGTAATTACTACCTTCACCATAGCAGGTGTAATTAGGCCTCGAGTCCAGACGTTGTGGTTGCACTAATGAACATCCATGCCAAGTATTAACACTCCAGAGGTAGCAGGTGACACCACAGGGTTTGGCCATATCTGGTCCTGAGTTACTAGCTGTCTGAGTGTTGTTTATTATAATAATGATAATAATAATAATAATAATATCTTTACTGTTCACAAAAGTGGAAATTTGTCTTTGACTCCACACTGGTGGGTTTCTAAAACACAGACAAGAAATGGACCCTTTCAAGAGAGTTCCATTATCAGCATCATAGTTGGCCCCACAAGACTTCCTTTTTAACATTCCATATGTTATCTTAATGCAGAGGAAGTAGATTGGGGCCCAAATAGAACGTTCAAGCATTGTTTTTGTTTTTATTCTTGAAAGGGTCCATAGACAAGAAATACAACAAACAAATATGCATAGTGTGAAGAGTGCAGGTGCGTTTAAAGTAGCAAACAAGGCAAATGCTTGGGCAGAATTGTCTTCAGTTTTTCAGTTTGCTTTGAGTTGTGATTTGTCTAATGTTTGACTCTGTTTGTTGGATTTAAATGCACCTCAGACGCTTTCTTAGTGTTTGCAGAAATACTGCAGGTTTGTAGCCATGCCCACATGGACACTGCTGTGAGTGTGTATTTGTAGCATCATGTCGTGTCCCTTGAGTGTGTGTGTGTGTGTGTGTGTGTGTGTGCGTGCGTGCATGTGTGTATGGATGTTTCTGTGTGTGTGTGTGTGTGTGGGTGGGGGGATGTTTTTGTGTGCCAGTCTGTGTGTGTGGGTGGACATGGAGAGAGACATAGCCTGATAAAAGGGTCATCTGGGTCATTTGACCTTGAG
This sequence comes from Alosa alosa, assembly GCF_017589495.1. Lineage (NCBI taxonomy): Eukaryota > Metazoa > Chordata > Actinopteri > Clupeiformes > Clupeidae > Alosa > Alosa alosa. The sequence continues at coordinate 16,864,105 of NC_063200.1, forward strand.
GAAAGCACTACAAATGGATTCAGGCAGCACATTTGTGTGTTTCAGAGGGTAGCTGGGTGTATATCATTGAGTGTGCCTCTGTATGTGTCTGTCTGTCTTTGTGTACAAGTGTCTGTGTTTGCTGCACCATGTTCCTTTTGAGTGTGTGTGTGTATGTGTGTGTGTCTGTGTCTGTGTGTGTGTGTAAGTCTTTGCTTCTATCGTTCTATCGTGTCCCTTGTGTGTGTGGGTGTGTGTGTCTATGTGTGTATGTGTCAGTCTGTATAAGTGTCTGTGTTGGCTTTTTGTGTGTGTGTGTGTGTGTGTGTGTGTGTTGGCCTGTGTATGTGTGTGTGAGAGTGTGTGTGTGTGTGTGTGTGTGTGTGTGTGTGACTGACGCAGGAGTCACCCACAGGGAATTCAGTATGTGTTAATGTCAAAGGCTCTGGGTTCAGCTGGGGAGATGGGGTAAAAGAGGTAAACCTCACAAATAGCTCAGACAGAGCAGCACACACACACACACACACACACACACACACACACACATAGACACACTCACTCACACACTCTTTCTCTCTCTCTTTCTCGCTCTCTCTCTCACACACACACACACACACACACACACACACACACACACACACACACACACACACACACACACACACACACACTGCACACTCCACACACACACACACACACATTACTGCTTCACTGAACCACCTTTGATCATATTTCCAAGTAGATGAATTCAGAAAGCTGTTCAGAGATGTTCAGCATGTCAGAGACGTTTCTGTTACAGCTGCGGTTTTGGTCTGGCATACGAGACCTGCATCCAAACCCTCTGAAACGTGTCAGAGTTGGATGACTTTGGGGGGTTTGGCTGAGCTGGTGTATGCGAGTGCTGCATACAAACTCTCTCAAATTAAACATGTCAAAGTTGGATGACTTTGCTGGGGTTTGGCTGAACTGGCATACGAGAGCTGCATCCAAACCCTCTGGAATGTGTAAGAATCGGATGAAACAGAGTCCAGTGGGGGCTGAAACCGCTCTGGGGTGCATTTCCCAAAACCATAGTTGCCTGGGGTGCCATTTCCCAAAACCTGTTAGCAACTTAGTTGATTGGCAACGGAGAATTACATTGCGACCAACAAAGTTGCTAACTTAGTTAGCAACTATGGCTTTGGGAAACGCGCCCCAGCTCTGGTCTCATACGAAAGCTGCATCCAAACCCTCTGAAACGTGTCAGAATCGGATGAAACAGAGTCCAGTGGGGCTGAAACCGCTCAGCTCTGGTGCGCACTGCTGGGTACAGTGCTGAGTGCTGGGTCTGTACTGTAGCCTGGAAAATCCAGACCATGATCATCTAGAAAGATTAAGGGTCTGGCAAAGAACAATGTAATGGCCCAACTCGAGGGGCGGCAACAAGCATGCATTTAAAAATCTCACTGCACGCAATTGGATAACCCTAGACCAGTGTTTCTCAAACTTTTTTTTCTGGGGACCCACTTTTTAAAAATGACAGACTATCGTGACCCAACTTTTTCTTTCATTCCCCACTTTGATCAAGGGGGCATTCTCGAGCCCCACCTGTCCCTCATCGCTCTAAGAAAGTGGTAGGTAAGCTTAAAATTGTCAAATTTATTGAAATAATGACAAGTTCTAAATATATCCTCTTCAACAGAGTTAAAATCAGCTGGTGCTGCAGATATAATAATAAATAAATACATAACACATGTATTTCTGTTTTCCAGCAACATATTAGGAAGCATAGGCCATTTTACAGCTTTGTACAATATATTCAATGAAATACCAACATGCTGCATTAAATGGATCCATAATCCAGTCATACTGAGCACTGCTGGTTCCTGGTTGGGAAATATTTTTGAAATAAACTTTCCAGGGATGTGATGTAGGCCTACTGTTTATTACATGGGATCAAAAGAGTGGCTCCCAATCAGACGTTTCAGCGATTTCGCTCAGAAATCTCAAAGGCATAATACTGTCGCGATCGAGGCGCCTGTCCCATACTCAAGTGTATTTGGTGAATGCAGTAATCTTATTTGCTAGGTGAGGTAGGTGCTTGTCTTTGCCTTGTAACTGGACATTTAACTCAAATGTATCGCTAAGATATATCAAATATATCGCTAAGATAGGCCAGCTTCGTCAAGAAATGTTAATTAGTGAACGTGCTTGCAGATTCAAACATCGCTCTTCCTCCAAGAAGAGGCTTAATTGAGCTCAAACACGCGACAGCACTTTTTTACCTCGGGAAAGCCACCTTGCCTCGCTGTGAAACAGTACAGCCTTTTGGTCAGCTACCATCTCTTCGCAAAGTCGCGGAGAATAGACGTGGCGCTTTAAGGGCGGGTTTTAATGAAATTCACCACTCTCACAACAACGTTCAGAATCTCATGTAGGTCGGGACTAACTAAGCTGCCTTGACACGAAGGCTTCCCTGTGAATAACACAGTGCGCCCATTGCGATCGGATGCTACCTGGGCCCAGGCTACAGATAAAAAAAAATAAATTAAAAACTCCTGTTTTTCACGCCCGTTGCCGCCCCACCTGGCATGTCTCCGCGACCCATTAGTGGGTTTACTCTGAATGATTTCGGACTTCGACGCAATCGGATAACACTACGACCAATGTGTACTGTCCTCCAACGTTGCAGCGCTGTCTTCATCAGTTTAGCTGGTTCCTCAGAATGTTAAAAGTAACGTGCGTCATTGCTCTTTGCCAGAGTGTCTCGCAGAGACAATTCCATTGTGCTCTCGCGAGAACTCTGGATTTCCAGGGTATCTGTACTGCTGTCTGGGCTGTTCTTTTGTTCTGTACGGGCTCTGTGCTGGTTTGGTTCCATAGACATCATGTTCTGTTCTCTGGTGGTTCTATGTGGTTTTGTTCCCCACAGACATTTTGTTCTGTTATCCCGTTTCTGTGCTATGACAGCCCTGTTCTGTCCATATTGTGGTGGTTCCATACTGATTCAGTACTGTACCTTAGTATAGTATGTCACCTATTACCAACCGTCCCGTATTTCCAACCTCTTACGTGTATGTGTCACTTAATATTCATTTCTATACAAACCAAGACGGTAGATTCATAAAGAAATGCAAGCGCCCACACCATAATTGTACCAAAAATGACATTTTACAGTGACTCGAAGAGCTGTAAACAGTGTTGTAAGGCTGCATGTACAAATCCGCTTGGAGCTCCAGTGGAATTTTGATTTGCGATGAGAATTCTCGGTCTAACCGTTGATGTGCCGTGAGAAAGGTTGGAAATAGGCACCCACCAGCCCAGCACTAAACTCAAAGCGTGTATTTCAGGCAGTAACAGCCCCAGTAAGAACGAAACTAGATTTTGTCCACATCTACACACCTACAGTATGGCTACTGAAAAATGTAAGGTTAATTTATCAAATGTTATTTTGAAGTATTAAAAAACATTGTTGTTTTAGAATTTTCGCACGAAATGGTTGGTAATTGGTGGTTTTACGATAATTTGGTTCTGGCGTATCGTAGCGGTTCTGTGTTCCTGTTACTAGGACGGCTCTCTGCTCTGACATTTAACCACTATATAAAGCCAATCTGAAGTGTGTCAGTGTTGACTGAGGGCATAAATTAGCAGAGAGGGAGCCCACTGGTGCAGTACGATGAGTATGCGAGTGAGTCTGACTGGACTGGCCGCCCTCTGGTCAACCGATCAGAGTAATACCGAAAGAGATGTCTGACACACAGTGAGAGTGGATGGAAGTGTGTGTGTGTGAGTTGGACTGCCGGGGACTCACAGGGGACGATAGAGACAGTTTCAAAAACAAAATCACCAAGAAATGCTGAGGGTGTGACTTGGACCGGCCAGTGAGACACTGGGAGAAAACAGAGTGAATAAGAAGGAACTGTTGAGAGAAGAAAAGAGAGATTTTACTGTCATGCTTCGGAGGGCTGTTGGGATGCTAGTCACGTACTGCTGATTCCAGGCTTTTTTCCTGGGGAAGAGCACCTTTGGAGAGAGAGGGAGTGGCAGTAGAGGGAAGGAAACAGAGGAAGAGAATGAGGAAGATCAAGGAAAAGAGTCGAAGAGAAGGAGCACACAAGTAGCAGGTGAACGAAAGGACAGAGAGGATTAGAGAGGTTTGTTGCTCTCTCCCTCTAGACCTCACTCTGCTTCAATCTTTATGCTGAAGGAGGGAATCCTCTGGCCGAACCATCGATCGCAGAAGCACAGCACACCTCACCTGAGCACAGCTGAGCAGTGCTCGCCCCCTCAGAGGGTTTCCCCAGAGGACCACTGGCCCCCTTTGTTCTCTAACGATCAGAGAAGTGGTGCAGAGCTCTGGTGCGCTTACGCAACGAATGAAAGAAAGAAAGAAAGATTCTCACTACTAAGAGCAACACGAATGAAACTGGACATGAGAGCAGCATGTGTGCATCACGTTGATTTCTCCATTTCCACATTTCCATTTGTGGCATATTCTACCAGAGAGGCATTGAGGCACTAAGGCCATTATAGAGGGTGAGTCCCATCCATTCTGAGGGTGCGTCCCTATGGAAACAGAGCTCGATGAAAGGTTCCATCATGGAATAATGAAGTACAGTCTCTGGAATACTAAGATTAGATGTTTATCTAATCTGTGGTTTCTCTAAATCAGGGATGTCAAACTCAGGCCCGCTGGCCATTTTTGGCCCGCGTGCTGCTTATTTGTGGCCCGCGAGGTCATTATTCAATCTGTATTAGAAGTGGCCCGCCACGTAGTTTATACAGCGCATCCATATCTGAGCTGGCCCGACAGTATTCTCTTCAGCGCATCCACGTTAGAGCTAGCCTAGCACGCTATTCTATTCAGCGCATGAGCGCAGCCCAGGGCAATGCAGCCCATCAAGTTGCTACATACTGTACATATAGTGTATCATACACCGATAACACTTCAAATCCCAAAATGCGTTGCATCGTTAATGCCGCCTTTTCTGACAAAACACGTATCCATGCAACCAGACAAACTATCAACGAAAATGGCGAAGCGAAAGATTGATAATCGGAGCTTTCAAGATAGGTGGGAAAACGATTATATGTTCATATTATTCAAGGACAAATCCGTTTGTTTGGTATGTGGATTCACCGTAGCTGTCACTAAAAGAGTACAACATAAAACGGCACTACTCTAAAACTAAACATGAAGACAAATACAAAGATCTGGATGCGAAGCTTAAGCTACAGAAAGTGGGAGAATTGAAAGCAAGTCTGCTTTCAAGGCAGACAAGCCAAGTCACAAAGTAATGCTGCTGTAAAAGCGAAGTTTTACTGTTGCACAGGATATCAGCAAGACGGCCATTCTCAGAGGGAGAGTTTGTTAACTGTTAATAGTTACAATTACAATTTTGATAATTGTTAAATGTTATTTACAATTTTTATAGTTCACCTGCAAAAAATAGGCCAATATATTTTTTCTATTCAGATATTCAATATATTTTTTCTATTAGGCTATATTCAGAAATGCCTGCATTCTATTTTTTCTTGTGTGTATACAGTTTTAATTCAATAAAAACATCGGTTATTCAATAAATGTTGAGCTTGGCCCGCGACATATTCCCAGTTCTTAATTTTGGCCCCCTGTGAATTTGAGTTTGACACCCCTGCTCTAAATGCTCAACTCTTTCTACATGCTACTTTTAAAGGCTTGTATTCACCTTAAGCATTGTAAGGTTTTGGGAGTATGGATTTTCCCCTCTCTGCCATAACCGCAACACATCTAAGGTGACAGTCGGAGAGGAAGGCATTTTTAGAAGGCTGATAAATAATAGAACCTGTCTGTTGTTTTTCCAGGAATCCTGCTGAGCTCCCCTGTTATTTTAAGCTCAAAGTGCAACAAGAGGGGAAAAGAACTCTCATGTTATTTCCTCAACCTCTCTGTGTCCAGAGTGACAAGGCGTTATTTTCTGTGTTACAGGGTTGTGCAGTGAAACACACACACACACACACACAAAAGAAAGAGAGAGAGAGAGAGAAAAATACACCTACATTATTTTCAGAGTGGGTGAGTCACAAGCCCTTAAAATTGTTTTGTTTTTCTTTCGTCACTATTTAACAGGTCTGAGCCGATCATCTCTTCATTTCAAATGTCTCTGATTAAGATTTAATAGCAATAAACAGTGTGGGGGAGGGAGAAAGAGAGAGAGAGAGAGAGATGATGAAAAATAATTTCAGGTGATTAATGATGACACAGCATGCCTGTAATAACATTGCAATTAGCCTCTCAGTCAGACACGAGGCACATACACACACACACACACACACACACACACACACAAATGAACAGACCCACAATCGCTTTATGAACTAGAAGACCCAACGTCATATTTTGCAATGTTAACAGGATATACCCACAGCTTTGGTTACCTGCAGACTCCAGCCACAGCCATGGCTATATCTTTTACCAACCCCTCTCTCACTCATGGCACCCTAAACTAATATATTCAGGAATGATAATGTCCTTTGTCTGTGGTCCCTGACAGATAAATGTAATTAACCACACTAAACTAATACGTTTAGGAGTGATGGTGATTCAACAGCCCTCCGAGGTGTTAATTTTCCTGCTGAGCTGACAGTGACGGAGAGCTGAGGTTAGCAGAGTAGATTAATATTTATAAGAGGAACACGACTTGCTGACAAGACCCCTGGATCATGACAAACTGACAAATTAGGTGTTTATAGAAAGGTTTATTTAGCTTTTATTCTTAACAACATTGGTGTTCATTGGTGAACATTTGCCGTTCTACTGATTTGAATTTTTTTATGTTGATGTCACTGATATACTCATGGGTTGACTTTGCTTGTGCTGATTTTTTCCCCAACATCTCCTACAAGTAGGTGAATAGCATGCGTTGTGCAGTATGACATGGCATAATAAGTCAAGAAAAGTATACTGACTGTCATTACCATGGGACTTGCATGGTACCTATGGTACCCATGGAGACAGGTGGAGCTTAGCCCCTGTAGAGGCCATTTTATAATTGGCCATGCAGCAATAGACAAGGGAACAACTGCTGTCAGATCTGTGTGTGTCAGATAGTCAGCCAGGCAAAACCAACTCCACAGACAGACAGACAGACAGACAGACAGACAGACAGACAGACAGACAGACAGACAGACAGACAGACAGACAGACAGACAGACATGTGCGCTTCGGACTTGCAATCGGAGGGTTGCCGGTTCAACCCCGACCAGTAGGTACGGCTGAAGTGCCCTTGAGCAAGGCACCTAACCCCTCACTGCTCCCCGAGCGCCGCTGTTGTTGCAGGCAGCTCACTGCACCAGGATTAGTGTGTGCTTCACCTCACTGTGTGTTCACTGTGTGCTGAGTGTGTTTCACTAATTCACAGATTGGGATAAATGCAGAGACCAAATTTCCCTCACAGGATCAAAAGAGTATATATACTTAATACTTATACATACACACACACACACACACACACACACACACACACACACACACACACACACACACACACACACAGATACACACGCATACACATACACACTGTTCTAGTGCTGTTTATTTCATACATGCATAAAATGTAAAGCACATTAATTCAATGATTATTGTTTTTTTGTATGTGTATGATAATGTGCTATGAATTTGAACTTGAACTTGTCTGTTGGTGTGTGTATGTGTTTTCATTGTATAGTGTCTATTGTATGTCGGTGTACTTTGAAAGCAGGTAATGGGACATGATGCTGCTGGACTTATGTAGTCTAGGAGACAAGTGTTGAATGGTAATGATGGGTTTCTTTGTTTTCAGGACAGAAGATTCTGCACCATAAAAGCAACGTGCTGGAGACAGTGGTCCTCATCAACCCCTCGGATGAAGCTGTCAGCACTGAGGCAAGTGTGTGTGTGTGTGTGCCAGGGGTTTATGGCCTTTGAGATGTTCTAGATATTATTTACAAAAGTGTGCTTCAGAATGTAGTGTATATTCAAATATTCAAAATATTTCAAATATTCAAAAAACTGTATTTTTCTCATAGAATAAACTGATCATTTGGAACAACTGATAGTTTGGAACAAATCGTTCCAAATCTAGGTACAGGTATAAGGATGCATCTGCTTAGTGTTAATTTTGTCACCTATTTTTTATTTAGTCTTAGTCTTAGTCTTGTGACGAAAAGTCCTTTTTAGTCTTTGTCATATTTAGTCATTCAAATATCATTTTTGTTAATCAAGTTTTAGTCAACTAAATGTCTCGTCATTTATAGTCTAGTTTTAGTCAAAAGAAAACTAAAGCTATCTTAGTCTCAGTCAGTTTTAGTCAAAACATTTTAGTCTTTTTTTATAACAAATTATTTCTGATTACCATTTCAGTCAAATAGTGTTTCACACATCTCAATTTTCTAACAATATTGTGTGTCCACAGGGCTACTCGACTGTTATAATTACTCATTCTGATTTTTTTGTCAGTCATTACATGCACAGGTAAGTCGAGCTACAGTTATAGCTCGGCTGGTATTTGGCCATATACAGTAAAAGATTTGACTGGACCACTGTCATGATCTTCATAGACCAGTGTTTCACAAAGTGTGGTCCGGGGACCACTGGTGGTCCGCAAGCTATCCCAAGTGGTCCACGAGCAGACGTGGTAAAATATAATATAGATGATTTGCAATATTGAACCAACTTGTATGTAAATTCAAACTGTTCTACAACACTGTCTATGTCAGATATGCCAGTTTAAATCATATGAATCCTCTGACACAATTAAACAAAGTGGTTCAGTGAGTATTGTGTAGGCTAATATACTGCTAGGTCTATTTTTTTTTTAGCTAGGTGGTCCGTGCGTTTCTTTTTTATTGATTAGTTAAGTGGTCCTTCATCTGAAAAAGTTTGAGAAACACTGTCTTGGATCCAAGTATGAATGTTTTACTCCGCCACACTAGATGGCGATATGCGCCCAAACGCAACACAAACTCTCAATCTTAGCTAACTTGCTAGCGAACTTTCCATATTAGCTTACTTGCTAGCAAACTTTGCATCATCAGTGTAACTAGTTAAGTAGTTGACATTACTTGCTGAAAATTTTCGTATGGACATTCTGGGGGATGTTAATTTGTATATGTATGAGAGAAGCTTCAACTTCTGGGTATGTAGCATTGTGGCATAAAGCCTAACTCTGGCAGAAATCTCTGGTGTTCTTGTTCCATGTAGTTTCCTGCTGCAGCCACAGGGTTGCAGCAACAGCACGTAGACTAGCCTACAGGAAAGCTGCAAGCATGAACCATGAACTCATTCGAATATTTTGAAAAGGTAACAGCTATTCTGTCTTCTCATTTTGTAGACGAAAATGGAAGAGAAATTTTATCTTAGTTTTTATTTCATGCAAAACATTTTAGTCTAGTCTTTTTTCGTCAACAATAATGCATCTTAAGATAGTCTTAGTCAGTGTTTCAGGACATTAGTGCAGTCTCGTCATCGTCTCGTCTTAGTCATGGAAAAAAAGGTTGTTGACGAACATTTTTCCTCTCGTCTCGTCTGACGAAATTAACACTACATCTGCTGTAAAAACAAATAAACACGCAGGTCATGTATGGATCATAAAAAGCACAGGCATACAGATTTCTCAGTTCCCTTGAGTCCTCTTCCACGGTACACATTCTGCATGCCTAATTGTCTTTTGTATTGTAACTGCGGTTAGAATGATATCATTTGCTTTGTAATGAGGAGACAAGAAAACTGGAGCAAGTCATAGGCTGTACGGTCGTGTGAGGTTTAGTTAGACCAGTGTACTCATAGACCTGTTGTTGATTTGGGGAGAGAAGTACTGATATCAGACCATCTGGTTTAGTTGCCTTTGTCCTGATTTTTTTCTGATGTCGCTTCTACTATCTAATTGAAATGGGTTGGATCCTAGTCAAGAAAGAACTCGCACACCAATGTTGCCGATCCAAGTTTTAATCCAACCAATGAAGTCTAGTCAGCAACATTGGTGTGCGAGTTCTTTCTTGACTGAAGGACTGATACACTATTGGAACTAACGCACCCACCAGGCCTGGAGTCATTGTTGCGTTACCCTGTTTGCCCCATACTAGGATTGCTCTCTCAGAATTCAGAATTAATTAATTCTATTAGACAAGATTATGTTCAGAGGGCAAATGTGAATGTGATCCAAGTATTTGAACTAGAAAGTGCTTTTCAGTGAAATTAACAGGGTTCAATTCAACCTTTTTTTTTGCTGTATACACCCCCACCCCCTTGCCTCAATCTCGGCCTCTCCCCCTTTCTCTCTGTCATACACAAGCACTAGTTTACACACATGCACATAAATGACCATTAATAATCTGTAGATATAAAACATTAATGAGTTGAAAATAATTCTCAGGTGGTTTGTGCACGTTTGGTGTTCAGGTGCGTCTCATGATCTCGGACACAGCTCGACACAAGCAGCTGGTCCTGGCTGGACAGTGTGTGGAGAGGACAGGTGAGCTCATCCTGCAGTCAGGCTCCTTCTCCTTCTTCAACTTCATCGACATCTTTACTGACCAAGAAGTAAGTATATTCTCTGGCATTATTTCAGCATATGCACTTCATCTGTGTAGGCCTCTATGTCAATCTTTATGTCATGATTCTGAATTTTTGTGCTTTCATGATTTGTATTGATTATCTTCTATGGTTATTATGGGTTGTTGTTACTAGCAGTGACTTATCAGTACTGGTGTGTTTTCCCCCCTGTAGATTGGAGAACTTCTCAGTAGCATACATCCAGCTAACAAGGCAAGCCTCACACTGTTTTGCCCTGAACAAGGTGACTGGAAAAACTCAAACCTGGACAAACACAATCTCCAAGACTTCATCAACATGAAACTGAACTCCTCTCTCATTCTCCCTGAAATGGAAGGCCTGTCGGAATTCACTGAATACTTGTCAGAATCAGTAGAGGTCCCAAGTCCATTTGACATTCTTGAGCCACCAACCTCGGGTGGATTCCTGAAGCTCTCTAAGCCATGCTGCTACATTTTCCCTGGTGGTCATGGAGACGCGGCACTCTTCGCTGTCAATGGTTTCAACATGCTGGTCAATGGCGGGTCAGAAAGGAGGTCTTGCTTCTGGAAACTTGTGCGCCATCTTGACCGGGTGGATTCCATCCTCCTGACCCATATTGGAGATGACAACCTGCCAGGTATCAACAGCATGCTGCAGAGGAAGATCGCAGAGTTGGAGGAGGAGCAGTCTCAGGGATCCACTGCCAACAGCGAATGGCTGAAGAACATGATCTCCCCAGATATAGGGATTGTGTTCCTCAACGTACCCCAGAACCTGGAGAAACCAGAGGCAAACTTTCGGGTACGGAGGAACATCGACGAGGCTGCTGCTACACTGCATTACCTGAGCAAGCTGTCTCTGACACCAGAACCACTTCAGAGGGCACTGGAAACACAATTGAACCCATCATACTCTTCCAGAAAATGGGAGTTGGAAAACTTGAGATGTATGTCCTTAATCCAGTGAAGAACAGCAAGGAGATGCAGCACTTCATGAAGCAGTGGACAGGCATTGAGAAAGACATGGCTTCCATTCTACTACCCAATGGAAAAGAATCAGAACTACCAAACTCCTACTTTACCTCTATCTCTTCACTGATTGTATGGCATCCAGCTAACCCATCAGAGAAGATTGTGCGTGTGTTGTTTCCTGGCAACGCCACACAGAATCACATTTTGGAAGGACTGGAGAAATTGAAACATCTGGATTTCCTGAAGCAGCCAATGGTGACACAGAAAGAGTTGAACGCTAACATGGCACCATCACTTCAACAAGCAAAAATGAAGCATAAAACAGATAGCAAAGAGAGTCTCAAATCATTATCAAGGCCAGCAAGTAGAGGCATAAAGAGAGAGTCAAGGGAGGAGACACCAGAGAAGGCAAAGGCAGATACAGAATCACCTGAGGAAACTTTACAGCAGAAAGAAAAAACTCCAGTGAAAAAAGAAAAGCCAAAGGCTCAAGAGAAGGAGATGAAATCTAAAGTTGAGCAAACTCCAGAGAAAAAGAAGGCAGACATTAAACCAAGAGCTGCTCCCAAGGAAAAAGTCATGAAGAAAGAGATGAAAAAATCAGTTGAGAAGAAAACTGATGACAAAGAGGTGAAGGATGTTGTTGATAAAAAAGAAGAAAAGAAGAAAGATGAGAAGGTGACACCAAAAAAAGAGGAAAGGTTTAAAAAAGAGGATAAGATTAAAAAAGAAGATGTGAAGAAGGAGGCCAAAAAGGATGTAAAGAAGGACTTGAGGAAAGAGTCTCCTATGAAGGCCAGCAAAAAGGAGGACAAGAAAGAAGTAAAGAAAGATGATCACAAGAAAGATGTGTCAAAGCCTACCAATTTCCTGAAAAGGAATGCAGCTTCTTCAGCTGAAGCCAAGAAACCTGCCCCTAAGCCAAAGTTGCTGAAAAAAGACGACACATCAAAGAAGGAGTTAGGAAGCCCTATGAAGTCCAAAGAGAAAGGGAAGGTAAAGACCACCAAGAAAGACACTAAAGGTAGTGCGACCAAAGCTGAGACTGCTGCAACAGCAGCTGCTGCTGCTGCTACTGCCGCCGCTGCTGCTGCAGGTGTTGCAGCTGGGCTTGAGGTGGCAGCCAGTGCTGCTGAAGCTCTGGAAGAAGAAAGGTCTTTGATGTCAACTCCGGAAGACCTCACCAAGGACTTTGAGGTGCTGAAAGCAGAAGAAATAGTCGAAGATGAAGAGGCTTTACCTCAGACCATCACTGAGGAAATCACACTTGCCAAAGAGTCCCCAGAAGCAGGCGAGTCCCTGGATGAGGGTATCACAACAACAGAGCCAGAGGCAGAGAGCGGCGAGACTCCTGATGAGGTGGAGCCAAAAGAGAAAGCCAGCAGCTTCACCAGTGAGAAGTTTGAAGATGAGGGAACAGGACTTGAGGAGTCATCTGAAGCTGGGGACTATGAAGAGAAAGGAGAGATTGATGCAGTGAAGGAGGAGGAGGAACAAAGGAGAGAACTCAAGTCTGAGTTGAAAATCAAAGAAAAGGAAGAGAGTGAGGAAGAGAGAGAGGATGAAGCCACTACTGTCGTCCAGGCTGAGACATCAAAACCAACTCTGTTTGCTTCCACCTCACCAAAGGTATGCTCCCCCATTTCTCCTGCTGCTTCAATTCATGATGAATATCTTCTGGAAGGTTCTGGAAGTGAACCGGCCTCAGACGATGAAAACCGAGATGAACCTCCTGAAGAGTACACCACCTCAGGCCATACCATGTCCACCATTGAGATTTCAAGTGTGCCAACACCCATGGATGGCATGTCAACTCCAAGGGACATCATGAGCGATGAGACCACAAATGATGAGACTGACTCTCCTTCTCAGGATATGGCCAGGTTTGGAGGGGCTAAAATGTCATGCGATTTTGAGAGAAAACAGCTCCCAACTCTTCAAGATGGCCCTGAAGACCACTCAAAAAGCGAGGCCACAGATGGTGAAGACTATCAAGCTTCAGCTTCTACTGTCTCACCTACATCGTCACTGGAAGAAGACAAAATTGTTGATTATTTCAAGGAAGAAGAGGGCGGACGCAAGACTCCTCCAGACTCATTAAACAAATTTGCCATTTGCTCTTCAAGACTGGCTTCTGACTCTTCAATGGGTCCAATAGTGAGATCTCCGTCTGGTGATAAGAATGTGAACATGAGCTTCTTATCATCAGGTATTGCCTCACCCATTGAACTGGGCACTACCCTCACAGGGATCCCATTCGAAATAGGCGAGAGCTCACTGAGTCCAGATGAGAAGACCCTGGAGGGCACCTCTTCTCCACAATCTGCTGGCCATACACCTTACTATCAGTCACCACTAGATGAGAAAGCAGGAACCCTACAACCTGAAGCAGGGGACAATGCTGATGGTCCAGTAATTGTGGAGGTCACAAGTGACAAAGAGGACTCTCCTAAACAAGGGAGTCCTGTGGAAGAGAAAGTTCTCAAATCTCCAATAGACAAGTCTGCATCTCCTATGTGTGGCTCACCAACATCTGGAGCAGAATCCCCAACAAAAAGTGAAAAAGCCGAGAAAGTGTCAACATTTAAAGAAGAGAGCAAAATGTCAATATCAGAAGGAACAACATCTGATAAGTCTGCAACTCCAGTTGATGAAGGAGTTGCAGAGGACACCTTTTCCCATGCTGCATCTGTGTCCACCTCCCTGGCTACCGTGAGTTCTTTGCGAGACCCTACAACTGATGATGTTTCACCATCTCTGCATGCTGAAGTAGGCTCCCCCCACTCCACAGAGGTGGATGACTCCCTCTCTGTCTCCATAGTTCAGCCTCTGACTACTTTCCAGGAAACTGAGTTCTCTCCATTAAAGGAAGACAGCCCGCGACCAATGTCCATCTCCCCAGACACCTCTCCCAAAACCGCCAAGTCCAAGATGTCCCTTCAGGAGCCTTCCGTCATGCAGGTCCCCCAGGACTCCCCTGACCATTCTATGGCCTCAGATTTTAGCAAGCAGTCACCACAGCACCCCTCTGCCCCAGGGGCTCGTGGGGTCACTGAAAACGGACCCACAGAGGTGGACTGCAGCCCATCTGACATGGACGACCACAGCTCAGTCGGAGATCACAGGGCCGAGAAGCCAATGCTTTTCAGAGAGTGTGACTCCCCTTGTGCTGCCTCTGCGACCCCGTCGGAGGCGTCTCAGTCCAGTCCTTCTGTTACGACTCCTTGTCAGATTGGGGGACCAAGGGACATGTCCCCAAGTGCAGCAGCTTCCTCAGGTCCTGCTACCCCAAAAGCATCCTCCTTAACACACTCTCCTGTGTCCCCAGACTCATTGGTGTTGGGGGACAAAAGTTCTGGTGGGACGAATAAGGAAAGTCTGTCTCTGGCTGGAGGAGACACTAATCCCTTCAAGTGTGAGTCTAAATCTCCTGTCAGTCCCAAAGCCCCCTCACCATCTTACCTGCCTCTGTCCTCTAATTTCTCAGAGTCGCACACCTCTCCAACCTCTGGCGCTTCAAACTTTGAATCCAAAGATCCGGACAGCGCCATGAAGAGCCCCTGTCGTCCATCCAGGACGGACGTAGATCTGTGTCTGGTGAAATCCTGCGAGTACAAGCACCCGAAGACTGAGCTGTCACCATCTTTCATTAACCCAAACCCACTTGAGTACTTCATGAATGAGGAGAATCTGAACCCTCTGGAGGAGGAAAAGCCTTTGACCAAGTCTGGCGGAGGGCCTCCTCCCCCTGGCGGGAAGCACCATGGGAAACAGTGTGAGGAAACCCCTCCAACCTCAGTCAGTGACTCCGTTCCCTCCCAGACAGACTCTGATGTGCCCCCCGGCACAGAGGAATGTCCCTCCATCACAGCAGATGCTAACATCGATTCAGAGGACGACTCAGAGACACTCCCAACGGACAGAACTCTCACATATCGCCATGTGGATCCTCCGCCAGTGGCTGCCCGTGATGCCGCTCCATCCCCTCCCCACCCTGACGTCTGCATGGTGGACCCAGATGCCTTGGCAACTGAGGAGAGCAACCAAGTCAAGGAGAATGAGGGAGAGGAGAAGCCCAAAAAGAAAAAAACAATGGCGAAGAAGTCTGCATCACCAGCCCGAAAGAGTGGCATTTCAAAGACAAGTGCAGTGAAGGAGACAAAAACTGCCTCTCCGAAAAAAAGTGCCAGTGCTAAGGGAGGAGAGGGGAAAGATGTGAAAAATGCAACCAACACTTCTGCCTCCCGAGGTGTGAAAAGTGCAGGTATGTCCTTACATTCAGACATTTCTACTGCCAATACTGAAACACTGAACCTTGACTCTTATCTATTGGATTGAATATATTCTTAAACTTATTTAGATTTATTTTGTACATTTACATACATCAGTGCATCAGATTGAACACCTATATCTGTCTCACAGGAAGCAGTAAAACCTCCAGTGGATCAGCAGTTCCCAACTGCCCCTCGATGTACATGGATCTGGTCTACATCCCAAACCATTGCAGTGCCAAGAACGTGGACTCTGAGTTCTTCAAGCGAGTCCGCTCTGCGTACTACGTAGTCAGTGGTAACGACCAGGCTGCCCAGGAGCCCAGCAGGGCTGTGCTAGATGCTCTGCTGGAGGGGAAATCGCAGTGGGGAAATAACATGCAGGTGAGTCAACAACACCCTAACGACTCTCACAGAGCACAACTGAAACGGAATGTCTAGGTTGCAAGAATATGCTTCAGTTATGTGGAACTGGCAATACCAGAAAGGAGTGCGTATGCACCATGGCCCTTAGACCAATCTACTATTTCTGTTTTAACGTGGTACATTCATGCAGGTTCAGTTGAGCTTTCAGTGTAGCCCAGTCGTAAGCACAGAAGAAATACAATGAAAGCATGAGTAAAGATAAAGGAAGAGTTTTTCATGCAAGGATTGTAGGCTAACTGATGAGCTCATCAGTTGAATTAGAAAATGAATCTGTTTCTTAATGTTCCAGACCAAAGGGATTTTTCTTGCTGTGTTAGAAGTGTTTTTGTAGCACCTGTTATCACTCCCTGTGGATTTCAGGATAAATTAGCAGTCATTTGCAATGGCATTAGCATTCAATTAGCAAAAGAAGAAAAGAAGAACCACAAAATTCTATCTCTTACAGTACTAGATTTATTTCAATTTATTTTACCACTGCACCCCTGGGTACAATGAAAGTTAACAAATGTTTTAATCCATCAAAGGATTTACAAAAGACATACAGTAAGCAACAATGAGAGTCTTTGGCAAAGGCCCCGTCCTCGGTCCAGGTCATTGAGCGTAGGGACCCTTGCAGATCCTGCCAGAATGAGATGACAGGGGCAGAACCTACCCCCTGGACGTCTGGACAAGGCCAAACTGGTGTTGGTTAGGGAGGGACGGAGGGAACATCGAAAATCGGCACCTGAAAGCAGTAGGCAGGTACAAAGTCATGTCATTATAAAGACTGATGCAGACTGGTGATTTGTCAGAAGTAACGAATGAATGAGTGACGTTGCATTAAGTCTTCCTGGCAGAACTTAACGCTGATGCTTCCATTTCTATTCAGACAGGATTACTACTTTGTTGGCGATGTTTGCTGACCATCCTCTTTGGTCCTGTGTCCTTGTTTTGGTCCACAGGTGACCCTGATCCCGACACATGACTCTGAGGTGATGAGGGAGTGGTACCAGGACACCCACGAGAAGCAGCAGAACCTCAACATCATGGTCTTAGCCAGCAGCAGCACGGTGGTCATGCAGGACGAGTCCTTCCCTGCGTGCAAGATAGAACTGTGAGGCCGCCAGGGCTGTGATCTGCAGGCCTTGTGCTGTTTCTAAGGCCCGCAGCTGGGTTCAACTCTCATAGAAATGCAGAACTAAAAGGTCTAATTGATGTCCCCTCTCAAAACAATAACTCAAAAAATGTGTGAAGTCAGAAGATATTCTACAACTTATTTATCTGATTTAACTGATCGGTCACAGTCATATTTTAAAATTGGAGTCTAAAACATGAGTTGTGGTGATTTAAACGTACATTTAAAAGTATACCGAGTGAGGAGTATGCGTAATCATGTATCACGGGGAAACCGTCTCAGTGATGAGATTGTTTAGTCTGTGGAGAAAGTCAGAGAGCTGAAACTGTAAAACACAAATATGTGAGAAATTAGCATCTTCTCAGTAAGTTAGCGCCATTGAGCAACTAAACTGCAGGGCAGCTATACCAAAATACTGGACCCATACAGAAAATGTGGAAATACTAGTCTTACAATGCCATCATAATGAATGTGGAAGTGGACTGGTTCGTTGTACTTTGGATGCTTTTAAACGTGTGAAAAGGGAACAAGACTGTGAGGTAAACCAGTCTAGTCAGTAATGTAGCTTATAACTCAGAAAAGATCAAAGAATCATCCATCACAAATCAAAGGAAATAGGTAGGTCTACTGTGTTAGAACACAGTAGCTTAGCTGATATCAAACAGAATGTTATAACCAACAAACCATTATAAAGCAGAATACAGGTGGTGCAAAATCTTCATATTACCACAATCTACACACCAAAGGATGATGATGGATATTTTGTTCGATATGCCTTAGAACGTGAATTGAATGTACACCATGATTGATGCACTTACTCTGAGAACAGATGTCCAGTCTGTATAGAGACAGCAGATGATCACAAGTCAAAGGCAGTTCCCCATAGAAACAGATGAATGAGCTGGTAGCAATGTACTGTAGGCGAATCATAGTGTTTGTCCAGCACGATGTGGAATGTGTCAGTGGTTATCTGAAGCAGTCCAGTCCTTTTATGATGTAGAGTGCTTTTTGCTTGCAAAGTGGCCTGTGGCTTGTGTCGAAATGACACACTGACAGGTAAAAATACCCAACAGCATCAGAGTTAGTGCTCCTCCTAAAGTTACAAATAGTACAATTTATGTTTTTATTAGTTTCAAACTCATAGAATGAATAATGACAATGAGCTTCCTCAAGTTTTATTGATGTCATGCAAGTGCTGCTCTGCATAGCAATGTTCGTTATAAGCGAAGGGAGAGGAACACTAATTGATCTGTGGTCGGAGTGGGTTTTCAGGTGTTCTGCTGTGAAGTTCCTAAGTGGCATAATTTCCCCCCTTTCTTTTACATCTGTATATTTGCAGGCTATGTTTAGAGTATGTTGATATTTGCACTATATTTTTTTGCACATGATTTTTTTTATTAGTTAACTTATTCCAAGTCAATGTTATCCTTGTGGCTATTTATGATACATTATTTATTTATGAGTGACTGTGGAAACACTTGCATTTTGACTGCCATGACAAAGATTCATGTTGAGACTGAGACTTGAGCTACTTGTTTTCCCGAGGTCGAATTCTGAAAGAAGAACGCACTACCAGCCGAATGCAAGCAGAAAAAATAGTCATTTTTGAATTGATACCCTTTGTTTGAACTTAGGTTTGGTTTGTGCATCTCTCCTTGACTATTCAACTGCTCGATTTTCCTGAGTTGATGAGCCAAATTCAACCAGAGGCTGTCAGAATGTGGTACATCTATGCTTGAAAGCTGAGCAAGTTTCCTATCCTTTGGACATTTTCTTTTCAAGAGCAACACTGTACTATAATTATAGATAGCTCTGTGGCCGAATGACTGGATTGAAGACGTAAGCACGAGTAATGTAATCTACTAAACATTTCTCTCTCTCTCTTACACGAGGGAGGAGCAGGGAGGTCAGGGATTCCTGAACTGCCAACACAACAAAATTGCAAGTCTGTTGTTGAAGTGATTAAGTATGGTGTGCGATGTGTGTCCTCTGGGTTTCTGCCATATTATAAGTGCAGGACAGAGAGAGAGAGAGAGAGAGAGAGATCCCTTTCTCTGTCAGTGTCGGCCATTTTTGGATCTTAGACCTGGTCTGTTACTGTGTCTAAGCAAAACTGGTATCAGGTGGACAGAAACATGCTACATTTCTGTCTCGAAGCTTGTCAGAGTTTGTACATTGTGACAGAGACCACAATGATCCCAAAATGGCGTCTTTGGTTTCCAGCGCTTTTACGATGACAGGATTTCTCTAGAGCTATACTGTAATGGTGTGTAGATAACGTTGAGGGAGAATGTTTCATGAGAGAGACAGACTTCACAGTTTCACTTCTGTTTGATCTACATGACTCGGACCATCACCCAACACCTAAAGACAAGATAACACAACTACCGGACAGACGAACCACCTGACACTCAATACAGTGGCCAACATGGCCCCAAGCATTTATATGACATTGCCTTGCAGCATTTCACAGAGATCTACAGGAGTTGAGTTTTAAAAGTTCAACATAATACTAACCAAGAACAAATACAGGACATCAGGGCTGAACTCAGTCAATAGTTGTAAATAGTTGCAGTAGAAGTCTTTTAACTAAGCAAGGAAAAGCAAGAACATTTTAAGCATTTAGAAATCAGATGAACACTCAGCTTTTGACTTTTCTCTCAGCTTCTCACTATATCCATCTTTTCTTCTCTCTCTCTCCCTCCTCTCTATCTCCCTCTTTCGAGTGATTGTAAGAGTTTGTTTGCAGCTGTGTAAGGTATATATGTCTTGTGAGCTTGCATCTACCCTAGCCCTTTCCAAACTCATATCTAATGTAGAGGATAGTTTCATGTAAAAGTATTACCTAGTGCTTTTCTGACATTTGTGTGCAATATCTCATTTTCCCAACTCATGTGGGGGCATTTGATGTAAAGGGAACTACTATGGAACACCAAGGGAAACAACACCATAATAAAAACTGTTGTGGAAATCCATGTCATGTCATATAGATGTCTTCTTTTTTGCTTTTTCATTGTGTGTTCGACAGAACCACATGAAGGAGACAAAAACACTCTCATTTACCTCACACTCTCCATTTGATGCAATTTAACGATTTTGCCTTCTCATATCTGTCTTTCCTTTTCCCTCGCATTAGGAGGCAACACTTAGTTATCTGAAAAAGGTATCAAGCTCCATGTGATGAATGGTCATCTACTAATAACACAAGTTATTAGAATATAGCATCCTTGAGGAATGAATGGAACCCTTTCTGGTCTTAAGAGTCTAGTCCTCTCTTAGGATATATATATCCATATTTATGTTTATTTTTACATTTGCAGTATTTTCATATTGATATTTTAGTATGCTTGCATGTACCA
The DNA here is from genome assembly GCF_017589495.1 of Alosa alosa. Classification (NCBI taxonomy): domain Eukaryota; kingdom Metazoa; phylum Chordata; class Actinopteri; order Clupeiformes; family Clupeidae; genus Alosa; species Alosa alosa. The sequence continues at coordinate 16,884,756 of NC_063200.1, forward strand.
CTTGGGGTTGAAAGTAGAAGCTACATACAGTACATGCTAACATCCAAAAATCTCTAGAGTTTTGTAGAGAAAATTCCAGAGCAGTAGACTAATAGAGGGAGGGGGAGAGAGAGAGAATAAGGCTTTAAGACCCCAGTGTCCCTAGCAGTGTGATTGGCTATAAAAGAGCACGAGTCTCCAGGGACACTGCTCATCCACCGGCAGGGCAGACGATGAGAGGAGTGGTCCTGAAGGGCTCACTGAGGATGGGCTTGATTTATGCCAGGAGACAGCGTCTGGAACCTGGGGCGAGGCCCAACCAGTGAACATTTAGTACATTGATTTTCACACACACACACACACACACACACACAAACACACGACAGACATACAAACAAACCTGTGCATAGATGACGTAAGCTCTCTCTCTCTCTTTCTCTCTCTCTACTCTCTTTCTCCCTCCCCCCTCACACACATGCATGCAAAAAAAACCAGACAAAAAAATCACCCTCACATTCTACAAAGAGTAAACCTGATTCTGATGTATACACTGTGAAATTATGAATAAGTAAACCCTAATATAAAGCCATATAATGGCTCTATCTGAAATTAGAGAGAGAGAGAGAGAGAGATGAAAAATGAGAGTGTGTTTTTCCAAAGGAAGTAAATATATATATATATATATATTTATTTAAATATATTTGTTGAGCTTTTTTCCCTTTATCTCAATAAGATAGTGGAGAGACAGGAAGCAAGTCGTAGAAAGAGATGGGGTGGGATCACCCCCCCTGTGTTTATCTCTGTGTCTTGCTGATGTCCACCCTTGCCAGTCCTTTGTCATACCAGCCAGTCGCCCGTACCAACACCGACGTTAACTAAGAGTGACACGGCCACTGCAGGCATGTTCCAGGCCCGGACCACCTTCAGGGTGGCAAAAATACCCAGTTAAGAACTCACTCAGATGGCATGGATGGGGCCAGTAAAATCCTTTATGACGAATATTAAACAATTTTGGATTCCTAACCCATAGGAATGCCTTGAAATTTCCACATTGAAATCTGAAATGCCTCTTTATTGGATGAGGGAGGTAGCCTGGAAATCCAGACCCAAATCTAGAAAGATTTAGGGTCTGGCCATATGAGCAATGAAAATGGCCTAACTCGAGGGGCGGTACCAAGCATGCATTTGAAAATATCACTGCATGCAATTGGATAACACTACGACCAATGTTTACTGACTGAATCCTGGACTTCGACGTCGCAGTGCTGTCGTCATCTGTTTAGCTCGCCTATATATTAGAGACACTGATGTGATTGCTGCAGCTTGGCTCCAACGGCACTCGCTGAGCAAATTCAAATTGTGCTCTCGCGAGAACTCTTCATTTCCAGGGTATGAGGGAGAGGGGAAAAGGGTGTCTATTGGATCGGCTCCATTGCCCTGTGTTCTACAGTATCCCTGCTGTGACACATCTCTGCTTACTCCCCCTATCAGTAACACCTACCAATGACTTGACCGTATAATGCAAGACTTGCAGCTAGCGACAGCAGTCAGTGGGACATTAACGTTAATGGGATTGGGACTGACATGAGAGCAGCTCCTGAGCACAGAGCACTAATGAGTGAGGTGGGGTCACACAGGAAGTCGTTTATATCAGAAGACACAGAGGGTTCATACTGCCTTGCCCATATAGATCCCAAATGTGATGGCATATTAGCTCATTTCAGCTCAACTCAGCACAGCAACAGCACAGCACAGCACAACGCTCTCGCCCTATACAAGTGTAGATCCCAGCTACACCATGTCCTATACAAGTGTAGATCCCAGCTACACCATGTCAAATTATACTGCTGGCGAGTACAGCTTATTTGCTCTTAACTTGGCTTTCTTCATTGTCTCACTGTAAACATGCCGTATGATACACCATGCCTTTACTCTCTGAACTCTTCCTGTTTGTTGAGGCTTGGCTGCCTTGCAGCTCGCTCTTTGATTGGTCACTGATATGTACACCTAATTAACATTAACAATGTCTTGACAATGATGGGAGATAAGCTCATTTCAGCTCACCTCAGCACAGCACGGAGCAAGCCAAGGCAAGGCATTCATACACAGGGGTAATTCAATGTTCTTTACATAAACAAAAGCAAAGAGTACATGAACGCATACAAGGGCAGTAGTTTAAAAAGGTGCTGCGCTGTCTCACCCTGTCACAGCTGCTATTGTACATTAGCTCATCTCAGCTCATCTCAGCTCCACACAGCACAGAGCAGCACTGAACACAAGGAGAGTGCACTGAGATCCTTTGTGTAAATCAATACGTTTATGGGGCTCCCTGTCAGCTAGGACGTTTTACAAGCCTTTATCAGTGAGACTGGACCGAACGTAGCACCACAGCTACTGATTATGATTCAAACTCACACAGTTAGGTAGGCTATTCAAAAACAGTATTCGAGAAAAGTATATAGGTGCTGCAGGTAACAAAAATGTAAGGTGAAAGGACAAGTCAGAAACAACATTATGTAGTTTGTGATCTATGGGGGGTTTGTTTTAAGGAGAAGTGATAGGGAAGGGTCTCCCTAGGAAGGTCTCATAGGCAGTGCTTTAGCAACGGACATCAAAGCGCTCCTCATTAGGACTATCAGTTGAACACATCTAAAAGCACATTAAATGGTTTTCTCAAGCATCTCTCTCCAGAACGCGGACTTGGTCAGTAGTGACTAATCCAGAAGCCCAGATGTGCCTCCAGGCTTTGATTCATATCTTCCGTTTAATTGGAATCTACTTAGACGTTGCTTGAAAACCATGTCACTGCTTGATGGATGTGTCTCGTTTCAAAGCTGCTTCAGGTGTAAATTAATATTGAACAAACATTATTTTGATGAGTAAGCAAGTGTAAGAAAAGCTAGACAGGCAGTAATATATTGGATAAATATATTCAGCATTTCTGGGAGAGAGCGAGATAGTTTTGTTGGCCGGCGGTCAGACAGAAGTCATCTATCTAATCCCTAGAGGAGGTCTCCCTCCGTGGGAAAACAGTAAGAGACAGGGAAAATATCTGAAACTGGAGGAAAGACACAGGGGAATTGGATCTGAAGATAACTGTTTTGCTTTAGAAGTTGTCAGTATTCATCAGTCTTGTTTCAGCATCTGTTCAGGCTCCATCTCTTGACACTTGACACACGTTACTCTTTCACGAGTACTTTCACGCAGTTCAAAGCACATATTATATCATCGGCAATAAGGGACCCCTGTTCCTGATACACACCCACACACACACACACACACACACACACACACACACACGCATACATAGACATACACAAATAGGCCTACTGAGATGCACAGACACACCTAGGAACTCATCAAGGATGTAGCATAAAGGAAACTGTTGCCTGATTGGTCAAGAAGAAATATCAGCAGCATGAGATGAGATGTAGTTGCTATGGCAACACAGGGCAAAGTCACCCTCCACTGGCACACACCTCTACCCTCCGAGTCTCACAGAATACAGAGTCTCTCATGACATCATCTTTAGTTCCACAGGTGATGGATGTTCCATGAAGCCTTATTGTGACACCACTGCCACTGGCATGATTAAGGTTCTGGAATATAGCAAGTACATTATGACACCACAGAATCGTCGAGATTAATGATCTAGAACAGAAGAACTCCATTATGACATTATAAAATTGTAAAGGCCTAGCTCTCTCACGGCAGCAGTGGCACAGACTGATAGAGATTCATGAGTGCCACACCCTCCAATCTGTCTGATCATTTTCATTATTCTACAGGCCTGTTTTAAATTAAAGTCACCAGGTAAACTGTCAAATTCTATTCGGTTGTTAAGTCCAACGTCATGGGCCCAACAACTTTTTGGTCAAAAAACGTTATCATTATGCAGAGGATGGGTTTGCATTCACTTCCTCTGTTTGACAGAAACCCAATAAGAGAGACAGAGGAGCCAAAAAAGGGCATCCCGCTGCAATCGCTCTCAAACGTACTTGTGTCCTGACACTGTCAAATAGTATAAACTCATTACCGCAAATGCACCCACTGTCAAACATACAGATGTGTGTTGTTGTGTGATGGCTTCATTGTGTAACATTACAGATCCAAAAATCCTGAATAATGTATACGACATAAAAGGGGTTATGGCCAAGAAACTGTAGGTTTCCACTACTGGATACTACTGATGTCCTCTGCAGTTACAGTTCTGATGTGGATCTGGCTCAGATCTGGCTGAGACGTGGCCCTGATCTGGCTGTGATTTGGCCCTGATCTGGCACCATCAGCAGCAGCAGTGAGGGGATAAAGCAGCCTGGCGGGGGTCTCTTTTTACTTCCACGCTCTAGGGGCTCACCCGAGTGTGAGGTTTTCCAGAAAGCTGACTGCTCATTTTTTATGTCTGATTGTTTCTTGGCCTATACCAGCGCGTGACTTGTGTTTTTAAAAAGGCAATGAAGCTCGCTTTCCTATTGAGCGCATACTCAGCAGTTTTGTGATTCGGGAATTCTCGTCTGGTGGGACAATTACTCCCCCAGCCTTCAGTACCCTCTTAACCAATCACTGCTCAGATCTTCTCATCGGAGACCCAATCAGGCCTCCAGTATGAACACAGCAGACCCACCGGGCCAAGATTACACCGCTCTCCTGAATCACCCCGAACGGTCATCTTTCCCTCCTTTTTTAAGCATACCTCCTGTGCTATTCTTCACATCTCACATTACGCATGCCCATCAAAATCTGCAGGTCATGGGAGAGGCATCGATCCTCGCAGGGAGGCTATCGTGTTTTGCCTGCATTCACAGTGGTAGGTGGAGGAAGGCAGTGTTGCAGTTTTTCCCAAGGAGCCGTCCTTAGCCCTGGCCGCAAGATCAATCCCTGAATCCCCGCTGCCATAAATAACCGTGTTGGTTGCCAGCATGTGTACAACCAGGGAGGGGGAAAGCTTTACGTAACACAGGGGGGAATCTATGCAAAGAAAGCATGGTGGAGGCAGGAAAGAGTTGTATCATAGCTGTTCTATGTGTGACCTGTGTGTAGCCTGTAGAGAAAAGCCCTGTTTTTGTTGTGCATATAACAGAACAAAAGGATGCAATCATGGCAACCATTTACAGTTAATTACACTCGAAGGCCTATTTAGGTGGACACATGGGCAGAGCTTTGGTAGACGTCCACCTGGAGTGGTCTCCATCAGAATAATTTCAAGACAATTTGTGTTGAAAAGAGCTCAGACACTCTTAGTAATACAAGTTTTTTTTGGTTCAATGAAGCTCATTGAGCATAATAGACTCCGGAGGGGGAGGGGGGGCCGTGTACAACTAGGTGAAATTAATGGACTAGTTAATGGAAAGGCATTTTGTTAAAAGCCTCATTTTTAATTCAGTAGCACATGCTAAGGTCATGGGTTTCCATACATTATCACAGCTCAGTGTCTCTTTTAAGCAAGTGAAGATAATTGTAATGCATCTGTTTTTCGAAAGCTGTAGTATGTTAAACTTTTATTAGGCTATGCATTAGACACTATCATTTACCTTAAAATAATGGCTTCAAGCTCATATTGAGTCTCTGACACTGGCACACCCAGAAAGCCTTGTTGCCATATTGTCGCGGGTACACTCTAAAAACAGATTGGTTAAAAAAACAACTAATATCATTGGTTAAGCATATATTAGTTAATTTAACAAACAAATTGGCTATTATTAAAACAATACATTAGTTATTCATTAACCAACATCATTAGTTAAGCAAATATTGGTTAATTTAACTAAGACACATAGGTTATCCATTAACCAATCTCATTTGTTCATGGATTTTTTTTCTCAACAACCAATTTAATTGGTCAGCACTCACTTTAAGAAAATTAAATAACAAATATTATTGTTTAACCAGCTATCTGTTAATTTAACCAAGAGTTATCGGTTTACATTGAATGTACCATATCCAGGGTTTCCGTGGGGTCTTTGAAGTCTAACATTTAAAATATAAAATAGGCCTAGCCTGTATTTGTGAAGCTTCAGGAGTTTTGCCTACACTTTGCCTTTGTTAGGCTATATTGAAATTATGACAGAATTTTCTTGATTAGGTAAGGCCCCTCTGTGAAAGTAGGCTAGGCCTATAGGTCCTGTGTACATGGCTGCCATTTCTGCATAGCATGTTAAAGTTTAATGTTTTTTTTTTTTTTTTTTTAATTTCCCCTTGGGGATCAATAAAGTTCTATAATATCTATCTATCTATCTAAGTGGAGGATTTGACTGTTGATTCAGATAGACTTATACATAGTTTTCTTTAAGGCGCTCAATGCCTTCAGCCCCTTGCATTCCCCAGGGGGACCCTGCAGTTTGGACTGTGTCGTGCTCCCATCGAGCCCTTGACTGAAGCGGAGTGGTTCACAAACCAAATAGCCTATATTAAACAGCCTATATTTATTTAGGTCTTAAATTGGCAGATGCACCAGTGCGGTGCATTTTGTGCGGACCACTTGCTTGAATTGTGTCTTCTATTTGAGGGGAAGTGAACTTTTTTTCATGTGAAGTTGCAGCCTGTATAGGCTAGTCCTAAAAAGTGTAGGCTATACCCTACCCAGCGGGCACCTTGATGTCAATTTGATGTCAAGAATTAGTCAAGGCTTTGACCAACATGTTGAGCATAATTTCATACTATTTTAGCTTTACAAGCTGGCTTGCTTGTGATTGTAAAGAGGTTTAACAGGGACATGTAGTCACTATAAAACTTGGGTCATTATGATTAATGTTAAATCAGTCAAATTGATCTGAAATTGACATCACACCATATGAGAACCATAATAATCATAATAGTAGTAATAATAGCCCACTAGGCTAATGTTACTATTGTTTGGACACTTCTATCAATCAGTTTAGTAGCCATTTCAATGTAACAGTCTAAAATGGCAACAATAATTTTCACATAGGCTACGATTGTTTTTAACGCTCTTGATAAGCGCATGCGCACACATAGCAATTCCCATCCCCCACCCCTGACTGACATTTCAACTCCAGCCACCAGTGACTTCAACTGTCACTTTTCTGTCATGCAGCTGACTACATGTGTAAGCTGTTCAAACTCTGCCTGTCCTTATCATTCAAGGTAAGAATTAAAGTACTTTGTATGTCAATTGAAATACAATTGGAATTTATTAGAAATATAGCTTTTATTGTTTTCATAATGGAATGTTAACCAAATATGTTAGAATTAGCTAGCAATTAGCTAGCGAGCTAACATCGCTAACGTTAGCGATGTTAGCTGTGAATGTTAGCTTTTCCAGTAACTAACTTCACCATTATGTGGAATATCTGTGTTGAATGATGTGTTAATATCATATCTAGCAATAATTCTGTCTGAGATGTCGTTATGAATAGAGTTTTAGTTTGAATGAAATATCTGGCACAAGTAGGTTAGCTCTAGCTAACTTAGCTAGCTGCTACATTTAAAGTGTCTTTACATGTCTATTACCATGAGACACAGATGAAAGTTGTTAACGTTACCTTGCTAACTTGGGGTGTGTGTGTGTGTGTGTGTGTGTGTGTGTGTGTGTGTGTGTGTGTGTGTGGGGTACTTGCTCTGAGACATGTGTTTACTTAACATGCATGTGAGTGTAGCAGTGCTTCAGTGATGGTCTTTTCATGTTCTGTGTGTTTTTTAATTTATTTAATTTATTTAATTTATGTTTACAGACTGTGTGTTACGAGGACTGCTTCCCTGAGAATGCTGAGTGCATTCTGGAATATTCCAAATGTGTGCCACTTCCATACGGACGCCCGCAAGAGAGTTCACTCATCAGGTAGAGACACACACACACATACACATAGAATTACATTAGGGCTGTAACGATATGCAATTTGAAACCTAAATCGCAATACTCATATCCATTTAACCTGTGTCGCGGTGTGAAAAGGCAGAACCGCGACACACCCTTTCTAGTGTTTCACACAGCGCTTTGCAGCTTACAGTATAAGCAACACACATCTCCCGCCAAAAATACATAAATAAATCATAATTTCGTACCGCTCATTACTTTCATTGTAGACTATGCTTGCAACTTTACCAAATAGTATAGAAGTAAACAAAAAAGTATTTGAGGATGTATTTGTGTCTGTAACTGTGTTTAGTTTATCCCCTGTTTTTATGTGTCTGTTGCTATGTGTGCTCCATCAACTGTCTAGGTCAAAGTTGGTCTGTCCTGATGGCACTACCTGCTACTTGATGATGTCTAGTAGCCATCGCTGCTGCCTTCAACTTGGTGTAAGTGTTTGTGTTTTGAATATATTTTTTTCCATGGTGAGGGCTATGGGGTATGTTATTGTGCATGCTCTAATTTGTTTGACATATGTGCTATGTAATGCATTAAAGGTTGTATCAGCGATTTCAGGCCCAAAAAAGGCCCAAACATAAATGATCACATTCATCTAATCTTTCCTAACGATCTGCTAGCTGTCTGCCCCATAAGCAGGCCGTCAAAAAAAATGCGTCTCTGTAGGCAGCCTAGGCTCTGAGATCTGTACACAAAAACAATTGCTACCAAGAAGCGTTGGCAAACACTCAAAGGCAAAATAAAGTGTTTCAACCAATAACTGACAAGATGCGCGTTTAGGAGAGTTTTAATTGTACGGTAGTGAGGGGGAGAGAGTAGCTATCGCTGATACAACCTTTAATACAGAAACTAATCATGATTATTGCAGCTACTTAAAATGGTCTTGAATTTTGCAATTTAGCCACGTTTACCATTGTGTTGGTGGTAATGTGAGCAGTGAATATCTGCCAAACTGATCATAATCATTATTTAAAAAATTGTACAGCAACTCAATTTATTGTACAGCATGCATAATTTGGTTTAATCCTATCTTATTGACAGAGTCCTCACAAATAAACTGATATCAAGAATTAACACAGATGGTGATGGTGGCAAGTGTGCCTTCAGAAGGTATTTATAATTTATTTTTTTACACCAGATTGACTTACCTTTCCTTATTTTTTTCCTTATTTTTTACCTTTTCCTTATGGTTTTTATCTTAATCAACAATAACCAGATGTATGGCAAATGGTGTTTTATTTTTTTTTAGGTGCCACCCAGCAGTCCCAGCCTGCTTTTGCAAGTCCGATGGGGGATGATCTATGTTAAGGTCGTGTAAGCAAGAAGGCAAGTGCTGCTGCAGGCAATGTTGCGATAAGGTATGATATCACACAGGCATACTACTGCTCAGAAGTGTAGGGTCACTGTGAAATGTGACCCTGCAAAGCTTAAACCAGTCGTTTTGGTAAAATTTACAAAATTAAGTTAATGTGCTCACATGAACGGCCATTGACTAAGCTTTCCAACGATATGTATATCGAGGGTATTGCAAAAAGTATCGCTAAGATAACCGCATCCAAAGTTGGCATGGTTCTCCTGTCACATTACGCCAGAAGAGGAGAAAATCACCTTTTTAAGTAAATTGTCACGTGCGATAGTGTGAGGACACAGCAATTATTAGCCTTACGGTAGCGTGACTTTGAAGCGGATGACTGACTATGTCCAGTTTTATCAACCGAGTGAGTGTCTTTTTCTGCCCCCTAGTTCATACCTGGGACGGTCATAAGGTGTCACTATAGAATAGAATTAATGTATTTCGGGGGAAGTAAGGGGAGAAGAAGTTCTGTGTACACAGATTGTGTATAGGCCTACTTTTAAAATGCGCTAGGCCTACGTCATGATAATAAATAATACATTTTACCAAAGCGACTGGTTTCCCCTTGCAGGGTCACATATTGGTGGTGTGTATATAGTGCACATCTGCATTACTTCTAACTATCGCACCTGACTTCTAAGCTGCTAGTGTGGGGTTGCTTTTATTTGTCACACAAGCTGAGTAGTTTGCATTAAAGGTGCTCTAAGCGATGTTGGGTAACGTCACTTCTGTTGACATTCAAAGGAAACAGAGAGCTAGCTCACCCCTCGCTCCCCCTCCCTCCCATGCAACTGAAACTCTCCTGAACGTGCATCTCATCAGTGATTGGCTGGAACAATATGTTATGTTTCATGGTCCAGGCTGGACCAGGCTGTTTTTGTTGGCCATGTTTGGAGCCTGGGCTGTCCAGAGACCGGCAGCTTTTTTTTGTATTCAGGGGACAGGCAGCTAGTTGATGGTCAGGTGATATTTGTTTTATGTGACAAAAATGTTTTCGCTTATAAACATCGCTTAGAGCACCTTAATTATATTCATGGACACAGTCAATTGTAATATATGCTTACTTTCTTTTATATTCATATTTTGTTTTTTTGTTTTTTTCTGTCGCTCCAGCCTGCAACAGATATAGCCGGCCTTCTAAAATCCAAGAATGAGGAATGCCTGAAACAAGGAACAACTCGGCAGTGTATGTGAACGTGTTTACCTGTGTGTGTATGAGTGTGCATGTGTGTGGGAGTGTATGAGTGGTGTGTGTGTGTGTGTGTACAACTTGTGCTCTGATTGTGCACCAGTTTGCTCATGGTTATGTGTTAGCCTGTACACTTTTTGTTTTGTTTTAGGTGGGTGAATATTTATATATGTATGGGTGTATGCTGTAATGTATGTGTTTGTGTGTAAATCCGTTGAGTTCATATCAGATGAGGGCAACACCATGCCAGTTTGATCAGGGTATAAGCATGTATGCTTATGTATATTAGCCTGTATGCTTTTTGTTTCGTTTTAGGTGGGTGAATATGTGTATGGGTGGGTTGTTTTGTTGCTGGTTGTCTTTAAACAGTAAACTTGTTTAAAATACCCTTGTTTAAAAAGTCATTGGTTATTTGTCAAGAAACTATTTAGTTATCAGTTAGTTGGTTAATACAGCCTAGTTATATTGGTTAATTTTACAACTGAGAAAAATTGGTTGAAAATTTAACCAATCTGCTTAACTAATATGTTAGTTGGACACATATTACACGATCTAATGGTTAAAACAATCTAGTTATATTGGTTAATTTTTCAACTGAGAAAAATTGGTTGAAAATGTAACCAATCTGCTTGACTAATATGTTAGTCGGACACATATTACACGATCTAATGGTTAAAACAACCTAGTTAGATTGGTTAATTTGTCAACTAATGAAAATTGGTTGAAAATGTAACCAATCTACTTGACTAATATGTTAGTCGGACACATATTACACGATCTAATGGTTAAAACAACCTAGTTAGATTGGTTAATTTGTCAACTAATGAAAATTGGTTAATATTTAACTAAGTCAGATTTGTCAATTTGACTAATAGTTAGTTGGACACTTAATACACAATCTAATTGGTTAGTGCAACCTAGTGGGATAGGTTAATTTGTCAACTGATGAAAATTGGTTAAAAACTTAACTAAAGTCCAATTTGTCAATCTAACTAATTTGTTATTCGGACACATATTACACGATGACATTGGTTAAAATTGATTGATATCATGGTTAATCCAACTAATCTGTTTTTAGAGTGTAGGAGCATGACCCTTTTTGACAGTTTATGACAAATTGGATCCCCCTTAGCATTAATGGGTACCCAGCATGTTGAAATGTTGTTGTCTTACTTGAAATCCTATGGATGAGATCATTTGATTCATTTTACATTCATTTTTGGATCATCCTGTGAACATCCGATCTGTTTGGGTGGTGATAAAATATAACATTTTCAAGTGTGACTTTACTGTGAAATATTTCCAGCTGCTAAACTGACAGCAATATTTTACATGTGGACTGGGGCATACTTGATATTCTCCAGAAGTAATATTTTGAAGTCCCAGTAAGTCCCATTCTTTTTAATACAAACAAGAAGGCTGTTTCCTGGCCTCATAAATCATACATGTAGTCAGAGACAGCCTCTCTCTCACTCTCCATCCCTCTCTCCCTCCCTCTCTCATTCTCCATCCCTCTCTCTCCCTCCCTCCTTCCCTCTGCATCTCTCAGATCTAATCCATTAGAGATTCCCTTTCAAGCTGAAACTGAGGGGAAATATAAAACCAGGCAATTAGCCAACTGCTAATTGATTAGCCTCTGCTGAATGTTTTGAACAAAGCTGAAATGGTTAGAAGCAGGACAAGCAAAACATGGCTCTCCTCCTCACAGGACAGGCAGACTTGTGGACTGTGATGACATCTCTTTTTCACACTCTCTGTCTGTACCCCCCTCTTTCTTGAAGATGTTGGTCAAAGTGAGGGAGAGAGAAACTGTTTTTAGCCAGAAGGGTGAAACAGCAGCAGTGGTGTTGCTCTCTCTCTTTCTGATCAATTACTCATTCTGCTGACTTGGGCACAAATATCTAATCTAATCCTGTGTTTCAAGGGTAACCTTTTGCAAACAAAGATCACAAAGTCCGGGTAATATTAAAGCAGACCTACCAATCAGGCAGAGTGTGGCAGTGACTTTGAGTTCTGTCACTGGCTGAGTATCAGTTTTGACTTATTATTATTATTTGTTTTTGTTTTATTGTAATATTGTGTGTGTGCTACGGACCCTCATGTGAGTCTGAAATAAAGATGGAATTGAATTGAACGGACTATAAGCCTGGTCAGTCAGGGGGCAGGTTTGATACCCCGTAATTGGGGTCACGCCGGATTTGATACCCCGTACTTGGTTAGGGCCAGGCAGGGTTGGAGTGACCGCTGTCTCCCTTTGCTACATGATTTCAACGTTTAGATCATTTCTAAATGACATAGACTGTGGTAGCCAATTGCCAAACAAGCATAAATTCTTTCAAGAGGAAAATCAATGAGCTGTCCCTAATGCTGAAAAAGCGAGACAGAAAGATCAGGGGACACACGGACTGATTGATTTCTTTATTTATTTCAATTGAGTGACTGTCTGGCTTTGCTGGCATTTTGCTGCTGCGCACCAGTCTTTGTTTTGGATCAAACTTGTTCCCACACAGTGCGTTCAGTAAAAAGTCAATAACTGGAAACAAACTAATGTCATTATCACCACTATATCAGAGAGAGTGCATGTATATCAGCTAGCTCTATTCTATAAACCCTATAGCGCACACATACACACACACACACACACACACACACACACAAACACACACACACACACACACACAGAGCAGGACAGGTAGCCAATGACAGACATTTTTATTTCAGAACTTACTGTATCACAACATTTCATGCAGGGGTGTAGTGGAGGCTAAAGACAAGTAAACACAGTTTATCCACCTCTTATTAGAGTTTATTCACCTCTCAAAAGAGTTTATTCACCAATTGCAACTTTTATCATTCAAAAATCACACTGTATTATAAGTCAAGTCAAGTCCAGTCAGTTTTATTTTTAAAGCGCATTTAACATGCACAGAGTGCAACCCAAAGCGCTCCACAAACAAGACACATAACAGAAAGACAAAAGATGCCGGATGGAGCGGCGTAGTCGCCAGCATGCCCATAACATCAAGACATGACAAAGATATTGAAGTGATGCACTCCAGTTCAGCTCCCACTACAGAGCCAGCCTTCCTTACCAGCCTGTCAAGTCGCCCAGCATCCTTCTTCTTTGTGCTTCCTCCCCAGCATACCACTGCATAGAAGAGGGCACTGGATACAACAGACTGATTGCTTGCTGCACACATTTAAGGACCGCAGCCTCCTCAGGAAGTACAGCCTGCTCTGTCCTTTCTTGTAGAGTGCATCAGTGTTGGCTGACCAGTCCCGTTTATTGTCCAGGTGGAGACCCAGATAGGCTACTTGTAGGTGCTTACCACCTCCACATTGACCCCATCAATGGAGACTGGTAGCAGAGCGAATATTACCATTCTCTGAACTACAATATTTCGAATGTTTCACAAAAAATCTACAGCTGTTCCTTTTTCTTCTGAGTTAACTTCAGATTTATCTTTTGATCATCTCACATGGGCATGCAACTTTCGTAATGAGACACATTGGGTGTTGGACGCTAGAGCGGGATTGACGTTTATTTCAAAGGGTAGTCTACGGGAAATTTGGGTACAATACTGCCCTCTACTGTTCATAGAAAGAGTCAGCACAGTTTTACGCATTAAGAAATTGTCTGCGTACTGTAGGCTGTGTGAAACGCACCGTCCACACTGGTAAGATGATGTTCTATGATTATTCTATTTTTACTTGAAATTGTTTTATAAACCAACGGCTGTAGGCTATATAAAGTAGCCTATATGTAATTATTCTGCATGGACTTCGGGGTAGGCCTATGTATGTGAACTTGCGCATTGCATTCAATGCACTGCTGTAAATGTAGCCAACGTTAGCCAAAATTAACGTCACAGTACAGATGCGACACTGAACAAGGTTTGCATGTCATACAGTTTGGCACAATTTAAAGGCATAGCGTGAGAAAACATATCGATGCGCTCACTCAATACATCGGTATTTTTAAAAAACGTTATAGGGTGAATGAAGTTCACTGCTAGCTAAGTTGCTATCACCGGTCAATCGTAGAAGCTGACATATTGGAAAATACCAAACCGCTGTGCTATATGGGGGGAGGCAAGGAGAATACACATCAGGGTATTCGCAGTATGTGGCTGTTGCTCATGTAATGTCATTGCTTACGTTTCAAATATACACTTGGACACATTCACTGTTATACTAGCTTGAAACCACACACATATGAGAGTAGAGTGAATATAACGATAATATTTCAGAGGTCTTGCACCTATGTTGTCATTTTATAGTATGTTCTGCTGACTTCAACAACATGGCGCTGCGTGGACTGAACATTTGTGTCCGATTAATGCGTGATTCTCCAAGAAAAGGAATACTTCAGAGTTCGCCCCGAGTGGGGTGTTTGGGATGTCAAATTGGAGGTGAGTGTTGAATATATTTCTTTACATCTACTCTTTGTTTTTAAGGTCTTCTTGCAGGTTAACGTGTGCGACTGTCAGTCCCAGGTCCAATGTCACAGACTCAGACCAGTCCACGTTAGTACCACATCTACTGTATTAACGTGAAACCCCAGAGAGAGTTCCAAGTCCATCAGATCTGTGGTAAACGCACACAAGTACGTTTAGATTACGGAGGAAAGCATGTAAGCCTACATTATATGAGCCATTTGTTGACTGTGCAGCATGTGCAATACTTGTGCAGATTCAGATTTTTATTTGTCACATAGCCTACATACAATGCAGTGAAATGTTACAGTCGGCTCCATGCCAAGCGAAAACACACAAACTGACACTGAACAACCTACCAAAAACAGTAACAGACAACTAACTTCTTGTACAGGCCATGGTTATCTCCAAGCTGGACCTCCTTGTGTAGTAGAATCGTTAAAACGGATTCAGAATGCCTCAGCACGTCTTCAATCAGCCAAAGAGGACACATGTAGTTCCTCTCCTAGTTACACTGGTTCCCTAGAGTGGCCAAATGAAATTTAAATCTCTCACTTTGGCCTGTAGGACACTGACTGGATCTGCTCCCTATTTTAATTCAATGATCAAGATGTACATCCCCAACCGCCCACTGCGTTCTTCTGATGAGTGTCTGATGTGTCGACCAGCCATAAACGCTAGGTCAAATTCAAGACTCTTTTCCTCAGAGGTTCCATGTTGGTGGAATGAGTTGCCCAGTGCTCTCCGTCCCTGTGATAGCTTTGGGTCTTTCAAGTGGGGTCTAAAGGCATGTCTGTTGCACTTAGTTTATTAAGCGTTTCTTATGCGTTATGATTTGTATACTATATTATTGTTTATTTTCATTATGCTATAGATTGAGTTGGCATTGTTGTTTATTATTGCTATTCTCCTTAATGTAGTCTTGCAAACTTTTTAAATTGTTTACTGTTAAATTTGACTATTGTATTGTTGTTATTTGTATGTCGCTTTGGACAAAAGCGTCTGCCAAATCCTATAACCATAACCATGTGCTGCAGGTAATACCTGGGAGATGCCTCTTTACGCAAGCAGTCACAAAAGAATCATTATGACATAAGTTATTGACATTATTTACTGGCATTATTATTGGACTCTTTCCAAAAAGCTTTCTCTCTGATGTAGCCTACTCTGTCTATGTTCAAAATTAAGTAACATCTTGGACTCCTCTTCTGCACACCATGAGTTTATAATCTGACTGTCTAGTTTAGGAAGTATTTGCTGTCTGATGATGGTGTCTGATTTGTTTTTAGCAAAACGGCATCTCTTGTCTGAAGATGTTGTGAAGCTGCAAGATTTTCAACAGAGGAAACTTGCCGTGGCCCACCAGGTTTCAGGAGCAAAAAGTATGTCTGATCATTGACCTAACGCTTCTGTCATTTAAGCATAAGCAGTTATGGTATGTCTTAATTTGCATCATGACTGTAAGAGTGGAACTAAAGCGTCCAGAATCAGATCACACTTTGTACTGTAATGGGACTTGTGCTTGTCTTTCAGGCGACTACTTTGAGAACGTGAGTCAGAAACTGCAGAAGAACGAGTTAATTCTGAAGGACGAACTGAAGCTGCTGCTGCACTTGTGCCAGTCGGCCGATGACATGGTCACGGCCAAGAGCGCCATATACAGGTGAGGGGACCCTGGGGGAAGGAACACAAGTCTGCACTTTTCAGAAGTTTATTCATGTGCATTTGCTGTCTGGAACTTTTTGTGTGGCAAGAAATGTATGGCATGACATTATGATAAAAAGGAAACAGCAAATGAAAAGGAACACATTGCTTTATAAATGGAACATGAACAGATGTCCGTTGTCCACTCCAGACTTAGTCCTTCTCAGTTAGGATAAATGTGTGTGTGTGTGTGTGTGTGTGTGTGTGTGTGTGTGTGTGTGTGTGAGTACATGTGCATACGTGCGTGTGTGTGTTTCTGTGTGATTACAGGTATCATGAGGAGAATAGAAATGTGTCATTTGGGGACTTTAAATTTGGTCCCCTGTTCATGAGACTCTGCTATGAACTCGGCCTGGAGGACATGGCAGCGACGACTGTAACTGACAAGGTAAAAATGGCAAAGGGAATAGACAGACAGACAGACAGACAGACACACACACACACACACACACACACACACACACACACACACACACACACAGAAACTGTCATCATCAGCAGCAGTAGCATTAACATGTCCCTTGTTCTCATTGTTGTTTCCTGTTAATGCCAGCGGGGGGAGCTGTTTATTAAAATCTGTTTATGTGACCATTTTCTATTGATTCCGTCTTGACAGCTGTCCTTCCTCCTAATGCTCAACTGATCCACTAAAAGAAAATGTCTTCTCACATTTTGTCTTTTCCTTCAGACACTCAAAGGATTCTTCTCAGATTCCACGTCATTCAACATTGCCATTGACATGCTGTTTATGAAAGAATGCTATGACGGTAAGGACTTCATTTTGTTTTTCCATTACCACACATACTGCTTTATTAGACTTTTCTCACTAATAAAACCCCAATGTTGGCTGGCTGTGTGACTAACCTCAATTTCCAGTTGGCGTCTGTGAAGTTCCTTGAGACATATATTTACGTATGTTGGTGCTACATGTCTGTAAATTAACTTGAATTGAACTTGAATACATGAAGACTAAGAGAATCTCTTTTCTTACTGTAGGTGCCTTAGAGGTTGTGGCAGAGATGAGAAAACAGGGTGTGACCTTCAATAAAGACACCCACACGTTAGCTTGTGCCACCTGTTACAAGCTGGTGAGCATCCTGGGAATAGATACTCCGGTTGGTCGAAAAGAGCCGTTTATAACAGGATCACACTTTTTAATCCCCATGGGAGACCTATCTGATCAAGTACCATTAGTAGTTATATTGTGTGTGGTGTGGTGATGCAGTAACTCTTAGCATCTCCACTTTGCAAGCAGCTAATCTGAGATTGTTCACAAATGTTGGAGGTTATTTGGGTTGATATGGATACCCATTACCTTTGCCTATATTCCATCCTGACTCCTCACTTTTACACAGAGTTGAACTTTAACCTCTGGTTTGTCCTCACTGTCCTGTTTATTGTTTACAGAATACTCCAAAGTCTTACAGAGTCTGCATGGTCCTGCTGGAGGAGGGACAGCTCAAAGGTCACATGATACCCAGGCACGCCTACTGCTTCGCTGCTGCTCTTGCCATCAAACAGGTGAAGGTCGTTCTCCTGCAGCAGAAAGAAAAAAAAAACCTGTCAAGGATTCATTAAGTGCTATTCGCCTTATTCACCCGGCGGCCATTACGAGGCTGAGGGGTACACTTGCCATTACACTTCAGTCCAGCAGATGGTGGTGGTAATGCACTCCGTTAGCAAACTGCTAAAAAACAATTCACTGAAGAAGAAGAACAGACCAGTGAACCCTTCTTCTTTAATCAGTGAGCTTTTTTTGGCAGTTTACAAACGGAGTGCATTACCACCACCATCTGCTGGACTGAGGTGTAATGGCAAGTGTACCCCTCAGCCTCGTAATGGCCGCTGGGTGAATAAGGCGAATTGGGGTAGACCAAAAAGTGAGCTCTGGGATATAGATAAGGCCTGAAGTGTGAGGAGGTGAACGTTCAAGGTCGACAAGTTTTACATTTGAATGCTTTGATTGTGTAAAAAAAAAATGTCTTCACTGTAAACTGTAAACAAATTGGCACACAACGAGGCAGATGCCATAAACTTTTGCCTCCAATTTGAATCTACCCAACATTTAGGCTCAACATTTCTCAGTTTACCCCTCTTGTTTTGAGCTTATAATTCTTGTTGTCACAATTCATGTGTGTAATTTAAGCTTTTCCTTCTTTTCTTTGTTTCAGAATGACTTGGAAAAAGCCAAGAAATTTTACTCTCAAATCATGAACACAGAAAGCAAACTATGCATGAATCTAAATGTGAGTTTGTGTGTGCGAGTGTGTTTATGTTTGTGCCAGTGTGCGTGTATATGCTGTGAATGTGTGTATAGTTGTGTAGATTCATATAAGTGTGTCCTTTTAAATTATCACTGTTATGACCTCAACCATGTTTGTTTTTTGTGTGTTAGGTGTGGATCTTGGCAATGGAGGGATCCATAAGAGACGCCGTTGCTATCCTTAACACGTCCATCCTCCCCAACACTCCCACCTTCGTCAAGAGGCCTGAATTTAGCCAGGAAGTGGTAAGAGTAGAAAATAGCCTTACCTAGAGCTTACTACTACATTTATGGGAAATCAAAGTTTCTTTAAATCAAGAATCCTCTCCAAACAAAAGATCTGTTTTGGCCTCAAAACACCTTTCCACATTGATGTAGTTTTCCATTGCTGAAGTATGGGCAGGGGTTCTAAGTCAACACTGTAACACAACATGTCATACGCCACCCCTTTTCATTTTTTGTACCTAGTGCTCTCAACCTCATTTTCAAAGCGCTTTGGTCAAGTGTTTATTGTTGCTAGGTTAGGGTTGTCAGGAGAGAAGTGACATTGATGAGCCCAGCGCTGTTTTAAAAATGAAACAGATTTCAACTTTTAGAGCTTTAAGCGCTGCGAGCGCTGAGGGCGCTGCGGGCGTCAGCGCTGAGGCCTTTCTCCCCCGAGGGCGCTGAGCGCTGTGAATGCTTAACTTCATAGGAAAATAACCGCCGTCGGCGCAAAAAACGTGATTGGTGGACACAGGCCCTACGGCATCTTGTGCAGCAATGTAAAAACCAATTTACAAATTTGTGCAAATCACATCCATTAACATTAGGTGTTACAGTTTTCTACAGTAATGTATACTACATCTATAAATATATATATAATGATGCATTAGTACCTGTTATATTTTTCAATGCTACCTCGTCTCCTTTCCTGTAACTGCCTGGTCTTTGGTCTGTCCTGGTGTGTGGTGGCTGACCTGCAATCCCACGCGTGTCCAGCTGGAGGAGCTGCAGAGGCAGAGTGTAGACGGGACGTGGGCGGTGCAGGTGGAGCGGGTGGTGGCACGGCTGCAGAAGGCCGGGCAGGTGACGGTGCAGAGTCTGGACGCCATGCTGTGCCACACGCCCAAGGGCAAGAGGAGGACGATGCCCATGCTGGAGGAGAGAAAGACCAGCCGCAGGACACTCAGGCCGCTGCGCTCTACACTGCTGTCTGAGTAACACACACACACACACACACACACACACACACACACACACACTTGAAGACGGACCAGCCAGAGACCATGGCAACTTGTTATTTGCCTTAAAGCAGGAGCTCTGGGTGGGGAATGTCATGGATAGTATCATCTCTTGAGAGCTGTCAAGACGACGTCCAACACCAGTGTTAATTCACCAAAGCTGCTTTGAACAATGTGTCCTACAACGAGTAGGAGTTACCGCTGTAATTCTATTGTGGTTCTGGAATGATGGACTTTTTTAGAACCGGAGCTTCCCCATTCAGTCAAAGGGACTATCTGTGACTCCAGTCAAGTTGATGCCAGTCTTTGTAACCAGGCCATGCCCAAATCCAGAGCTCTGGACTCTTTGGCGAGCCTAACTGCTCCCTCTCCGGTCCATAGAATGGAGCGCTATGCCGTCAGTGCTGCCCTCCCTTTTATAAAGCCTGATCTGGTGGCTAGGAGGGCGGATGGAAACTTTCCCTCCTCCGGTGTTCACTCAGCATCACACACACTTGGAGGTTACACATGAAATGGGTGCCTCTGTGAAGGAAAGCTGCTATATAGAAAAGATAATTGATTGGCCACAGTCTCAGAATAAAGTCGCCCTTCTCCCTCACAGCCAGCAGAGGGCGGAACAGTCTCTGTATGAAATTGGTTTCATGTTTGTGAGAGGTCAGAACTGTACTGATATGTAATTAAGAGCTTATACATATTCTTATGAATAGGATTATGAATTAATTAATGTGTAATTAAAGGAGGTCTTGGTGATGCCTCACCAGATAGCAATTCATGACTCATGTCTGTCCATGTTTGTCCAACATTGTTGGATCATTTATATCTTTTTTTACATTGTTAGATGGCAGATATTGTTCAGTTAATGAACTGATTCAGCATTTGGAGGAGAGAATATGACCAAGGCAAAATAAGCAAGGTTCAGTTCAGTAAAAAGACAGATAATCACCATAGGAGATGCTGCTTGAGGTCAGCGACTACATCTTCAGTTTAAATATTAACTTTGCCCTCCATCAGCTGATGGATGAACTGCACCTAGAAATTCAGAGGGTTCTTCCATGGTACTGTGCAGGTGTGGAGCTTTCTCGAGTTTACTGTGTGTGTGTGTGTGTGTGTGTGTGTGTGTGTGTGTGTGTGTGTGTGTGTGTGTGTGTGTGTGTGTGTGTGTGTGTGTGTGTGACTGGTGTTGCCACTAAAGCTTCGTCCAAGCTGTGGACAGATGATGCTGTAATCATAACTCTATTTAACTCTGCTCCCCAAGAAGTCACACTGTGACAAACAACTGTCTATTTAGCCTCAACCTTTTGTTGCGTAGGCCTACAATGCAAAACACGTAATAACAAAGTGTAATAACAGCACATTCATGCTGCTGCCTCTGTGACTACAAGGGTTATTTAGGCAGATGATCAAAGAGCTGGCTATAGGCGAGTTGCTGATATCTGCAGTAGATAAAGTCACATATGGCCAATATCAGAGCTCTTCTGTTTACTCTAGAAGCTAGCAACAGTGTTCTGGAATATTGTGGCGACTTTGCTACAGAAGTGGTTGTCAATGGAGACATGACG
Organism: Alosa alosa; assembly: GCF_017589495.1. Taxonomy (NCBI): domain Eukaryota; kingdom Metazoa; phylum Chordata; class Actinopteri; order Clupeiformes; family Clupeidae; genus Alosa; species Alosa alosa. The sequence continues at coordinate 16,906,291 of NC_063200.1, forward strand.
GTGGGGCGTGAGGTACACGAGGAGATGTGTTCTTTTGGGCCTATCTTACCCTTAACCCTTAAAGGTGAAGGTTTTTGAACATTCTAAGTTCCGCAACAATTGAAGGTTCTAAAATTCTATGTTGAATTCAATGAACCCAGATATTCTTTAGAATGTTAGTTTCCCAACATTCCCGTCACACCGGTGTGACGGTACTCCTTTAAGGGTTAAAGGTGTAGGTTTTTGAACATTCTAAGTTCCGCAACAATTGAAGGTTCTAAAATTCTATGTTGAATTCAATGAACCCAGATATTCTTTAGAACGTTCATTTTCCAACATTCCCGACGGTACTCCTTTAAGGGTTAATAATGCCTTTTTTTTTGACAAGGAAGATAATTCAAAACAAAATAGCCACACACAAACATAAGAGTCATAATCAGACTGACCTATTATGAATTAAAATAATATCTGATCCAGTGGACTGAGACAGGAAATGTAGGCTAATGTGGAACCAAGATGTGAAAAAGGTATTTTAAACGTTACCATTTTTGCCGGGTTGATGGGGTCAGGTGGGGCTTGAAACCTGCAAAGTGGGGAATAACGGAAAAAGTGTGAGAACCACTGCTCCTACAGCTGTCTGTTGAACAAAGGGTTGCCTCCTTACCTTATTAAAGGGCATAAGGCTGTCTGGCTTCCCAAAATGACGGGAAGTAGCCTTATTGATTCTGCCAAACAGGCTAAGTGCTGAATTCCCCTTACCACAGACTCTCACACACACACAGACTCACACTCCTGCAGCAGATTTGTAAGGAAATGCCTGACGTGTAGTGACTGTCCTGGGGCAGTTTTATGGCTGATATTGGCTCGCTGTCTCTGCTCAGGACTGCCTTCTCGTAAATCCAGAGATTTTATGGATGTGTGTGAGTGTGTGTGCATTTGTGTGTGTTAGGGCTGGGAAAAGCAGAGTAACTCATTTATTGATACTCTCATAATACTTTGTCCACAGCAAAAGATGTATCTATAACACCACAATATCTGTTTAATGAAGAAGAAAAGGGGAAATGTTATTTCTAAAATGCTAAATTATGTGTTCATTCATTGCATTTCTGAAGGGATTTAAAACAGTGCACATAGTGTTTTAGCTCAGTGCCTCTTAAAAATAAATAAATAACAGATTCCTTTTTACCTTTACCTTTAAACGTATATGTCAGTGTTCGCAGACATTTCAGTGTTTATGCCAATTTATGTTTATGAATGAAGTTGTGACTGGTAAATTGGCATGAGTCCGTTCAGAATATGAATGGTACAATTGAATATTTTAATAAAAAAATACTGATATTTGGCGGCAGTATATCAATAATGTATCACAAAAAAGTAATATATTGCCATATCAATATTTTGTCCCACCCTTGTGTGTGTGTGTGTGTGTGTGTGTGTGTGTGTGTGTGAGAGAGAGTGTATTTGTGTGTGTGTGTGTGTGTGTGTGTGTGTGTGTGTGTGTGTGTGTGTGAGAGAGAGAGAGAGAGAAAGAGAAAGAGAGAGGGAGGTGTCTATCTCCAATCTGGAGTGGATGGCCTCCCATAGAGTTTATTACTCACATAAAAACAGAGTTTATTTAGAGCTCATTTTGCCATCTGTGTACAGGAGAGAAACCCACTAGCTGATGAGAGGGAGGCTTCAAGGGGGCCCTTACATAACAGTCCCAAACCTGGAGTTATTTTTTGTAAGGGTTAGGTTTAGTTAGCAGCCTATATCGAATTAGAGGGTAGATTATTGTTCAGCTGGGAATGCATGATATTTGCCATATTAGGGGCATTGTTGTAGTGGACATAATAAATGCCACAGGTAGGCCTATAACAAAAACTGTGAGTTTGACTAATAACTGCGCTGATGGTTGTCTTTCAATGTAGAAATAGATCCTAGAAGCCCTCGCCTATGGTTATTAATAGACTGCATTAGTTCAGCTACTTGAGGCTGTGAGGGCGCCCAGGGGGCCTCATACCTCCCACTGTTTCTTCTCTTTCCCCTAGGATCTGCCAGACCTCAGTCCGGTGTGTTTTCTTGTTTCCGCTGCGGAGCGGGTGGAGCTTAGCAATAGAGTCTCGGAATGTTCACGACGAGCTTTGATCTGTCAGCCGCGTGGGTTCAGCCGAATGCGGCGCCGGGGCAGCTGCTGCAGTCCACGCAATCCTGACCAACCATTCGGTAAAATCCTGTCAGTGGGCTTGGTATGGCCATACTGCACGTTCCTTTATGTATTGGACTCATTAATTAGAAAGACAATATGACAAGCACGAGGCGCGAATGGATTTTACATGACACAGGTTGAAATCCAAGTAGCCTATAGGCTAACCAAAAACAATTTTTATTTGGATCAGAACATTAGCCTCCTTCTCCAATATGGTAGGTTATATGGTGACTGCGACCAGACGTGGCGTATCATGAGAACAATCATGAGGGTGAGCTGTTGTGCACCCGGGGTCAATGTCACTCGTGCCTTTTGACGTCAGTCAGAAAACGTGGTGGTGATGTCAAAATAAGTTCATTACTTTGTGAAAAACTGCACAGGGAGCTGAACATATTGGAATAGGCCTATGGCTGGACTTAGGTAACGCAAGTAAAAAAAAAAATGCAAATGACGGTGCGCAGATTTATACAGACGCATACATGCACGCCCCTAATATCAAGTTCAGAGAATCACTCCTGAAATATTGGTTGGAAACACCATGTTCAAGCTGATTGCAATTAATAATTGCTATCAATAATATCAATAATAATAACAATGCTATCAATAATAATACTTAATAGGAAAACATAGTGGTGTTTATTATAATAACACATCTCTATAGGCTAATCAAATGAAATCTAGACAAAACCCTGACACATTAAGAATGGTATGGAGTTAGGCTAATGCATCTCTGCCGAGGCCTAGGCTTGTGTCTTCTTAATAGGATGACAGGGGACTCATTAGGTCGGTTCACATAGTGCTCAGCTCTTGGGTCTGTAGTTGATAGTCCTCCTCAATAAACGCATTCAGTTACCACTTTCAGACCACTGCCAGTGTCATGAGCCCTCTCACTCCACCGGGTTACCACCTTAAGTGGTTTCCATTATCTTCCACTCTGCTCACCACTCTCTCTACTCAGCCTAACTAGCTCCACCTGTCCCTGCTCTGCTCTAATTAATTACTCTGCCAGCTGCGCTGCATTACCCACTACCCTCCCAGTATTTTAAAGCCCTGTCTTTCAGCTCTCCTTTGTCAGATCGTCTGCAAAGCTCACACCGGAACCTGTTTGCTCGCGCTTCTGGCTCACGCTTGTTTTGTGACCCCGGACCTGCCTGAATCTTGGATTCTCTTCTGCCCCAGAAAACCAGACCTGCTTTCTGCCGTAACGACTCCTGACTACTCTTCGATCCCGGTAACTCTGACCAGCCTTCTGCCTTGCTACTACGAATTTGGATTTCCCTTGAACTGTACTTCTGCCTCGTTTCATCCGCCCTGTTGTGTCTGTCCCCCCCAGGACTTCCGGACCACCCACCACCGGCGTCATAGGACGCATCGCTGCCACTGGGGGGGGACAGTCACAGCACATTGGACGGAACCCCTGTATCCCTGTTATTCCCGGTAACCCCTGGAGCCTTCACTCACTCCCTACTTCCCTTTTCCCTTAAGTTTAATAAACTTTCTGGTGTGACGCAATTGTGGTCCTCTGGTCGTCTGTCTGAACCGTGACAGCCAGATAAATAAATATTACTGAAAAGAAGGCCAGGTAATAAAAAAAAACTTTAATCCCAAAAAAAAAACTTCTAACTCAATCGGACATCTGACAGTGTGTCTGAATTCATCAATGCAGCTAACTCAGTTGACTAATCCTATTAGCAACTTTTTAGTAACGAGATTCAGAGAAAATCATGCAGATGTAATTATGGCAGTAACTCAAATAAATTGACTATCACAGGATTGCCCTCAAAGCAAATCTCTTGAGGGGTAATCCTAAACTCAAAAACAAAACCCACAAAGGAAAATGGTTTGGCAATGTGTGTGAAATAATGAGGAAAAACCTCCAACCAAAAACACAGCGAACCACACAACCCAGAAATGAGAGAACTGCTGGAGCAAACTTAAAGAATATAATGATTCAAAACAAAAAAAAAACATAATGAAACCCTAAGAAAATTGAAACCTCTATACGCCAGAATCAGTTTTGGGAAAAATGGAATAACCTAAACCCAAAAGAAAACAAAGAAAACCTCTGACAAAATGGAGGAATTACTTTGAAAACCTTACAACAATATCCCATCAAATAACCGTACAATTGGCCAAGTCATTGCACAAAAGTTACACTCCCTTGAAAATTCTAAAAGACAGTCAAAGCCCACTTCAAAAAAACACACACCATAAACTAAAACCAAAAAAAGCATGTGGACCTGACTGTTTCAGGACTGAAATGCTGAAACACAGCTCACTGAGCCAGAAAAGACCCTTTTAAAGCTGTTCAATCTTGTTCTTCAAGCTGAAGTCTGGAACAGGGGGCTTATTTCCCCTATCTTTAAGAGACAAATTTGACCCCAGTACTACTGAGGCATCTGTGTGAACAGTAACCTGGGCAGGTTTTCTGCTGTATTCTAAACGCCTGTCTAGGCATTCCTTATTAAACACAATATCTTGAATAAAGGTCAGATTGGCTTCTTACCAAAACATTGTATCACTGACTACATTTACACCCAACACCGTAAACAACAAACATGTTATTCAAGTAAACAAAAGTAAAATCTTTGCTTGTTTTGTTGATTCTAGGAAAGCATTTGACTCAATTCGGCATTATGGATTATTTTTTAAAACTTTATAAAGCTGTGTAGGAGGTAAAATGATATAATCAAATCTGTGTATATGGACAACAAATGCGCTGTGAGAATTGATAACAGCAGAACAGAATACTTCACTCAGGGGCGTGGGGTGAGAAAGATCTGTAGCCTGAGTTCAACTCTGTTCTATATCTATATTAATGAGTTAGCAGTGTTACTAGAACAATCTACAGCTTCATGGACTCCCCCTAAACAAATTCTTGCTCTTCACAGATGACCTGGTGCTGATCTTGTCCTCCGAACAAGGGCTACAGCAACACCTGGATCTGCTAGAGCACTTCTGTCAGAACTGTGCCCTGACAGTTAATTTGGCAAAAACCAAGATTGCAGTCTTCCAAAAGAAAGCCAGACCTCAGGCAACCAGACACCTTTTTCACTAACACCGCTCTAGAGCATTCATTATGTTACGATTACCTAGGCCTGAAACTCAGTGCCTCAGGAAGCTTTGACCTTGCAGTGAATGCGCTACAAGAGGAAGCTCACAGAGTTCTATATGCCATCAAAATGGATTTTCATAAAATACGATTCCAATTATGATCTGGTACAAAATATTTCACAGTGTCACACCAATTGCACTGTATGGATGTGAGATATGGGGGTCCACTCAAGCTCGACTACACTAGATGGACTAAACACCCCATAGAATCCCTGCATGCAGAATTTATTAGAAATATTCAGGGTCCAAAGGAAAACGCCGACAAATGCAACAGGGCAAAATAAAGCAGAATCACATTTGCTTTAAATGTACAATAAAAGATAATACAATTTTGGATACATCTGAAATCCAGTGCAGAAATGCTGAAGTTTCAAGCAATCAAAACACAAGAAGTCAGCCCAGAAACCAATCTCCTCTGTCATTTGGTTCTGAAGTTACCTTGTACACTAACCCATCAATATCAGACCAACACTGCTTTCCAAAATCAGATCAAAGTAAAACAAATTATGAATCAAAGTAAGAAAAAATATCTGGAACACTGGGATAATCCAAACAAAATCACAATCCAAATTAGAATGCTACTTGTCACTAAAAAGAGATTATTAATTGGCAGAGTATCTCTTCACCGTCAGAGATATGAAGCAGAGATTCGTACAGGCTAAGTGACCACAGTCTTGCCCAGGGATGCAGTGGTAAAATAAGAGGGTAAACTATGAATTCTGTGATCTCGGTGAAGTGGACTGCGCCATACGGTACTGGATTTTTTTAAAAAGGCATTCAGAAAATGTTTGATGATGGTGGATATTGTCTAATGTTTATAAAAATACCAGTGGTATTAAATGGTTCCTAGAGTGTTGAGGAGTGTACATATTGTAAATGTGGATAATACAGTGTGATTTCTGAATGTTAAAAGCTGCAATTGGTAAATAAACTTGTTTGAGAGGTGGATAAATCTAACAAGAGGTGGATAAACTCTATTTCTGAAATCTGATAAACTGTGTTTACTTGTGTTTAGCCTCCACTACATCCCTGGTCTTGCCATAGAGAAAGACTGGTAAGAAAAGCATGGCTTCCAAAAGAGCAGCAGATCTGTGGTCACTGTACAAATGCTAAGACAGACATGTACTTTCTACTGTCCAAAGTTTGAACAGATAAGAAACGGATATTTTTTTACAATTACCAATATACAAATACTTAGCTCCCTTAAAGATAAATTGGCCCACCTGCTATAAAGGACTGACTTCTCCACTGGCATAGCGTGAGGGATAGTAAGACGGGACACCTTGCAACAATGTCGACCTAATCTTGGAATGTGTGTGTGTGTGTGTGTGTGTGTGTATGTGTGTATAGCGTGTTTGTGTGCAAGAGAGAGAGAGAGAGAAAGTGAGTGTGTACACACAATTTTCATGTTACATGTTACTGTTTCCCTGTTTCCCCATGTTTAACTGTTATGGTAAAAATTGTTATGCTCTTTTGTTTTGTGCTTTGGCAACACTGTACCTACAGTCATACAAATAAAGAAACCTTGAATTGAATTGAGAGAGAGGACAGGACAGGATCTAAGGATGCGATTTAGGCTTTGTATCCAAATAAGCTGCAATGCAGGCACTGACAATGGAGTCAATGCACGGTCAGTAAATTGCCTTAGCCTATCTGACACACACAAATTAATGATTTATGATGGGCCTGCTGGACTATAGCCGAATATAAACATGTGTAATTGTGGGCTAATAGGTCATGGTTTCTCCGGCCCATTGTATTTTTGATGAAGGTCTTTGACTAAGGTCCAACTCGAAAACGAGGTTGAGGTGGGGAAAAAAATAGCCTACATATTGTTGTGATTGCGTTTCAGTTGTCACATTGGGATTTGATAGGACGGCCTTAAAGGGCGTGCTTTAGGACCCTGATGCGCCTCTGTGGGGATATGACCAAATGCGCCATGACTCCCTATGTGAAGCTCTTATTGCAAAACGGAATGTTCCTGTCAGGCCCATGTATGTGAATCTCAGACTTTAATATTTTAGAAGGAAGAACCTGTCAAGGTAAGTTCAACAGCAGTGTTGTTAAAGAGACATTCTGCAGTCATTGCATGCGTCTGTTTTCTTAAAAGCGGGACATGGGCTTAAATCGAGAACGTGTCTGTCTGTCTGTTGCCACTGCAGCAACCCAGAGAGAGAGAGAGAGACAGAGCTAAGATGGAGTGCGCTTGGAAACCAGACGAGCAAGGACTTCAACAGATTCTTCAGCTTCTGAAAGAGTCCCAGTCTCCGGATACCACAACGCAAAGATCCGTCCAACAAGTATCCTTGGTGCTGAAGTCAGATTTTGTGTCAGCTGTGTGACAAACACAATAGAAGTGTGAATGGTAAGCGCTGCGTGAGCTAGCCCTTGGGCTAACACAGCTGATCAAGCTACCCGTACACTTAGGTGGAGAGGGCATGTGTTTATGCTATTTTATTCCTTAATTTTCCCTGTCTAACATTACATTATTGTTCACCTGATTGCGTTGGTATTCCTCAACAAGATGACATGGCTGTCCCTGTCGGCTAAGAAGGAATGAGTGTCATGTCAATTTCTTGGTGGCAGGGCGAGTCGAGTTTTGATATTTGCGACTCGGCTCTTGGTGTTTATATGAACAGCCGACGATGACACGTCCAATTACTTTAACCTTTCGGTAAGGCATGCCTCGGATTTTGACCACAAGGATGTTTTATTAGGGCCTGAATTGTTGTTGGCTGATGTACAACCATTTGCATTACGAGTTGGGTGTTTAATTGTCTGTGTACTACACTGAATTCCAAATCTCATGACAAAGAAATGAAAGGCTGAGCGACGTATTTCTGCTGGACTAGTTTGACTCTAGTGTTAATTGGTTAATTGATGATATTTATTGGAATGACATTCGCATTCCTTAGGCTATATGTGTTGCATAGGAGGCGAGCTAATTGTTGCCTATATAGTCCGCTGCTCCGCACAATAGAACGATGAATATACGATTGGTTTAATTGTCTTTACCTTGTCATTCATGATCTATTGTTATAGCCGTAGTCTGTCGATTATGTCTGTATCAGTCAGGAAACACAACTTGCCCACACCCCTTTGTCTCTAAACGTCTCACTTGTGAGAAGGACATGTTTTGTTTTGAAGGACATCTCCCCATACTGTCATCATTTCCACCGATGAGTGAGGTTGTCGCTTGTCTTCTGCGAGCGTGACGGTCATTGATGGTTTGTTTACGGACTACCACAATAAACAACACCATTTTTATTTGAATCGACAAAATACCTAGTCAATGTCTGTAACACAGGTCATGTGTAGGTTTACATCTTTGTCTTTTGTTTGCCGGGGATTATCCTAAGCCTTTGTTTATTATTTTAATCCACTGCTGCGCCATGTCTGATGTTTCACGGACATAAACCTGTCAACGTCGCTGATGACAGTGATATCACTAGGTTCTCTATAATGACAGCTCCTTAGAAATAGGAATCGGTAAGCTTATCTGTCACAGAAAAGAAACGTGCTAATAAATCCCTACCACCAACACCTCCATCACACACCCAGTCTCTTTCATAAATATGTGTGCATGCTTAATGTCCTGTGTAGGTCTATAATCTTTCCTTGACGACACCCCACAGAAACTGGAGCAACTCAACCAGTATCCAGACTTCAACAACTACCTGATATTTGTCCTGACAAAATTAAAATCAGAAGGTAAGATCAGTAAATTCTTCTGTCAGACATGCAGAAAGCCAGTGCTGACACTGTTGGGGAGCATATCCTAGGTTGTCAGTTTTCACAGGCACTCGTACAGTACATGTTCTTGGCAGCATGTACAGAGGATAAATCTCTGGAAGAATATGGGTCGCGCTAATTTTAAATCCCTGATAGTCGGGTTGTCAAACTCTTGCCAGAGTGACAGACGGTTGAGCAGACTTCTCTCGTGCTGCTGAAATGAGTAGGATCGAGCCATGCTGGCTGGCTGCTGCTTGTCAGTAGCACCTCCCACGTGAACCCCCGTTAGTTTCTGCACTATAACGAACGTTTCTAATGTTAATTTGGAGGGCTATTGCACTTCAGGGAACAGAGCACGGGTAGCAAACAAAGCACTTGGTAAAGGGGCATTTGATTCAGCTTATGTATGTATATACAGTATGTGGCGTGCTAACTGTTGATTTAGTTAAGAGACGAAATTGGCAGTGGTGAAGGATTGGTCAGCAGCCCCTGTTGACATCCTGTTTGGGCCCTGGGTGTCTGTACGGCTTTGATGGGTCCATGAGGGATGCTGTCGGGGATTTTCTGCAGTTGGGGATTTGCTGCAGGCATCGCAGTCAGCCTAAGGTCACAGTATCAAGCACATCATGACCTTTGCCCTCAGAGTTGCAGGTCAGGAGCTGTGTGTTTGAGTGTGCGTTTGAGTGTGTGTGTGTGTGTGTGTGTGTGTGTGTGTGTGCATATGTGTGCGTATGTGTGTGGCAGCTGAGATGGCATACGTCTGTGGAGTAGATCCATAAACAGAGAGCTGTTGGATGGACAAGTGACAGAAGATTAGTTTCTCACTCACAAGACCGGACCATACTCTAGGCTGGATCATACCCAAGACTGGGCTCTCTGTGCCACTCTGAGTGAGCCATATTAAACCTGCTTCCTGTCTGCTACTCTGTCCCTGCACCTAGACGAGCCCACTCGCTCCCTAAGTGGACTCATCCTCAAAAACAATGTGAAAGCCCACTACCAGAATTTCCCCAACGGCGTGTCTGAGTTCATCAAGAACGAGTGCCTGCAGAATATCGGAGATTCCTCGCCCCTGATCCGGGCCACTGTGGGTGACACACACACACACACACACACACACAGGACATCAGAGACTCCTGATGCTATCCGTCCGCTTTTCTTGTCAGGGGAACCTACCCAGGGAGATTCACACACACACAGACACAATATCTCAAAAATAGTATAAGCCTGTCGTGGTTCTGAGTTATGTCAACAGGTCCCATTTCACATTAAGTGCCCTTACTGCAGCATACTGATGGACATGTACAGTATGTATGTGCATGCATCTGACCAGGGTGTAGGAGTGAGTGAGGACACAGGGGTGTGTCTGGAACCTCGTCAGATCAGACCCATATTGGGGCCGTATAAGGGCTAGATTGGGGCCCGATCAGTGCCGCATTAAGGCCGTATCAGAGCCAGGTGGACGCATTCCAGAGCCAGTAGCTATGGATCTAGTCCCCAAGTCTGCCCTTTTCTTATATAATTAAGAATCGCTAAGACTAGCATTCAGACATCAGGAAAATGAGGTCTCCAGCATAGGGGTCAGCTTTAGGTTAGGGCTAAATGTCATTCCAAATGCGGAGTCGCCAGAACAAATCTAATTTAGCCTGTTAAACGGTTTAAGCCAGTTTTTGGGTCTACACAGGTCCGCTGAATGTGAATGTGCTGATCTGATCTGCTGTGTTACATTTACGTTTAGTCGTTAGGTGACGCTTTTATCCAAAGCGACTTACAAAAACAGCAACAGTTTAGGTGCAGTCAGTGGTTAAAGTGGGATTTGGCAGGTGGGGGAACCCTAAAATCCAGTGTCGGTGCTACGGGGAAAAGTGACTCACGTTGGACAATATTGAGTATCGAGGTGTAGCAAATAATTTTGGACAAGAATTGCTAGCTTCTTGGTCACCTCTGTACACACGAAAAATTAACTCACCATTTATTTTAACAATATCATCGCACTATATCGTTGGTATGAAAGAATATATTTTCTATTCATTTATCTGAGGTGGCTGAACTGTGTCCCCCACACACACACACACTTTAACCCCTGGGTACAGTGGACAAGGACATGTTAGTGCAGCAATACGTACTAATCACATAAAATCGAGACAGTTCTAGAGGAGGGATGGTCAAGTGGTAAGTGCTAGATTAAGCACGGCCAGTTGTTGGTCATGTTGCTCTGTGTCCATGTGCATATTACCTTGATAAGCCATGGGGTTCTGACATTTGCTTTTGTCCGGCCTTGGGTTCCTCCCTAAAGACCTCATCGCCGGCTTACACCGTGTCAGGGCCAGAGGAGGAGATGAGATCGACAGGAGGCAGATTGGTAAAATCAATATGGCTGGCAGGCGTCACACCCACTCCGTGAGTCAGGAGGAGCTGCTAGCTGTGGTCATTAACGGTCGCTTGGTAAACAGACCCCTTAAGGACGCGCTGCTTCAGAAGCCTGGGGCAGTGCCTGCTAGACTGTTTGGTGCCATGGTGTCTGTAGTGGTGATATGGCTGTGGCACAGTTATTATTCATTTACCCAGTAGTTCTTTGGTCAGGACATTTTTCATTATGTAGGCTATGGTTTTTGATAGGAGAAAAAGCAATCTTGCTATCATTCTCTGTTGCCATGGAGATTATAATTCTGATATTTCAGAATTAGGGCAGAGAGTGTCTCTGAAGAATCTTGTTTTTTTTTTCTTTCTCAGCATTTGTGATCATTCAAAGGTTTTACTAGACAAGCCTGCATAATCATTGTTTTTGCTCTGGTCCATTGTATTTCCTACCATCATTGAAAAGTAAATAAGGCATTACCTCCAATCTGAATGCAACACCTTTTCAGTCGTTCCATGTACGAGTCCTATTTGCGCACCAGTTGAAACAACATGGGCTGAGATACATTTGTTGCTTTCATACACTGTTTATCGTACTTGCCTGGTTGCCAGGAGATCAATATGCATTTTGGCCTGAATAGTGAAATAATGAAATAATGAAATTAGTGTCCATTCCCACAAGACGCTGTAAGAGAAAATAAATGACTTAAAAAAAAAAAAATGAATTCAATAAATGTTTCACTCTGTGGGGGAATAAAGCTGTTCTCTCCTGATGTGTTAGTTCTCACTGCGCTGGAAGACTTCATTATGATCTGAGAGTTTGCATTGTGTAAGGAAATTGTGCAGGGATCATTTTCACTGAACAGAAAGCTACAATTATGATCTGGGTTTTCACTGCGGAGGTAAGACCATATTAGGATCTCAGAGTTTGCATTGTATAGGGAAATTGTTTTTGTGCACAATACATTATTTTCAGTGTGCAGGGAAGATTGAGTTATGATATGAGTGTTTTGAATGTGCAGGGAAGATTGCGTTATGATCAGGGGTGCAGTGGTAAAATAAGAGGTGGGTAAACTATGAATTCTGTGACAACGGTAAGGTGGACTGCGCCATGCGGTATCAGATTTTTATTAAGTATGTTTGATGATTGTGGAGGTTATTGTCCAATGTATTAAATGGTGTTAAATGGTTCCTAGAGTTTTGATGAGTGTATGTACATATTGTGAACTCTGAGAGGATAAACTCTAATAAGAGGTGGATAAACTATATTCTCTGAAATTTCAGAGGTGGATAAACTGCGTTTACTTGTGCTTAGCCTCCACTACACCCCTGTGGGGTATACTACGTGGGGTATACTACGAAGCACGTTAGACATATCTAGGCTATCTAGACATATCGAGGCTACACAAAGCCTTGGCTCAGGGGTATACGTTAAGTGATACTACGATAGCAGTTATGTGATATTTGTTAAATTAGGCTTTCAGCTCAGATCTGTGCGCGTTCTCGATGTTGGGATCATGTTGGCCAATCGTGAAACGTGGAGACG
>NC_063200.1:16924707-16932207 GCF_017589495.1 Alosa alosa
GCAAATACACATACAATATATAAGTATACAATTGGAAAACTTAGAAATACTCAATATCCCTCATTGTTTCATATTATTCGGTTTCAGTTTGCTGTATCACCAGCTGTTAATTACACTTGAATGAGAGCAAGGCCATCACCCTATCATTTGTTAGTAAAAACAAATTCCTGTGTCTGGATCCTTATCTTGATTCGGATCATCAATTGGAAGTAAATCGGACCAGTACTTCGTCCGCATATGTGTGTCTGCTCAAATAACAGACGGGCCCGATCACAATACGCTCGATCAGGAGTGATGCTGAAAAGTGGATGAAGGTGTCACATATAGAGTAAAGAATGGAAATGTCCACCCAGTGTGAACTTCAATAAAACACTGCTGTAGTTGCAGGATATGAGTGCAAGTAGCAGGACAGAAATGTAGTCGCGCACATTTCGACACAGAGCTAAATTTGGATGCGTGAATCACAGCTTTTCACTATCTTGTAGCCAACCGTCTCACTCCAAGAGTGTAGAATGCTCTAGAAAGCACAAGCTTTACTCCCTGACTTTGTGAGCATAACATTTAACCTCAACCTATCTGGCACATTCCTGTCCAAGAACATTTGCTTTCTCTTGTGGAAAGGTCTGTCTGGACATGCGTGTGTGTGTGTGTGTGTGTGTGTGTGTGTGTATGTGATTTTGTGTGTGTGTGTGTGTGTGTGTGTGTGTGTGTGTGTACTGTGTAGCATTCCAGTCATGTGGATGTCATCCATACAGTGGAGTGTTTTCTTGGCACCCACCCAAGCAGTTTCGTTAAGTGGTCTAGTTGAGTGTGTGTGTGTGTGTGTGTGTGTGATTATGCAGTTTAGTTGAGTGTGTGTGTGTGTGTGTGGTGTATGGTGTGTGCAGGGATTAATGCTATGGTACACACCCGAATCGACCCCCAAAAAAAAAAATAATACGCTGTGGACAATATTTGTCCGTTTCCGGTTTAGGCCGCAATGGTCAGCACAAAATTAGCCTACATAGCATAACAACATCCACATGCAATAATACTAGCCTGGCTAGCGCACCACTTCTCAATGAGACGTGGTCAGGACCAAACGCTCATTTTCTCGCATTTGAAAAATGCCCAGATCCGTTTATTGGGTGCCACGGATGTTCTATCAAATCGTCTGTGCATAGGTCATCATCCCTGCTTTTCCCCTGTTCTGTGATTGGTTCCCTATCTCAGCTAAAATTTGTCTATGGTCTCCAGGCTGCCTTAGCAGCGTGAATCAAATCGTGCAAGGCAGCATGGGAACACCCAGGCTACAATAATACAACAACGCTTACTATGACCTATTCATTTGGGACAACTTGATACAGCCCTATACAGGCTAAAGTTACCTTGGGTTTGTTCTGACGTCTGGCTTTAAACAGCTGTAATGCAGTCCTAACGCCTGACAAGCACACCAATTCTCTACCTGTTCTTGCCCATCTGGAATAAATCCTCTGGCTTTGCTGCCTCCATACTTTCTGTTGTTTAAACTTGATCCATCATGAGTATTGAATTAGTGAATTAGCTCAACATTGTGTGCTAATAACCATATAGATAGATAGCCGAAAGTAAAAGAAAACAAGTAGCCTACGCGTTCGCATGTATTCTCTTGCTCAAAACAAAATGTGTGCTGCAATTTTTGATAAGTTAAGTTCGCACAGAAAATTGTAAATAGCCTGATCGCAGCTAATGGGGTACTGTGCATAGTTGGGAAGGTATGGTGGGCAATTTGCGTGAATAACATTACACACACACAGGGAAATTTTCTCCTGTTGGGCCCGATGGCACGCGACAGTGCGCACGACGCATACCTGCAGGCCGCCTGTGTGTGTGTGTGTTTATTTATGCAGTTTAGTTGGAGTGTGTGTGTGTGTGTGTGTGTGGTGTATGGTGTGTGTGTGTGTTTGTGTTTTTTATGCTGTTTAGTTGAGTGGCCTTTTGTTGTGATTTTTTATTCTCTTCTGATGCTTTGTAGTTGAAAACGGCACCATGCTACAGCAGGTATGGAGAGTGAGTAGGGTTTAAGAAACTGCCTGTGTGTGTGTGTGTGTGTGTGTGTGTGTGTGTATGTGATTTTGTGTGAGGGAGATTAAGAGGTGTGTGTGTGTGTGTGTGTGTGTGTGTGTGTGTGCTGTGTAGCATTCCAGTCATGTGGATGTCATCCATACAGTGGAGTGTTTTTCTTGGCACCACCAAGCAGTTTAAGTTAAGTGGTCTAGTTGAGTGTGTGTGTGTGTGTGTGTGTGTGATTATGCAGTTTAGTTGAGTGTGTGTGTGTGTGTGTGGTGTATGGTGTGTGCAGGGATTAATGCTATGGTACACACACCCGACCCGACCCCCGCAAAAAAAAAAAAAATACGCTGCGGACAATATTTGTCCGCTTCCGTTTAGCCGTGCAATGGTCAGCACAAAATTAGCCTACATAGCATAACAACATCCACATGCAATAATACTAGCCTGGCTAGCGTCACCACTTCTCAATGAGACGTGGTCAGGGGACCAAACGTTCATTTTCTCGTATTTGAAAAAAATGCCCAGATCCGTTTATTGGGTGCCACGGATGTCTATCAAATGCGTCTGTGCATAGGTCATCATCGTCTTGCTTTCCCCCCTGTTCTGTGATTGGTTCCCTATCTCAGGCGAAAATTTGCTCCATGGTCTCCAGGCTGCCTTAGCAGCGTGAATCAAATCGCGTGCAAGGCAGCATGGGAACACCCAGGCTACAATAATACAACAACGTCTACTATGACCTATTCATTTGGACAACTTGATACAGCCCTATACAGGCTAAAGTTACCTTGGTTTGTTCTTGACGTCTGGCTTTAAACAGCTGTAATGCAGTCTAACGTTCTGACAAGCACACCAATTCTCTACCTTGTTCTTGCCCATCTGGAATAAATCCTCTAGCTTTGCTGCCTCCATACTTTCTGTTGTTTAAACTTGTGATCCATCATGAGTATTGAATTAGTGAATTAGCTCAACATTGTGTGCTAATAACCATATATAGATAGATAGCCGAGTAAAAGAAAACAAGTAGCCTACGTGCCTGCATGCGTATTCTCCTGCTCAAACAAAATGTGTGCGCGTTAATTTTGATAAGTTAAGTTACGTAATAGAAAATTGTAAATAGCCTGATCGCAGCTAATGGGGTACTGTGCATAGTTGGGAAGGTATGGTGGGCCAATTTGGTGTGAATACACATTACACACACACAGGGAAATTTTCTCTCGTTGTTGAGCCTGATGGTACGCACAGTGCGTACGGACGTACACCTGCAGGCGCGCCTGTGTGTGTGTGTGTGTTTATTTATGCAGTTTAGTTGAGTGTGTGTGTGTGTGTGTGTGTGGTGTATGGTGTGTGTGTGTGTTTGTGTTTTTTTATGCTGTTTAGTTGAGTGGCCTTTGTTGTGATTATTCTCTTCTGATGCTTTGTGAAGCTGAAAACGGCACCATGCTACAGCAGTGGCATGGAGAGTGAGTAGGGTTTAGAAACTTGCCTGTGTGTGTGTGTGTGTGTGTGTGCATCTGTCCATCTGTATTCTTGGTATGAATATTCAAGGAACTGACATCCACAAACACTGGCACACACACTGGCACACATGTACACACACTCTTTCTTTCTTTCTTTCTTTCTTTCTTTCTTTCTCTCTCTCGCTCTCTCTCTCTCTCTCTCTCTCTCTCTCTCTCTCTCTCTCTCTCTCTCTCTGTGTGTCTCTCTTTCTAACATGCACGCACACATTCACACACACATAGAAATATAGACCCGTGGGTCTATAAAAAGCCCTGTGTGGCAGGTGCAGCGTCAGGCCTGCACATTTATAGAGCGCTGCTGATGGTTCTATTTAGGCTGGCCGCCACGACAACACTCCCCACGGCAGTGGTGGTTGGTGGTGGTGGTGGTGGGGGGGTGTCAGGCCTTGACATGGCTCTGTGTTTATATGGACAGAGGTTACAGGGCAGTAAAGCAGCGATTGGAAGGGGGGGGGGGGGGGCTGTACTATTACACATAGCAGTGATTTGATTTGCCTCCCCTCCCCACTCCTGTTGGTGCTGTTGCCTTGAGGCTATGGCAGAGTGTAGTGAAAATGCCTGGGTTAAATGGAGTGTGTCGGGGCGTGCCGGGAGTGTGTTTGGGGGTCGAGTGGGAGTGTGTTGGAGTCTCTGGAGTGTGAAGAATTGGAGAATTATCGCTATAGAACCAAGGACGCTGTATCAATGATGTTATGACATGTTTTCATGTCATTTAATTTTGTTTACGTTTTCTCACATGACCGTTGGTAAGCACTATTTACTGGTTCTTAGCGTTTAGGACATGGCTAATCCTCGGTGCTGCAGCCAGAGGAAGAGCTGTGGGCTGGCCCCAGTCGTGTGTGTGAAAAAAGGACACTGGTGTTTCTAGAGCTCAGGTGATGACCCAGACACATTACCAAGTGTCCAGGGTGCGATTTAGCTATGGACTCCAGTGATCAAAGCACTGCTATAGGGGTTATTTGCTTTGGCAGGGATTAAATGTGAATTAACGACTCACTCACAAAACTCCCATCTTCCCTTTTCCCATTCACACCAGCCACATAGTGGGTTTATATGGACACTTTTAATCCGATTCATATTGACCGGAATAAAAATGACACATTCGATTGGAATGAAATTGCTGATCCGGTTACAATTTTAATCTGAATGAAAGGGGTGGTGTATTCCGTTCTTATTCTGATTGAACATGTATCATGTATGCGGTCAAAAAGCCCAATTTCACAGTGTCCAGATGTCCGGCATCGTCTATGTTAATGATTCCTTAATTGGCAGGGTGAAAACATCTGCCCGTTCCTGTCCTTCCTGTGGACTGTGCTGTTCTAGTGGAAGTGACATTACACAGTGGACTGTGCTGTTCTAGAGGAAGTAGCTTTGCACAGTGTACGACATCTTGTGAAATGGGCTAATCGGGTTTGCTTGCTGTAGCTTGTCGAGCTCTCTCGTCCCTTCCTCATCCCCAAGGCTCCTCTGAAACACGCTGCGCTGCACTAACAGAGACCCACTGACAGGCAGAGCTGGGAGAGAAGCTTGCTGACTGACTGACTCCCCGACTGTCTGACTGACTGACTGGTTAATTAACTCTGCGTCGTGCTGCTGTCGGGGTCCATTTCCTGTCTCTGCTTCACGACTGTCTGGTTCAGTCTGCTGCGCTGCGGCTCGCTCTGTGCTGTCATCCCACTAAGTGACTGACCACCCCCCCGCGGGCAGCGATCACCCATCTTATTCCTCTGTCCGCCGTCACAGCCAGGGAGGAAAATAGGATTACGGCCCAGCTGTGTCCGAGACATTTTAAAGACTACTGGAATCATTTAATGGGTGGTCTGTTATGAGGTGACCTCGGGGTCGGCTTAAGAACCCCTCACTTAGATTGCAGTATTTTCTAGAAAAGGTTTCTTTACATTGTCTGTTTAGGGTTTAATGTTGGATCTTGCTGTGAATGCCTCTTATTAAAAAAATTAATCATTAATTTTGTTACTCTCTGTGTTCTTTGTTTGTTTTAGTTTATGTGTTATTAAATGGGCAAGAATTGATGGACCCTCTACTGTATTTTGTAAAAGAAATGGACTGAGACTGTTTGTATTGTTTGTTTTTGGGTACAAAAGAGAGTTAGCCACTAGTGGTTTGCACCTGCCTGTTGCTTCCATGCAGGGTGTAACGTGTAATTCTCGCCTGTCTCCTGCAGGGGGCGTTTGGAGCGCTGCAGAAGATATGCGAGGACTCAGCCGAGATTCTGGACAGTGACATGCTGGACCGGCCACTCAACGTCATGATTCCTAAGTTCCTCCAGTTCTTTAAACACAACAGCCCCAAGATAAGGTACTCCTCAGACCCTCACACACACACACACACACGATTTCCATGCCTGTTATGTGTCTGTATTGGTTACAAGGTCTTAGATTGTTACTTTGTTGCTTAGTCTGAAACTGCAGTCTTTTTAAAACGTTTCTCACACACTCGCTCTCTCTCTCTCTCTCTCTCTCTCTCTCTCTCTCTCTCTCTCTCTCTCTCTCTCTCTCTCTCTCTCATATCTCATATCAGGTCTCATGCCATCGCTTGTGTTAATCAGTTCATCATCAGCCGCACTCAGGCTCTGATGCTTCACATCGACCCCTTCATTGAGGTAAACAAAAACACTCACACACACACTTGCACACACAGACACACAAACACACACCCTAACCTTCCCCTCTGTGTTTGTTGTGTGTGTCCTGTAGAATCTGTTTGCGCTGGCGACGGACGAGGAGCCGGAGGTTCGGAAGAACGTGTGCAGGGCTCTGGTCATGCTGCTAGAGGTGCGCATGGACCGCCTGCTCCCCCACATGCACAACATCATCCAGGTAAGACACACACACACACACACACACAAATGCACATGCACACACACATGCGCGCACACAAACACACACACACACACACACACAGAAATGCACATGCGCACATGCACACACACATGCACAACAGACACAGACGCACAGGGATCTGGGCACAAACCCACAGTACACAGTGATGCCTACACACAAACTCACACCACACACTGATATCGCCCTCCCCACACACACCTGGACTGTAATCATCAACAACTGTAATCATTATCAACACTTATTATACGGCTCTTCACAATGCTAGTAGAACGCTCCATTGACTTGAATGGGATTTCCCAACGTTCTACGGTAAAATAAATGTATGTAATTACCGCTGCAAACATATAATTACCGCTGTCAATGGCAACGGGTTTTGTGCTGCTGATCATATCACTCCAAGTATTCCGGTCACTTCTTGCATTGGAACTTCATTCAAAAGTGAAAGCAGACGGTTGATCAGCTGTGTTCTAAAGAATGTTTGATTCAAGTTCAGCATGTGTTGTGAACTATTTCTCAGCAAAAGCCACGATAAAACGGTAACAAATAAGTGTAAAGACACATAGCCTATCGTGGAGTTTATTTTTTCGTTTTGGCAAATAGCCGTATAATAAGCGGGATAATGTATAGAACGCCGGTTATTATTGGAAAATAAGTCCCTTCAGGGCGAAACAAGACCCAGGTCCGGTTCGCCCTGTCGGGACTTATTTTCCCACTAATGACCGGCGCTCTATACATTATCCCTTACCTACCAGCATGAGCAAATATTGGTATTACTGCCTGTTCTTGGTATTACCCGTTTTTTATATAGTCAGTGGTATTACCCTAAAGTTTCTGCAGCACGTTGTAGTGCATGTGGTGGATTCAAATGACTGGCCATGATGTCTGTGGTGTCCGGGGCTTGTGGTGTCTGCTGGCTGAGGAGCTCATGACACACACACACACACAGGACGCCCCCTGCTGGAGACAAGGAATAAAGGAATACAAAGACAGGAATCTCATGTTGTGTGTTAAGACTGCACATTTTTAAAGGCCGTCGTAGAGACTCCGTTTCCCATAATGCTGTTCTCTTCCTGTGTGTTAGTACATGCTGC
>NC_063200.1:16934707-16949707 GCF_017589495.1 Alosa alosa
TCTGTCTGCCTGTCTCTCTCCCCTCTCTCTCTCTCTCTCTCTCTCCCCTGTCTTTCCCTCTCTCTCTCGCACTCACTCCCCCCCCTCTCTCTCTCTCTCTCTCTCTCTCTCCCCTGTCTTTCCCTCTCTCTCTCGCACTCTCTCTCTTGCTCTCTCACACTCACTCTCTCTCTCTCTCACACACTCTGTTTCTGTCTCTCTCTCTCCCTCTCTCTCTGTCTGTCTCAGTGTCTCTCGTCCGTGGCCACTGCTCTTCAGAGTGGCTTCCTGCCCTACTGTGAGCCGGTGTATCAGCGCTGTGTCAACTTGGTGCAGAAGACCCTCGCTCAGGCCATGGTGAATGTGCGCGCACACACACACTCACATAAACATACACACTCATACTCACACACATATACACACCAACATAAACCCACACATATATATATATATATATATATATATATATATATATATATATATATAATATACAAATAATATAAATACACACACGCACACTCGCCTTCTCTAAGGGTTGGTGCTCTGCTCTGTGTCCCCTAGTTGCACCAGTCCCAACCAGATGCGTACGAGTTCCCTGATAAGGACTTCATGATCGTGGCCCTGGATCTGCTCAGCGGATTGGCTGAGGGACTGGGCGGTAACATCGAACAGCTGGTTGCCCGTAGCAACATCCTCACTCTCATGTACCAGTGTATGCAGGTGTGTGTATGTTTGTGGGTGTGTGTGTAGCAACATCCTCACTCTCATGTACCAGTGTATGCAGGTGTGTCTATGTTTGTGTGTGTGTGTGTGTGTGCTCAAGCGTAACCATAGTGACTGTCTGTCAATCGTTCTTACTGCTGGCACCTACAGTAGCGTTAATGTTGAATTCATTTTTTTATTTTTCAACTCTTGAACCATGTAGGTGAGCTCAAATCATGGGTGATGATACCAATATCTATGTGAATGTACAGTACTTAAACAATACTCATTGCACATCAATGTTGCTCAAAAAATGACCTTGTGTATGATCAGCTATAGACTCTATCATTTGGACTCCATGCGTTGTTTTGTTTTAGATGTATTCAAAGAAAAGACACAGTTTACTCTGTCTTAGCGTTTATCTACTTAAATGTTAGTAATTGAAAATGAACTGGCTATCTGTAGCTATTTTGACCTAACTATGTTATGAGGTAAGTTGCTGTTAAATTTCATTGTGTTTCAACACAGCTGACTCAAGCTTTGACTCTTCTCTTCTCAGGACAAAATGCCAGAGGTTCGCCAGAGCTCTTTTGCTCTGCTGGGAGACCTCACCAAAGCCTGCTTCCAGCACGTCAAACCTTGCATTGGTATGTCATCATTCACTCTCTGTGTTTCACTTCTGAATTTTACACACACACACACACACGCATAAGCGCACACACACGTTTTTTTTTTTTTTTGTTGTTGAGCCACCACACTTTTCTAACCAAAAAGATTTGAACAAAATAACATTCCTAACACAGCTTTTTAGTGAAGCTGACAAGTTTTGTGTGCTCTCTATTTGTCTGCAGCGGATTTCATGCCCATATTGGGGACTAACCTGAACCCTGAACTGATCTCTGTGTGCAACAATGCAACGTGGGCTATCGGAGAGATATCCATTCAGATGGGTGAGCATGCTGCTCTTGTGTTTACATTTAGGTCCTTCAGATGCAACAACATCATTATCCTGATCACATCACAAGTTATCTCTGTTACTGCAGTTAGCATGGTTATAGAAAATCAAAAAAACTGAGCTTTTGGTTGTTAGAACACACATGCACAACATAAACACATTTCCTTGCATGCACTGGGAACCAAAACCTTAGAATAGAGTAGAATCGATAACCGTAACTGGGACCACACACACACACACACACACACACACACACACACACTAAGGCTAATGACTTCCTCTCCTCTTGTGCCTCCAGGTGCTGACATGCAGCCCTACGTTGCTATGGTATTGCACCAGCTGATTGAGATCATTAACAGACCCAACACCCCAAAGACCCTACTGGAGAACACAGGTACCACTGGGGGGCGCTAGTCAAGCTGTCCCCTCAGCAGGCTGGAGGTGTCCCCAACCCCCCACTCCCCTCACCCCCACCCACTGCCCCCTCTACGCCCACCCCGCCCTGCCCCACCCCGTCCAGCCCCTCCTCCCCTAAACTCTGCCTTGCTCATTCAGCTCATACCACCCAGGTCTGGCTCTCACAGGACTCGCTAACAGCTAGTGGCTAGCGGCTAACCGCTAAGCTAACTTGGATCAGCTCACTGTGAAACGGATCTAGTCCAGGTTCAAGGGTGGCTTCAGTTTCAGAGTTAACTGCTGATGCATTTATATGCCTGAGGCCTCAAGCTAGTCTATATTGTGTTTAGAGAGATTGTTACTGAACAACAAGTGCAGGGGCACAGGGAAATTTGACACATTAAGAAAAAAATAAAATGAGCTGAAGTTCTCCACAAGTTATGAACAATCAGAAAAATATCAGATGGAGGTTTGCGTTCACATGGAGTTGTTTTATTTCCTCTTGTACTACTGATGAGAGCCCTTTGAGAGTCAGTTCTTGGCGGTGCCAAAAGCGGACTGACACCAAGTGTCCGTCGGACCTATAGCCCTATGAGTGACCTATGCAGCATCAGAGAGTTAAGCCCTTAGCCACACACCTTTCCAACCACTCTAAGTCCCCCTGTGTTAACTGATATAACATTTATGAATGCTTACTAAACATGTAGATCATGGAGACCATAAATAGCCGTTTTGCTGATTGAAGCAAATGGCTAATTAATTGAATTCTAAACATTTGTTGTGGTGTTGAGAGAAATGTATAGCACCTACCTAGAAAACTTACACTTCACTCTTATTGCTGTAATGTACTGCACAAACCAGCCAAAATGGCCGCCTGATATGAATTCCATAGGAGATAAGAGTGAAGTGTAACCCCTCCAACTAACCCTCAGAGAAACTAGGACATTTGTAGATGTGTTCCTGTTTGTCAGTTTATTTATTTGTTTTTTAGTTACTGTTTTTTAAATGTGAATGCATATTTGCCAATAGATGTTGAATGTTGTTTAGTTAAGGATGGCAAATGTTTGATGCAGGATATCTGATCTGATATCATAAGCTAAATTAACCAAAGTTCGTTCAACGTTTTCTAACAGCAGTTTACTTTTTCATTTTGTAGCAATGGCCATATTGGGTATTACATAACATTGATGGGTAGTATTCAATTTAATTGATTTTTAATTGAGGAACAGGTGCAATGCCATCATTAAAACGGTGGGGTACTTCAGTAGCACAAGCCCCGCCTCTCATTCCTGTTGCCATGGATCAGCCTATCCTGCACTGAACTCTGTTCTCTGAAGAGCCAATCATCTGCTTTCTGCATGTCTCATTGGACTGTTCATAAATGCCTGTTCTTTAATGAGAATGTTGCATAGTTCTGTGTCTCTCAAACGTAGGTCTCCCTCTTCCTGTGTTCTGCCTAAGAACCTGATGGAATCTAGTCTTCTCCATGTAGTTGGCTTAGAGTAATCTGTTCTTTATGTTCCATTTGTTTTACAAAAAATGAAAAAAAAAAAAATGTCTGTACATTTGCACTTCTTACTGAAAGATTAACCTTTTGAAGCGTTTAAGGGAGGCAACCTCAGAAAGCAGAGGAAAACTAGGGCATGACCCAGTTGCCTAATTAGAGCTAATTAGCGCTAGCTTTATAAAAAAAACTAGCTAAATGTCAAACTTCACATTAGTGCTTCTGGGATTGATAGACTGTATACAGATAACAGTAAAAGTAACATTTTACCAGATAAAATACATTTTTTTGGTCTAAGAAATCAGTGACTTCCATTGTCCTCTTCTGTTCATTATGTGGCTTTCTGGCCTCCTGAAAGTGCTTTCTAAGACTTCTCCCTTAAATGATCTGTTTGTATGTTAGATTCTCATATTTGACATTGTGCCCGTCTAGTCTGGGGCTGTGAGAACACTAGGCAAATCTTGTGTTTATTATCATACACAAATTCTGTTGATTTCTGTTTCTGAGTTGTTTATTTGTTTGTTTGTTTGTTTGTTTGTTTTTCTTTGTTTTCTCCTCCTCCCCTTCATTCGCTCATGTCTTGGTTGGCGTTTGGTGGTGTATAACCGTGATTGCGTTACCTTAGCAATAACAATTGGTCGTCTTGGTTACGTTTGTCCTCAAGAGGTGGCTCCCATGCTACAGCAGTTTATAAGACCCTGGTGTGTATTATACAATCTTTTTTTTCATTCATTTTTTTCTCCTCTGTCTCTGTCTCTCTCTTTCTCTCTCTGTCTGTCCCACTGTCCTCTCTCTCTCTTCTCTTTTCTCTCTCTGTCATCCCTCTGTTTCCTCCCCTCCTCCTTTCCTCCTATTGCTCTGCTCTTTTCTGTTCCGTATGAATCAGTCTGTAATCATTGCTGATCATGTGACTAATCACGTACCTTTTTAGGTCCTGTTCTCCTTGTTGTTGTTGTTGTTGTTGGTGTTGTTGTTTCATTGCCTCAGTAGCACCTCCATGTATCCAGTATTGATTTATTTGAGTTTTTTAGTTCTGTTGTCGTTGTTTATTGTCGCTACCTAACCACTAATTTGAATGCATGGGATAAGATTTGTCACATGCTTGCTGGTTCAAGAGACCGAAAAAGAAAATGCTGAAATAAGCATTTACTATGCCCCCCTTATTCAGTGGTCCTGCAGATGCATGATGGTCCCATAAGGCACACCCGCTCTCCGCAACCCCCCCACCCCCAAACCTCACCAGCTGACAACTTACATTCCTACCTACCTACCGCAGTACAGTGAAACTGGTTTGCCATTAGGTGCTATAAAGACCTGTTGAAGCAATAGGCTTAGACTATATCAGGGAAAAAGCAATGTTTTAAGAATAACACCTGTAAGTCTAAGATTCTTGACAGGTTTAGGGATTTACTCAAGTTGATGCATTCTTCATGTGAGAGAGAATGTAGCTCACAGGTCAATCATTTTCTCCCCACAAGAATGTTTACTGTCCAGAACAAGGAGTAAATGGGCTGAAGCAACACGGACAGAGTGTGACTGCTGACTAGGGAACGAATGAGCAGTGTGATTATTTTCAGGCTTAAAACTGTTTAAATCTTATCTACACAATGTACTAGAGCATAAACAATATGAGTTGATAAATGTTTGAGAAGTTCGTAACTTTTTAAATCTGCAGAGAGAAAATGGTTTAGAAAGAGTGATAATTTCCACTTGTGCATGCTCGTGAAAGTGCAATGAAGTGTTATAATCTGTGAATGCTTAACCATGGTAATAGGTCACTGTTTAAACGACCTGTTTTAACGTTAAAGAGTAAAAGAGACCACGTGGTTTAAGGTGCTTTGAGGTGTTAGCCATGATCATGCTGTGGAGGCGTGGCCACTGGCAGAGAGTGGGCTGCCATTGGTCCGCAGTAAAAGAGTGGGCTATTCCTATTGGCAGGTGCACTTCCCTGCGGAACATAAGAGACAATGAGGAGAAGGACTCGGCATTCCGAGGGATCTGCACCATGATCACAGTCAACCCCGGGGGAGTGGTGCAGGTGAGGGGGTTACCACGGTCACGTCTGTGACCTCACTAATGATTGACATGGACTTTCTTCCAACACAGGCTGGCAAACGATCCAATCAGTGTGTGAGTGTGGGGTTGTGGAAGCACACTGGCACAAAGTGAGATAGCATGAGAAGCTCTCAGAATAAAACAATGTCCTGTGTAGTTCACAAATGAACACTGCTCTCATTGAACCTCATAAGATATACCCACCTTCTCATCAGGATGAGAATCTAAAATTAACTGTTGGATATGCAAAGCCGTGTATTGCATTGACTTATCATACACCTGTTGTTGGGTTGCCCCTATTTTTAGCATGGAGTCTTTACTATCGTGTCCTTTACTGTTTGTAGCATTGAATTGACTTTGTGTTTGTGTGGTCCTGTGTTCCCCTGCAGGACTTTATATTTTTCTGTGATGCGGTGGCCTCATGGGTCAACCCAAAGGACGACCTGAGAGACATGTTCTACAAGGTAACGCCCGCACCCTCTGCACAAACCCATCATGGTTTAATAGCTTAGAACCCTTAACACCACAAACAATTATTTTTACTGCACAAATCAACACAAATTAACACCTTTTTATTATATTGTATATTATATTATATGTTGCTTTTATTATATTTTGGATGACATGGGCCAGCTTCATGTGGATCCAGCAGAGGCCTCAAGTGTGCTGATGTGGCCAGTGCATTAGGCAGGATGAATGGGGACTAAGGGGACTTAGTGTGAAAGAGTAAATGACTCTGTGTGTGTGTGTGTGTCTCTGTGTCTCCGTGCATGTGTCCTCAGATCCTCCATGGCTTTAAGGACCAGGTGGGTGAAGAGAACTGGTGCCGGTTCTCTGATCAGTTCCCGCTCCCCCTGAAGGAACGCCTTGCTGCGTTCTACGGAGTCTAACTGTTCCCCTAGCAACAGGCAGGCCTCAGGAGGTGAGTTTGAGCGCCTGTGAAAGGAATGAGTCCAAGCATTTCTGCTCGGCCGTCCCCATGGAAACAGGCCTGTTTAGGGGGATTAGTGGTGCTGTTTCCATGGCGACCTGTTTTAGGAGTGGGCTGGAAGTTTCACAGGTGCAGTGTCATGCAGTTCCACAGTAACCCTTTCATTTCTTGTGTTTCACTCACTCTCCCCTCTCAATTCTTTCATTCTTGTCCCCATTTACCCTCTCCCCCTTCTATCTCTTCTTATTCCTCTCTTTCTCTCTCTGTGGTCTCCCTCTCTCTGTTTCTTTCTTTCTTTCTTTCTTTCTTTTTCTTTTCTCTCTCTCTCTCTCTCTCTCTCTCTCTCTTTCTCTCTGCAGGTCATTCTGTATAGGCGTTAAACAGGGAGCCTCTTATACCCAGGGAATATGTTGCCCTTTACTGGGGGAAGGGTGGTGTGGCTGGGGAGGGGGGAGGGATAGGGCCCCCCCGGACCCCTCTGGATGGGGTGGGAGGGAGGTGATGGGACAGTCGGCCCCGACGACGGGAATCACCAAAATCCAAACGGGACTCGGCTGACTTCACCGAGGGAGGAAAAACTTCACCATTTCACCGTGGCAAGACCCGACGACGCCCAACAACAACAACACAACACCCTCTCGGCACTCTCATCTGAACTATCAGCACCACATCTCTGCGCTGATGGGGGGAGGCAAAAACAAACACAAACAAAATCAGGGAAAGGGAGGGAAAAATGCCAGAGAGGGAGAGAAAAGGTGAAGAAATCACCAGGCGTCGTTGGGTTTAAGTTTATAGTAAAGGAAGTGCCTACTGTGCAACTTACTCAAGTTTAGTGCTAAATAGGGGGTTTCAAATCCAGCCGCTTCTTGTCTTCTAGAGCGTACCATTACAGAAGGGATGGGGGAGGGCTTATGGCTGACCTAGGCGTCCCATAAGGTAAAAAGCATGGAGGGGATAGTTTAAACTCAAATGCATGAAGATGAAGAAACTTTATAGTGCAGACTGTCCGTCGAGTGTATGGCCACAAAAGCATAGCTGAAACTGTAACCAGTGCTCAGTGGTAAACGGTAAATAAGTACACTTAACGAAGTACACTTAAATAAGTACATGTGGGAAGCATTTCCCGGTCCGTCTCTCTGCCTCTGCATATGTGTGGGAACCAGAGGAGAGGGCTTTGAAAGACATCCCAATGTCCCCATAGTCATATCTCTGACTGTGGAGATGTTTGCTTAGTAATGAGATGTAACAGCTCGTTTGTCATCTTTAGGACAACAGGACCGTTTATCACAGTATGCACCAGTGCAACAAGCTCTTCTTTTTCTTTTACAGGGAGCCTCTTATACCCAGGGAATATGTTGCCCTTTACTGGGGAAGGGTGGTGTGGCTGGGGAGGGGGGAGGGATAGGGCCCCCCCGGACCCCTCTGGATGGGGTGGGAGGGAGGTGATGGGACAGTCGGCCCCGACGACGGGAATCACCAAAATCCAAACGGGACTCGGCTGACTTCACCGAGGGAGGAAAAACTTCACCATTTCACCGTGGGCAAGACCGACGACGCCAACAACAACAACACAACACCCTCGCACTCTCATCTGAACTATCAGCACCACATCTCTGCGCTGATGGGGAGGCAAAAACAAACACAAACAAAATCAGGGAAAGGGAGGGAAAAATGCCAGAGAGGGAGAGAAAAGGTGAAGAAATCACCAGGCGCCGTTGGGTTTAAGTTTATAGTAAAGGAAGTGCCTACTGTGCAACTTACTCAAGTTTAGTGCTAAATAGGGGTTTCAAATCCAGCCGCTTCTTGTCTTCTAGAGCGCACCATTACAGAAGGGATGGGGGAGGGCTTATGGCTGACCTAGGCGTCCCATAAGGTAAAAAGCATGGAGGGGATAGTTTAAACTCAAATGCATGAAGATGAAGAAACTTTATAGTGCAGACTGTCCGCCGAGTGTATGGCCACAAAAGCATAGCTGAAACTGTAAACCAGTGCTCAGTGGTAAACGGTAAATAAGTACACTTAACGGCACACTTAAATAAGTACATGTGGGAAGCATTTCCCGGTCCGTCTCTCTGCCTCTGCATATGTGTGGGAACCAGAGGAGAGGGCTTTGAAAGACATCCCAATGTCCCCATAGTCATATCTCTGACTGTGGAGATGTTTGCTTAGTAATGAGATGTAACAGCTCGTTTGTCATCTTTAGGACAACAGGACCGTTTATCACAGTATGCACCAGTGCAACAAGCTCTTCTTTTTCTTTTGTGTCATTTGATCATTTCTTGTGCTTGGAAGTGGCTTGTCTTAACTGATGAATTTAAAATGGCATGCCCAAATGGAAGCATTGAGGCTGTACAGCAGTGGACTACAGTACTTTATATATGTGTGTGTGTGTGTGTGTGTGTGTGTGTGTTTACATGTGTGTTAGTCTGAGATGTGCTCATATTTCTGCCTAAAACTGAAACAATCTACTGGTCTGTCACCCATTTCTGTGGTGTCTAGTTATTCTGCAGTCTTGGTGCTCTCACTAAAGAATGTGATCGTCATCACTCCTCAGAGACGCACCATTTGTAAGGTTTCACGTATCGTGGTGAGGTTATGTGGTCTTCCATTCTGTGTGGTTGTGAGTGCGTGTGTATGTGTCCGGGTGTAGTTGTGCGTGTGTGTGTGTTTGTGTAACTGTAAAGTGTATATGGCGTCTGCTACTCGCAGTGTGTGTGTGTGTGTGTTGGGAGTTGGTAGGGGTGTAGAAGAGGCTGTGTACAATGCGTCAGTGAATCCTCTCCTCCGCTGGTCTGATCTTCTCTGTGAGTTCTGCTCGACTCCTTAGCTCAGCTCATTGTCCGTAGTTCTCGCTACAAACTGTGTCTGTTGCGTAAAGGTGTTGACTTCTCTCATCAGTGTATTTGTATCTATAAGAATGTTTGTTTTTGCTTTTGTGAAGGGTATGGGTGTTCTTGAGTGCTTTTTTTTGTTGTTTATTTTTTTATGGACGTTTTGGTTGGCTTTTTTCAAATTAGCAGGGTACTGGCTGATTGGTTCATGCATGTATGTTGGTGGCCCTATGATCACCCCACACTAGGTTTGTGCTCTTAAACAACAACAAGAAAAGATAAAAAACCTAGAGCTGTTTTTTCGCTCCTTTCCGAGCTGCTGGCTTTGGGCACCGTGTTTGATTGCATCGTTAATTAGAACCCCAAGTGCAGTGGTGGAACTACAGCAGAGGGCACTGTTCCGTGTTCTGTATTGTGAATGGCAGGGCACAAGCTTTGTGATCTGGTACACGCTTTTGTTTGTTTCTGGCTGTTTGTTTGTGATGCAAAGATCTTCTGAGAAAGCAAAGTCACCTGATTGTATCCCATGCATGGTGAGAAGAGGATGTGATTTTTCATTGAGGCCAACCAATCAGATTGCTCTGCTGGACAGAGTGATGCATCTCGTAGTATTGTTTTCTGTACCTAAAGGATGTAATCATACCAGTAACTAAGAACTTTAACAGACTGTTTTGTAAAACCCTGGCTATGGAGTAAACTCCTTTTATCATCTGGCCTTGATTTCCGTAGCCGTCTATCAGTCAGACTAAGGTGTTGTTAAAAACACATGATCATATTTAAGTGTACCTGTAATTATGAACACTGAAGCTGAATTTGTTATTGGTTGTTATACATTAGTTTAATTATTTATTCTTTACAACCAATACAAATTATTTCTTCATTCATCTCACTATGCATAAAAGGAGGGTAGAACCACGCTGAAAAAGGGTTCCATGTAAATTCTGGAACAAGAACATAGAGAACAGCATGGGATGCCTTCAGGTGCCTGCTCTTCTGAATGTTTATTTGGTTGTTGTTTTGTTATTGTTGATTGTGTGATTCCCCTCCTGTGTGCAAAACGAATGTGTCAGAAATCGTGTCACATTCCAGTAGTTCTGGCATGCTTGGAAACCAGAAGCATAGTCCTATTTAATTTTACACTATTCAAGTCTCATGCAATTCAAAGTAACAAACATAAATAATAATAAAAAAACAACACATAATTTAAAATGAATAAATAAGTACAGTATGAAGTTTTATGTTGCTGTCTTACAGGCTGCTGCTAAAGTGTTTTTGTAGTTTTTTTTTTTACTTGAATATGTTGTCATAGAAACCTCAGGAGGTCTGTGTTTACTTTTTTCATTTTTTTTTGTAATGGATGTAATGTATGCCTGTTCATGTATGTTATGTATGTACGTACATATGTATTTATGTTATGTATGTATACGTATGTATGTATGTATGCCTTGGTTATTGTATTATCTGAGTCTCCTTGTGCGTGTGACGTAGGAGTCCAACTTTCCTTTTGCTACGCCAGCTTACTAAAGACAGCCAGACAACGCTGCCAGAAACACCTGCTCCTCTGCTAAAAACATCCACATTTAGAAACTCGCTAGAGGAAATGCAATCATTGTTGTAATCAACGTTTAAAAAGAAAGATTTCTTTACATAGAGGAGTATGGGCAAGCTGTCTTGTTAGTGGGGTTGTAGTTGTGATTCACAAATTAAGGTGAATCATGTATATGAAGTGCAGTATTTACTGTAAGAATGCCTTGAAATTGGAAGCCCAGTATTGATTGTGAGAATATTGCACATAATTAAGTAGCCTATATCTGAGGTGGCCAAGTGAATAAAATAGCCTATACAAATTTTCAGTTTAAGATGTGAATTCTAATGGCTTTGTGAAATGTTTTCCTACTTGCTGATTATACCCGCGGACTACTGTAAGCATTACAACGTCTCTTTTGTGTGAGAAAATTTGAATTAATCTTGGCTCCAGACTATCTTAGCCATGTAAACTTGAGTTTTGACTTCTTGTTCAGCCCTTCACCCTTTTTGCTAACATAAGCAGCACCGTGGCTGTGGTTGTTTTCTGAAGCTGCTGAATTTTAAGAAGAAAAAAAATTTTTGGGGCCACCAAATATTTTGGATCATGCAAAGACTCTATATTGTACTGTAGTAATTTTGTAATGACATTTGTATGATGTAGTGATGGTCGTGGATGCTTGGATCTGTACAATGTTAAAAATAAATTGTTTACATAAACAAGCCTTGAGCATGAGTCAATGGTATTATGTTTATTAATATACCATACCATCCACGTGTTGGATCCATCCAGGACAACAAAGAACCTTCATTCATAATAACATTGTATGTTTAAGGGACATCAGGCTTCATGTTCATTCTCGGATATAGTGACGCCCAGAGCTTTCCACAGAATCACACTAAGCTATACTACATATGGAATGGCTGGATTCGGAGTCACACCACCTAACGTCAAGGCTTATTGCCTTTTAATAATAATAATAATAATAAAACAAAAAGATTGTCACAGCACCGAGGGCCTTATTTTCAGCTCATCAGCTGCAAACAAATTTAAGGACATGCAAATTACAGATGTTCCCACACAGAAGGACTTTGATTCCAGTTGTTCGTGTCACTCTAGCAACAGTTATAGACAGTTATTGTACATAATTGTATACATAAATTAGAGCCTACACTATTGCTATGTCTATTGGTCTATTCATATAATTTAATAGCAGGTACGACATTTGAACATCATCATAATTATCTTTGTGTAAATCTGGCTACATTGAATTTTTTTTTTGGGATGGACCATAAAAGCTTCAGCCTACATTGTTTCCATTGTGGGTCTGGTGACCCTATGCCATTGATCAGGATCAGGAAAAATGAGAAGACACGAACTTCCATCAATATCCCTACGGTCTTGTAGGCTACTGACCATGAAACATGGAAATTTTATTTAAGGTTGATTTAAGGGCTAATTTAACACTTTGATTTAAATAGCAACACATACTCTTAAGCTATTACATCATCAAGAGGCAGGTTGTTATGGAGTGTAATATGTGCCAAAATGGCCAAACAATACTTTTTTTTTGAATTTGAAAATGTTGGCATATATTACACTATTGCGTCAAAATGCATCCGAATCCCTACTCCACTAAACTAGATTACACCTCCAAGGCATTAGGCCCTACACATAGACCTATTTATACTCGCCACTAGTGGCGCTATTTGGCCCATGCTGGTTCGTGAAATGTGTTGGAGGAGTGGAGAAAAGCGAGTGAACTCAGGCGCTGTACTGAAGGAGGTGGAGCCAGGGGTTGAGAGGGAGGAAAAAAAAATAAGTGAAGGGGGAAAAGAGAGAAAGCAGACACAACAGAAACTGGGGGAGACGGAGGACTAGCTGCGTCAGTCATTTTTATTTAAGATCATATAGGCCTAATATCACCTGAAGTGCCGCGGTCGAGGAGGGGAAGACACCAAGATGATAACGCCCTATTTCCTGGAAAATTTCTGGGTATGTTATTTTCCCTTTTCTATTTGCGTTAGCCGGGGATTGAAAGGCAGTTCCTCAGTTCATGCACGTAGTGTTTCGTAAGTAGCACTGACAACTGGCTTTAAGATCTACGCGTGTATATCCGCTGTGTGAAACTAGCCTCAAGTGCATATGGTTGTCTTCTGAGCACAATGTGGACAACTGGCCCGTGCCCCCGCTACTTTTCTCGGCAAATACCATTTTACTATCCCGGGGATTGGGCCTCGGTGAACTCCATCTAACTTGAGCAGCCAACTGGAATCCACCTCTGCCAACGCTAATTGGCTGGCTTGCACTGTCTTGGAATGTTTATGGAGATATCCTGAAACGCCATTGGGTCTTTTAACGTGTCAGTCAACTCGTCGACCTTCTCGTTTTCTTCCGTAATTAAGTTCGACTGAGAGGCCATGGATTTTACAAGTTTGTGATGATTTATGAGCAGAGATGTTACGACAGTTGAATGTCAATATAATATATTTTTCAGCTAGTTATATTATTATTTTAGCAACTGTACGCGCTAGCCTACCCTTATTTCCCAACTGAATCCAGACATGGCTAACTTGAGCTACACGTTTTGAGGCTGTGTAGAAGCTTGAAAGCTGTTTTATCCAGATGTTGTCAGCTCTTAATATTTATTCCATTAATTGTATCGTTCGCTATGTTGATGTTTTTCTGTCAGGCAGAAACTTTCTGGCCTCATTGCAGTCAGTTTAAAATTATTCTTCATTCTGTATTTTAATGCGATGGACCCTAGACCTGTATGCTAGGTTAACGTCACATTACACCAGACTGTATAAAATAGCATTACACATACCGATTAAAAATAAACAATGCTGACTGTTAACTATTTTTACACATGTCAGACGTCATTTGTGTAAGGTCTTGTGCTCTTAATGGTTTCATTTGCCTTCACAATAGTTATTCTGCTTTTCTGTAAAGGTCTGCTGCACACCCACCTTTCTTGCGCCACGAAGTGAAGAAAGAGAACTGTTGTGTTGGCCTATTAGCCTGTTTTGACAGCCATCACAACGAGTGGCTCACTAGTTTATTAGACGTTTATTGAATTAAGCAAAAGGAAGAGAAATTTCGCCGCTTATGTTGACCAGTGCATCGTCATGGTAGACGGACAGGATGACATGAACTAAGCATTATTCCACGTCTGTGAGCTCACGGACCGGACAGGCGAGCTACTATGCCCAAGACAAGATATGATTGGACAGACTGCAGGTTACCTACATTCCTCAGATTGTATCGCGTGTTTAAGGAAGTAGGAAGCTCTGTTGTGCTTCATAATTGCACTTAACAGCATGGATCCATGATGCGGTGACCTAAACAAACCTGACAGTGTTTATAATCAGTCTTGTATATTGCAATCTTTGTCCATTCCAAACATGTAAAATGAAAAAGAATGAGTTCTCATGGATTACATGAAGTTGGCTAACCTGAGTCCTTTGTAGTCTGAATGGGAAACTCTTCCTTTTTTTCTATAGGTTTATGATTAACCTAAATGTTCAGTGTTTTTTTTTTCTGTCTAACAAAACACAGTATAGGCCTACCCCAGTAGTCAACTTGGGTGAACTCTACTGAAGTAACCTCGAGGTCAGTCTCTAGAAAGAAATATTGGGTGTGCAGTGTTTAAAATGAATGGGTCACTTGTTTACTCATTCAAGAATTCAAGAAGCCTTAGCAGGCAGTGCAGTCCTATAACCATGCTTAAAGCCTTTCTGTAAGGTAGGCTAATCATTTGCATTTAGTTACCTTGTCGTAATAATTAAACTTCACACACAGACTGTGAGCACAAACAGAGGTCGGGCAGACACCGTCGCAGAAAAAGTACAGAAGTGGGCGAATAGAAAGTAAATGTTGTATAGGATCTTCTAGGTGGTAAAAAGAGAGAGATAGAGGGAGGGATGGAGGGAGAGAGACTGCAGGGAGAGTGAAACAGAGGTCTGGCCCTTCAATCGCTTTTTTGTGTTGAAGCCCTTTACTCCCACCGCCGCCACGATCAGCGGTGTTTGAAATGCGGAGCAGGTACACACACAGTCTCACATGCTCCCACACACACACACTCACACACACACACGCACACTCACACACTCACTGTCTGTC
>NC_063200.1:16952207-16964707 GCF_017589495.1 Alosa alosa
ACACACACACACACACACACACAGCATGTCTTGTCAGGCTTGGTGAATAGGGCTGGGACAACACGTTGACGTAATCGATGACGTCGACGCAAAAAATACGTCGACGCAAAATATGAGCGTTGATTCGTCAAGCATAACGTGTGCTGCTAAATATTTTTAATTTTACACCTTCAGTGTTTTCCATACGTTGACTAATCTGTGGCTGGGCACCACGAAATCAAAACCGGCCACCACACATTGATAGAACACATTGTTCTATGTTGTAGGCCTACTATTTTAAAGATAAGAAATTAATTTAATTTTCCCTGAATTTCCCCTTGGGGATCAATAAAGTATCTATCTATCTATCTAATTTCATTGAGCTGCACTTTTTACTCACACAGCCTTTCCTCGCTCCGCCCGCTCTCTCTCGTAACGAGCCCGCTGCTCCTCTGCATGTGCATTTAAAGGGACACCAAGCAAGCCTGATGCTTTTTCTCTACGAAACTCCCCCTCGTCTGAAGCTCTTTTCCTTTTCTTTAAAATTCCGTCAAGGGTTTTAAGCTGCTTCTTCACCCGGCTCTGCCATTATACACCGCTTGCAACAATCTCTAGCGTTTAGTTAGCCTGCCTCTGTGCTGTAAACTGATCCTGCTTCGGTCGGCGGGTAGGATACACCGAACTTGCAAGTGGGAAATTCTTCCTACAGGCTGTAGGGGCAGGCGAGAGAGCCTTCATTCGCCCCGTAATGAGTCATTTAACCATATACCGACTTACGAAGATGATTAATTAACACGAAAACGTTGCCTGGTGTCCCTTTAACAAAATATTCACGATTGTTGTTGCCACATAGAAGCACTGCATAGAACAGTGGGCTAAATTGCTATTAAATCCGCTTAGCATCGTGACCATGCTGTGCAAATTTGTTCAAAACTGCTGCATTAAAAGTTAAAGTAAACTCTAAACTCTGCTAAGGTCTTATCACAACATAGTACATTGAGGAGACTAAGTTAAGTTACAGTATGCAATCAAGCAGTATCTCAAAGCTAACGTTAGAATACTGTTTGGATGTCAAGTTTAGCATGCTTACTTGCAGCTGCTTGTATCATGCAGGGCTCATTTTATTGACTCGGAATGTAAATGGAAAAGTGTTTTCCAAGACTCAAAAGTGCTTGTCCAAAGGAGAAGTTTTGAACTGACTATGTTATGAATGGCATCCACACATCAGCAGCCTTTTAACTGTGTTAATGTTAAAAAGGATTCCCACACGAACGTCTTAAAATGACAGGCACTCAATTAATTGACATACACTACTGAACTTTATTGAATGCTACCTCTGACTAAGAATGCATTACTTTGCACTTGTATAGGCGTAGTCTTATTTTGGAATCTTAAGAGCAATAAACAAATATTGTAATGTTAAAAAATTCATGTTTTTTCATTCAGATAAATAAACATGTATAAGTTGCTATTATATTGAATTAATGGGGAGATAATCGATAATTGAATCGAATCGAAATCGAATCGGACTAAAAAAATGAATCGTTAGATTAATCGATGCATCGAAAAAATAATCGCTAGATTAATAGTTTAAAAAATAATCGTTTATCCCAGCCCAATTGGTGAATAATATATATATCTGCTGAGTATCATGATGTTCAGATTCAGATCAAAGTTCTGTGTCCTGTACCCCTTCCTGATAAATTCCTTCCTTCCTGTTTTGTGCGATAGCTAGGTTTCGCTGCCTGGATTGTCATAGACCTCTGCCTGAACAATTCCATGGTCACATGACTTGTAGCAGATGTGCTGATGATATCATAAAGCAGACTGTCCCTGACAACCCCCGATAACTCCCCCACATGTATTTGATAGTCACGTAGGGAGGACATTGGTCCGGGTTCCCTTGGCTTCTGCTGTCCATATTTTGACTTTAGTCATTATCCAGCTTTACCAAGCGCTTGGTAAATATGGGCTTAGTTCTGGTCCTGCCTCTGTTATGATTTCTGTCACGGCAGCAGATTAAATGTGTACCTCTTAAAGAGACAGAGCTCTGTGGCCAGGAGGATCGCTTAATAAAGTGGTCTGTGTGTCTGGTGGTGAATAGTGTGTGTGGTTGGGGCGTTGGTAGATGGTGTGTGTGTTAGTGTTTTTGTGCCTGCACTGTGTGTGGGTGTGGTTTCGGGCTGTGGTAGATGGTGTGTGTGTGTGTGTGTGTTTGTGGATGCACTGTGTGTGTGCGTGTGTGAGTGTGTGGTTGGGGCGGTGGTAGATGGTGTGTGTGTGTGTGTGTGTGTGTTGGGGCTCCCCCCAGCAGGTATCCTCCGTCTGTGCTACGGGCTGCAATCTGGTAGTTTTCCGCCATCTCTCCGCACCGTCTGTTGGCCAGATGTCTCGGTGGGGTGAACGAGGTCAGCCTGAGGAACAAGAGCACAGGGGCAGACAAAGAGCCACAATCAGAGGTCAAAGGTCAACAACGAGGCAGTGGGTCCACGGCGAACTGAATTGATTTTTTTTTTTTAATGTTTAATTTTTCATTTGTTTCTAGGAGCATCTTTTTGTGAAACTCCTAACCATTCCTGATCTTCTGACGACAGAGAGGATTCTCAGATGAATAGGCCCCTGAGTTGTTTTATATGGGTTTTTTAGGTTGACCGACGTGTTCGTTTTTGCTAATCGAATCAGTATTATTAATATTTAATAAAACATCATTGTTCTTATTGCTGCTGTTATTAATTGTATCATTATTGGTAAGGCAAATGTATTATCGGGTATCATCATCTGAAATGGAATTCCCAGGCATGTCAAAGCATCCTTTCAATTGTAAATTGACATCCTGGATCTGTTGTTATAGTTGAGCTCTGTCTTTAGGTCTGGTTAGTAGAGATGCGCGGTTCGCTGTTACAGCCGCAGACTCCGCGGTTAAACCACGGATCGGGCAGATGACGTGAAGAAATATAATATTTTAATTAAATTCGGGCGGGTGGCGGTTGAACCAATCAATTGCATCACCCATATACATTAAAACAACCAGCGGATGGCGGGCGGGTGCGGTTTTGAAAATTGGTCAAAAAACGTTGGTGCGGATGGATGATACGTTTTGCTATGCAGTTACGGTTAAAAATAATAGCCCATCCGCGCATCTCTACTGGTTAGTCAGGAAGTAGTTCATTCTGGTTTGAGCATATTTGTATCTAATGAAGGTGTAGCCTAGTGTGATCTGGAATGCTCCACTTGACTGGAGTGAACTCCACACCTGCAGAATCCCAGAGTCTTTCTGTCACAACAGACCGGTTTCTGTATGGACCAGTAGTGAATGGCTGTGTGTGGCTGTGTGTGGCTGTGTGTGTGTGTGTGTGTGTGGTGAGTAGGAGTGAAGGGCTGATGGAGTGTCTGTGTGTGGGTGGGTGTGGTGAGTAGGAGTGAAGGGCTGATGGAGAGGTGTGTGTCCTCTCTGCTGATGGTGCTCGGGAGGTGAAATTGACTCCCTTTACATCTCAGAGCTTCCTGTTTGTCGTACCAACCTGTTGGTGTGGTTATGTAGGTTAAAGGTTGTGTCACTGTGTGCGTGTGCGTGTGCGCAGTGTGTGTGTGTGTGTGTGTGTGTGTGTGTGTGTGTGTGTGTGTGTGCAGACTGTTCCTCTGAATGGAAGAGCAAACAGGAACTACAGAGGAGCAATTCTGAGTCAGCAGATTCACCTGTGAAGATATGGTGTGTGTGTGTATTTGTGTTTGTATGTTTGACCTCTGATCAGGCACAGCTGCTCTACAGGACAGTTCACTGTTTGTTTGCTAATGCTAGGCCTAGCACTAGACAAAGGCCTGTTGAGTGGGCTACTGTCTACTAGATGTTAGCCAATAGGCTACTGTCTGATCTAGCACTATATGTTAGCCAATAGGCTACTGTTTGGTCTAGCACTATTAGCCAATAGGCTACTGTCTGGTCTAGCATTATATGTTAGCCAATAGGCTACTGTCTGGTCTAGCACTATATGTTAGCCAATAGGCTACTGTTTGGTCTAGCACTATTAGCCAATAGCCTATAGTGCTAGACCAATAGGCCAACTGTCTGGCCTAGCACTAGATGTTAGCCAGTAGGTTATTGTCTGGTCTAGCACTAGATGTTAGCCAGTAAGCTATTGTCTGGTCTAGCATTAGGACTACACGTTAGCCAGGCTGTGTTTGATGAGACTGCAAAATGAACAGGACTATGGGTGTGGTCCAGTGTCTTAGATTTTTAGTTATTTTAGGAATTACATTACATTACATAACATTACATTTACAACTCGCAGTGCAGTAGAAGGGCTCTCTCTCCCTGTGTGTGTATGTACTCACTGAGAGTAGAAACTGTCTCTGCCTGTTGAGAGAGAAGGAGAGAAAGAGTGACTGTGATATAATAGAGGAGCCCTCCTCTTTGATAGACACACTAGATAACCTTACCATAACCCTAGATAAACCTAGGCTAACCCTAAGCCTGGCATCACCTAACCCTAATCCTAACCTTGGTCAGGGGTTAAAAAACAATTTGCACCACCTGTGCATAGGCTAACCCTAAGCCTGGCATCACCTAACCCTAATCCTAACCTTGGTCAGGGGTTAAAAAACAATTTGCACCAATAAGCCTGTGCATAAAAAAGGGAATACATCTGTCTTTTTAAAAGAATAATCATTCTAAACACTTAACCCTTCCCAGAGGTTTAAAAAACCCTTCAGCCCTGTCGCTGAAGCTTCAGTCTTTTTTCCCTGGCTAGTTCGACACAGTTCTGTGATATTTCTAAGTGTGTTTGTATGAAACTGTGCCAGAGTGCTGTCAGAGGTTGGGTGTGACGAGACCTGAGTCAGAGGTTTAGGACTGGATGTTCCTGGCAGCTGGTTTTTGGGAGGTTTGTGCAGAAATGGAAGCGATGTGGTGGGAGTCTTTCCCTGTAGAAAATGACAAGCAAACACCTGCGACCGCACAAGTAAACCCCTGCGTCCGCACAACAAGCAAACCCCTGCATCTACAAAGCAAACCCCTGCATCTACACAACAAGCAAACCCCTGCGTCTACACAACAAGCAAACCCCTCGACAACAAGCAAAACCCCTGCATCTACAAAGCAAACCCCTGCATCTACACAACAAGCAAACCTGCATCTACAAAGCAAACCCCTGCATCTACACAACAAGCAAACCCCTGCATCTACACAACAAGCAAACCCCTGCATCTACAAAGCAAACCCCTGCATCTACAAAGCAAACCCCTGCATCTACACAACAAGCAAACCCCTGCATCTACACAACAAGCAAACCCCTGCATCTACACAACAAGCAAACCCCTGCATCTACAAAGCAAACCCCTGCATCTACACAACAAGCAAACCCCTGCATCTACAAAGCAAACCCCTGCATCTACACAACAAGCAAACCCCTGCGTCTACACAACAAGCAAACCCCTGCATCTACAAAGCAAACCCCTGCATCTACAAAGCAAACCCCTGCATCTACACAACAAGCAAACCCCTGCATCTACACAACAAGCAAACCCCTGCATCTACAAAGCAAACCCCTGCATCTACAAAGCAAACCCCTGCATCTACACAACAAGCAAACCCCTGCATCTACACAACAAGCAAACCCCTGCATCTACAAAGCAAACCCCTGCATCTACACAACAAGCAAACCCCTGCGTCTACACAACAACCCCTGCGTCTACACAGCAACCCCGGCATCTACACAGCAAACCTCTGCGTCCTCATGAGGCCGAGCTCCGTGCACGTTGAACTGAGGCTGGAAGTGTGTGTGTGTGTGTGTGTGCGTGTGTGTGTGTGTGAGAGAATGAGAGAGAGAAGCAGTCTGTCTGCCCTCAGATACCCTACTCCAGGGGTCGGCAACCTTTTTTGCCTGGAGAGCCACTTTTACCAAATGTATTATTTTTTTAATCTCAGAAGAGCCACATAAAGACGGTTACAATAAAAAGTTTGGATATTTAACGTACAGTTACTTTCATTCAACAGAGGATTTTTAAATAGCCTACAAATAGCCATTTTCTACTAGTTTTAATGTGCAAGTAACTTGAAATGTAAAGTGGAATGACAGAAGTATAGGCCTTAGGTTCCCATGTAGGCTAAACACCACCCCCTATTTTTCCAGTGTCCTTTGGTATGCAAAGTAACATCATAGTTAACAACACAACATTCAATTTTCGTTGACATGTCATTGGCGAAATTGAACATTAGGCCTACCAGAGATTAGATTTGGTGATGGCCTGGCTGGCTCATATTCAGTGAGGTGAAGTTTCATGCAAGAATTGAGGCTGTCACCATTTAAAGGCAACTCCACGCAAAACTGTGATATCCATAACGCCAACTAAATACCATGTCATTGTGTTGGCGTTATGGATGTGACAGTTTTGTGCAGAATTGCCCTTAAACGTGAGTGCAGGTTTGTCTTTATATTTTTCATATGTTAGAAAGATTTCTTACATGCAAGTGGAACCGAACAGGGTTAACACAGCAATAATAACTCGTTGCAGTGTGCGATATATAACGGGCAGTTCATTTCGCGTTTTCAGAATCAGTCTTCGGATGGAAACTTTCCCATTTCAGCCTTGTGTTCGCGCTCGCAAGCTGTGGTCGCTGACGTTTCCTTTTTGACATTTTCCTTATCTGGCCTACAGCAAGCGCACACATCAACAATAACAATTAAAGTGTTCTCGTTGACTGAAATGGAGGGAAATCGGTGATTTTGTTTGATATTGACATGGCAACGAACCGCGAATGTAACAATATTGTGGTGGAAAGTTAGGCCCTATATACAGTAGGCTAAATTACTCAGATAGACTTACGAAATGAAAATGAACAAACTAAAATAAAATACATTTTAATACTCATTCATTCATTCATTTCAAAAGCTGAGCCGCATCAGAGGGATCAAAGAGCCTGGCCCTACTCCTTTACCCTGAACACAAGCTTACACAGTAAATAGGCTTCATCCCTAACGTGCCTTCCCCTCACACATTAAATATGCTGCTGTCTAGACAGATGGGACAGAGATTCAGACTTGACCTGGAGGAGGAAATGAGTGTGTGTGTGTGTGTGTGTGTGTTTACATGCAAGGTGACTTGCATGAAAAATTTTCCCTGTCTCCCACATAGCTAAGCTACATTTTGATGGAACCATCTAAGCAAGCCAGAGGAAAACTCTGTGTATGTATGTTAGGGGCACGGTTCATGAAAAAAAAATCCGAACCGTTCGGTTCGCTTGTCTCGGTTCGGGGCATGTGTGCATCGTACGGTTCTGACGGTTAATGGCTTGCGTAATGTACCTGTAAACCATGTAAAACCCATATGTGGCGATTATGTGCAAGCATTGTGCAACATTATTGTGCATCCATTATGCTATTCGCCTTATTCACCCGGCGGCCAGAACAAGGCTAAAGGGTACACTTGCCATTACACATAAGTCCAGCAGATGGTGGTGGTAATGCACTCCGTTAGCAAACTGCCAAGAAAAACTCACTGAAGAAGAAGAACAGGCCAGTGAACCCTTCTTCTTTTTCAGTGAACTTTTTTTTTGGCTGTTTGCAAATGGATTGCATTACCACCACCATCTGCTGGACTGGAGGTGTAATGACAAGTGTACCCTTTAGCCTCGTTCTGGCCGCCGGGTGAATAAGGCGAATAGGCCTACAGGCCCAGTGTGGCCTAGTTCATTTCCGGCACCCTCATGACACTTCAGCAGCTTAGGCTGTGCGGTCTCAGCCCCTTACTCACAGTTTCCCGAAGTAACATTAACAAAGTAGCCCTCACAAAACTGTTTGGAAATCGCAACCAAGTCTATTGCAATAGTTAAGGGGAGTAGGAGGCTATATGAGCGGCCCCTCCTCTCCTGCGTGGAGGGGAGACGTGTAGTAGGCTAATAATAATTTATTTTACTGTAAGTGTAAGGTAATAATATCTCAAAAGCCCTCGAAAATAAAATATTGTTAAAATGTGTTTAGGGTATTCCTCACATGGACGATCTAACGTTCAGTTTCTGTGAGAAAATAGCCCTGTTGAGATAAACTAGAGGAGTGACAGGAAAGAAAGTGCACATTCACAGGGCTTGTCAATGTTATGTAGAAGCTATCTTGCATAGCTCAGCTATGCTATGTGTAGAAATAAAATATTCCATAATATTTCAGTCAATCACATTCGATTCAGTTGATTCAATTGATTCAGTCAATCACAAAAATCCTGTAAATGGCAATAACACATTCTACTTTTTTGCCAAATAAATGAAAAGCATGTTGAAATTATCAATGTCTTTACTCTTGCTGTATCAAAATCTCACCTTTTCTCAGAGATGGTCTCAATGATGCTTAAAGCGATGGTTTGGAGTAATTTCACCCTAGGGTCCTTTGCACCATGTCCCCGAGCCAAACACCCTCCCAGAACCTGTTCTCCCTTGGTCGAACCCTGGTCGAGTAGCGCTGTCAGAAACTAATGAGTCTCTGCAGGCGTAATGGAACCAACTTTTTATCTCGTAAATTACCACACTAATAATGCCCTGAATGGTACGAAACTTCTACAGTATGTTCTTTACTCGTAAAACGAGGCATTGAAAAGTTTGTAAGTACACCAAAAGTTTATTTAAATAACACTTGCCTGATGGATGCTACTATCTGCTACTATATCGCTGCGTCGACGTTACTTCCCTGATTTCCCTTCCAGGAGGCCAGCAGTAGTCCATACAAAAAGTGGGTGAAAAGGAATAATAAATAAAGTAAACTTAAGAAGAACAAGAGGCTGGGGGTGCGCTGTGGCGCAGCAGGCTACAGCCTGCCATTTCCATATAATGGTCCGAAAAGCCCACGGGACCCAGGTTCAGTCCCACCTGGGTCATTTCCCCTATCCCACCCCATCTCTCTCTTCCACTTGCTTCCTGTCTCACTCTCCACTGTCCTGTCCAAAATAAAGGCAAAAAGCCCAAAAAAAAGAAACAAAAAAAAAGAGGAACAATAGGCTTTGCCATGCTGTGGGCTTGCTGGATCAAACTCACTAATGAAGTAAACTTAAGAAGAACAATAGTGGGCTTGCTGGATCAAACCCACTAATAAATAAAAATAAATAAATAAATAATAAAGTAAACTTTATTATAAAAGAATTATAACAGTAGTGGGCGGTTGAGTAGTAGCATTGAGAGAAAGAGTGTGTGTGTGTGAGTGTGTGAGTGTGAGCAAGAGGGAGATGAAAAAAGAGGGAGAAAGTGGGCAGGATGGAATAAAACAGAGAGGAGTGAGTGAGTGAGGGAGGGGAAAAA
Source organism: Alosa alosa (assembly GCF_017589495.1). NCBI lineage: Eukaryota > Metazoa > Chordata > Actinopteri > Clupeiformes > Clupeidae > Alosa > Alosa alosa. The sequence goes on from NC_063200.1 coordinate 16,961,464, forward strand.
GAGAAAGTGAGGTCACTGCTTGTGCAGCTGTGTGCCTAACTGGGATATTCTGTCTGTGAGTCAAAGCAACACACACACACACACACACACACACACAAACTCACGCACACACGTACAGACAGACACACAGGCACACGCACGCACAGAAATGTGTGTTTGTTTGTTGTCCCTGTGTCCTTTCTCATGATGTGTGTGTGTGTGTGTGTGTGTGTGTGTGTGTTTGGTGGAGTTTGAGCTTCTGTTTGTTAGTTTAAGCTGGGAAGCAGGAAGGGACCAGGCCAGCTTCAAGACCTGACGTGATCCCTAATACTCACCACACACACACACACACACACACACACACACACACATCAGACAGTTCTCTCATACAATAGTCATGCAGACAAAAACCCAAGCTGAGGCAGAACAGATTCACACACTGAAAGACAAACACACACACACACACACACACACACACACACACTTACAGACAGACTCTTGCACGCACACACACACACACACTTTTTTACAGACAGACTCACATACACATGTACACACACACACACACACACACACACACACACACACTTATCTCACCTGTGCAGTCTCTGCCATCCTCAGTTCAAACATTTCCAGAGAGACTCCTGCACTCTGAGACCATACTAGATACAGTACTTTACACCACTGTGTCCTCATTTGACCCTTCACCCTTTCACCTTTGACCTTTTGCCTGACCAGAAATCATCAGTGCTTCAGTAGGACAGTGTTCAGTGTTCATAGTGATCAGTGTGTTACAGTGAGTCCTGATGGATCCGATCAAGTGGCATTTTTTTAAGGAAAGACGTGAGCGTGCGCATGCGTTTGTGCGTGTGTGTTCGCGTGCGTGTGTGTGTGCGAGTGTCCATGTGTTTATGTGCGTGTGTGCGTGTTTGTATGTACTGTATATACATGTAGAAGTCTCCAAGCTAATCCATTGCGCTGTTTGTTGGTGTTGTGTGTTATCAGTGAAACCCATCACTGCTTGGGAGAGGCAGCAGACTGAGAACACAGTGATATATATATATATATATATATATATATATATATATATATATATATATATATATATATATATATATATATATATATATATATATATATATATATATATATATATATATATATATAAATATATACACACACACACTCCTCTCTTTGACCTGCACACTCTCTCTCTTACACACACACACCCCTCTGTGTGTCCTGAGGGTCTGGGTAAATGTTATTGTTGATGGGAGATCACAACAGAAACACCCCACACACCCAAGCATGCACACACACACATACGCACACACGCGCATGCACGCACCAGTAGTGGCTAGTGTTTCTCCCAGCTGTGTCCAGCCAGCAACTCTGGTTACTGCCCTGCATTGCTACTCTGCTGGTCGGCTATTGGCTCAGATGAGGGAGACTTCCTGGGTTGTAGCCAATTAGAGAGGCGGCGTGTTGTGGCATGGCACGCATTGTCCAGGAGTGGAGAGAGAGCAACGCCCAGTGCTGCTTCCGCCATTTGTTTTTATTTAGCTTTTGTGTTTTAATATCACTGCATTCCACAGACCTCCAGCGCCAAGGGGAAGAGAGCTGACTGCCTTTCCTGTAGGATCACACACACACACACTAATACACACACACACACACACTAATGCTCACACACACACACACACACACACACACATACAGACACTGCATCAGAGAGAATGTGGAATCTCTTCAGCTTCTCTCTTTTATTTGCTCAGCAAACAGGCCCAGGCCACATGTCCTGTAGGAAGCTCTCTCTCTCGTTCTCTCTCCTCTCTCTCTCGTTTCTCTCTCTTTCCTTTTCTCTCTCTCTCTCTCTCTCTCTCTCTCTCTCTTATTCTCTCGTTCTCTCTCTCATTCTCTTGTTCTCTCTCGTTCTATCTCTCTTTCTCTCGTTCTATCTCTCTTTCTCTCTCGTTCTATCTCTCTCTCTCTCTGTACCGAGTCAGGGTACGTCAGAAAGGCTCAGCTACATAAATACCTGCGATGAGACGGAAAGAGCTGACTGGTGTTTCACATAGGAAGTGACCTCAGCAAATGTACAGGAAGTGATGGGGGGGCTTGTGACTATGTTTATGTTGATGTGAATGTGCTTTGTTTATGAAACAAGTGACTTCCTTTGACTTCCTTTTCCCTTACACACTTTTTTTTTCTTTAATATTTTTGACAAAGTTGTTTGTACGCATGTTTTTGACAGAGAGAGAGATGTGTGTCTGTGTTTTCTGTCTTCGTGTGTTGAGCTGTGCTGTCAGACACTATTGAGTTAAGTGTGTGTGTGTGTGTGTGTGTGTGGTGTGTGTGTGGTGTGTGTGTGCGCGTGTTGAGCTGTCCTGTCTGATACTATTAGTAACGCTCCTCAGTGCCTAATGCTTGAGTGATATTAATGGCTCCCAGATGGCCATGCTGGCAAGACCCACATGTAAAACACACACTACAAGCCTGCAGAGGACTGACACACACACACACACACACACAGGTACACACAAACAGTTGAAATGTCATTTCAAATTAGGACACACATGCAGGTGCTGAACTTTATGTTTTTCTGAGTCAGAACTTCCACCTGTATACATACACGTGACGTGATGCGTGTGTGTCGTATATGAAAGACCAGACAGTGTACAACATCCAACACTGTCTGCCTGCACGTTCTTATTAAACCCCAACACACAAATGCATACATTAAAGCCACATGGTGACTATGCCATTATATCTCACACACACACACACACACACACACACACACACACACACACACACCTTGATGGTTCAAGACCAAGTGTGTGTCTGACCGGCCCCCCGGGTGTCCAGCCGTTGTAAGTGGCGTCGCTGCCGGTTATCAATCATTCAGACGTCTGCATTATTGATGAGCAGCAGAGGGGGAGCATCTCTGTTTCCCCTGCTGCCATGGCAACGGAGCTTGGTCGTTCGGTCAGTCAGTTAGTCGGTGAGTCGCTCGACTCCAACAACGTCGTTAACATCTGTATCAAACCAACTTAGTCAGGTAGTGAGTGGGGAGAGAAGGGGAGAGAGAGAGAGAGAGAGAGAGACCAAGAGAGAAGTTGCCCTGTTGTTTTGACCCCAACAAAGTCATTGAACTGCCTTCTCAAATCAAGGTGGCTTTGGCTACATGCGTGGAGAGGAGACTGAAAAAAGAAAGGAGAGGAAGAGAGAGACGGACCCAGGGAAAGGTAGATAGATAGAGAGA
>NC_063200.1:16974707-16984707 GCF_017589495.1 Alosa alosa
TGTGTTTTTAATGCTCTTGAGATGGGTTCAGTGTCTCCGGAAGAGGAGCTTTTCTATTTCAGTCAAGGGTACTACTGAAACTTTGTGTGTGTGTGACAGAAATTTCAGGGCATTGAAGAGAACCATATCCTACACATGAAGGAGATTATTCAGTCTTACTCCCGTTCTGTTGAAGAGACACACGTTCAGATCGGAGAGGTAAGAAAGCGCCGCACGCACGGACACACACACACACACACACACAATCTCTTATTTGAATCTGTGAGTAAGGGATTAAAACATTTCCAATAACATCATGTATTGCTATTATACACTATACACAATTATACTCACTCGCTCACTCACTCACTCACTCACTCACACACACATACATATGTATACACACACACATATGTATACACACACACACACACACATATGTATACACAGCCAGTGGCGAGAGACTAGCCAGTGTGCATATCCAAATTTGTGTGTCTGTCTGTGTGTATGTGTCAGAATGTGAGTGTGTGTGTGTGTCTGTCATCTGCATTAGTGTCGGCTTTGATCACTGTAATTGTTTGAGGGTGAATCAGGAAACTGCGTTTATGCTCAGCAATTAAAATCTGATCAAAAGCACATTGGGCTTTAGGTCTCCTTCGCTGGGCGGCTGATTACTGCACACACTCCTACAACCACGGCACACACAAACCACGATCCAAAACACACACTCACTAACACACACTCAATAACTCATATGATCAGAAGATTATGTCTATTGATTTGGTTTGTGTGTGTGTGTGTGTGTGTGTGTGTGTGTGAAGGTTTAATTATTTAATTTTGCATGTATTTTTTATTTATTTTAATTTATTTTGTATTAATTATACTTTTTTTAATATACTATACATATACTATATTATTTTATGAAAGTTCATTCTGATCCACCATTGGGTGAAAATAAAAATCTGGAAATTATTGCATTGTGTGCTGCAATCCCTGTAAGGACCACAGGGGGCGACATGGATCCATTCTCACTGGAAAGTCCATCCATGAGGAGAATATCGCAAAAGAGACACACTTACTTACTGTCTCTCTCTTATACATACACACACACACACACACACACACACACACACACACACACACACACACACACACACACACACACACACACAGCACTGAGTGCCATCTCTGTGGTTAATTAAAACAGAGCCTGAAGGTGGGTGATAGCTCTTCTAAACAGCTGGGAAATTACACACACACACACACACAGAGCTCCTCTCTATATCTGCCTTGAACACACACACGCACTTGTACACACAGACATAAACACATCCACATGCAAGCATATAAACACACGCACACACGCAAACACGCGCACACACACACAGCACACACACACATACACATACACATAAACACACACAGCAAAGAAATCCAGATTCTGAATTCCCTTTAAACCATTGAACCAGTGATTGAACCTTATATAGAGACACGTATGGGCAGAGAGAGAGAGAGAGAGAGAAAAAGGAGAGAGAGGGCAGCCCATCAGTACTGAAGCTGGCATAATGCCTCTTCATTCATGACCGTTTTGAAACAAACCCACACATTTATGCTTGCTCACACACACACATTGACACACACACAGTATTCCATTCTCTCTTTAGACTCCAAGTAAACTTCCATGTTAATTGTGTTTGTGTCTGTGTGTGTTTAAATGCCAAGCTTCAGAGGATTGCATGCCAATTATGTCCTCTGAGAGGAGTGTGAGATATACCAGCCACACACACACACACACACACACACACACACACACACAGAGAGAGAGAGAGAGAGACGAGGCAATGCTGCAGGAGCCAAGCCAAAGTTATAGATCTGTGTGTGTGTGTCTGTTTATCACAACATTGTGTGTGTGTGTGTGTGTGTGTGTGTGTGTGTGTGTGTGAAAACAGGCTCTATGCCACTGGCAGGATTACTCTGTTTGTCGTCATCATGGGAGATGACTCACTCACTTGGCTGCCCCCAATTTCCTGCTAAACATCTAAACAAACAAACAAACAAACACACACACTCAAAAACTTGTAAATCTGCTTGTTTTACCCAAAATGACACCAGCGGGCCAAGCAGCCAGTCAAAATAAACGACAGAATGGGCCAGGCCTGCAATGGACTCTACTTCTCTCTCTCTCTCACACACACACACACACACACACTCTACTTCTCTCTCTCTCTCTCACACACACACACACACACACACACACACACACACACACACACACACACACACACACACACACATTGTCATGCACACACACTTACATAGACACACTATTTTTTTCCCCCCAGAGACAAATCTGCCGAGTGCAAGCTTGTCACTGTAGTTTTTGTAAAAAAAACACTTAACCTGGAGGCATGACAACGCAGCTTTCTGACGTTTACCTCACGGCAAGCGTGCACATGTAAGTGTGTGTGTGTGTGTGCGCGCACCATATTGCCTTTGTCACACCCTCAATCCTTGTGCTTATGAAAACAGAGACATGAAGCACCTCCCGACAGGCATAATCTGTCATTACTCACACACTTCATGCCATGCACTCACACACTCTACACCCCTTACTCTCATACACACAAGTAGATACAAACACTCAACACACAAGCCTACACACACACACACACACACACACACACACACACACACACACACACACACACACACACACACCACCACCACCACCAAAGTACTTCCATGACTACATTTAAACTATGCAATTCTTTCTCTTACTCACACACCGGCAATCACACACACAAGCTTCACTCTCTCACACACACACACACACACACACATCATCACTCACTTACACTACAAGGATCTCTCTTGCGCTTGATCTCTCACTGACACACACACACACACACACACACACACACACACCCTCTCTCTCTCCCTCTTTCTCTCATGCACACAAACACACAAACACACACACACACTATCCTCTCTCTTTTTCACTCACTCACACACACACACACACACTCTCTTTGTCTCTCACACACACACCCATGCGTGTCTTCTTTTGGTGGTGTGCGGTGTGTTGTCGTGCAAGGCCGTGCCCCCCCTGGGAGAGTAGTGTGTGTGTGTGTGTGTGTGTGTGTGTGTGGTGTCGTGTGGAGCCAGCCCGTGCCTCTCTTTGGAGTGTAGAGAAAGGGAGAGAGTGTGTGTGTGTGTGTGTGTGTGTGTGTGTGTGTGGTGTCGTGCAGAGGCAGCCTGTGCCTCTCTTTGGAGTGGAGAGAAAGGGAGAGTGTGTGTGTGTGTGGTGTCGTACAGAGGCAGCCCGTGCCTCTCTTTGGAGTGGAGAGAGAGTGTGTGTGTGTGTGTGTGGTGTCGTGCGGAGGCAGCCCGTGCCTCCCTTCAGAGAGTAGTGAGTGTTCATTTGAAGTCTGCCTCGCGCGCTGACAGTTGCCCTCTTTGGTGCCTTTTAATATTTCAGGTGCAGAAAGAGTTTGTAAACAACATCGAGAACACTTCAGTGGAGAGTCTCATCAAGAAGCTGGCGGAGAGCAAAGGAACCGGCGTGGAGAGACCAGGTGAACACACACACACACACACACACACTAGGGCTGCACAATTATCGCAATCGTAATCGTAATATATGAACCAATGCAATTACCTAATCGCAAAAGCCACAAATAATCGTGTAGAGTTCATTTTGTCACATTTATGACGTTTATATTTATGTCCTCCTCCTTGACTGTGCCACTTCTGGTTGGCGGGTGTGCGTACTAGTGCTTGAGGTGCACAGAAATTCTTCTTGAGCTTGAGCTTCCCAGTCCATAGGGGACGCTGCTCTTCTTGTGCACTGGCCGTGCTCACCAGTCAGCGGTGGCACAAATTAATGAGACATTTGGGATATTGTACTGAATCAGATCATTCACATTGAAAAATCATATCGCAAAAATTGTAATCGCAATGGCAGTATATGTCAGAAAAATCGCAATTAGATATTTTCCCCAAATCGTGCAGCCCTAACACACACACACACACACACACACACACACACACACACACACACACACATGTGCACACACATTCATATAAACACGCATGTGTGCACGCACACATGGACACACACACGCACAGATGGATGTAAAGAGACAGTATACACTACAGTCTCTTACTATCACTGGCATGCATATCCTCTCTCTCTCTCTCTCTCTCTCTCTCTCTCTCTCTCTCTCTCTCTCTCTCTCTCTCTCTCTCTCTCTCTCTCTCTCTCTCTCTCTCTCTCTCTCTCTCTCTCTCTCTCTCTCTCTCTCTCTCTCTCTCTTACTTTCTCTCTCTCTCTTTTTCTCACACACACACGTATACACACACACACACACACACTACTCACATTAGTGTAAATGTGCCTTTTAGACAGCTATGGGAGCAGGCTGTGCCCAGCTATCCGTGACCTGTTGGATCTGTTGGTTTTTATTCCCAGATAAAGGAGGGCCCTGTGTGTGTGTGTGTGTGTGTGTGTGTGTGTGTTCAATGAGTGCATGGCGCTTTAGTTGAGAAAGATTAGAAGTACGCACACTTACACTCAGCCACACAGAGACACAGACAGTCTCTCTCACACACACACACACACACACACACACACACACACACACAGAGTTGTGAGGGGAGTAGGTCGGCAGGGTTTTGCCTTGATTACTGTGATTACTGTAGCATGGCAGAGTTTGTTTAGGGAGTTTGAGCAGAGCCATGACCCATGGAGAAGAGCAGACCTCAAATTCACACTGCCGCCTCGTCAAAGCCCTGCGTCACGCACACACACATACTCACACACTCAGTAGCCGCTGGGCTTGTCCTGTGTCTCAGTCTAACTGCCCATTGCCCCCTGGTCACATACACACAGTTACACACACCCCTCACTGACTAGCTCATCAGCGTGTCATTCAGTCACATGTTAACCATAGCCCGCCTTCCAGAACTTTATGGAACTTGAGAGTTCAGGAACTATTCAACTTCAGAACCACACAGTTTTTTTTTGTATTCTGAGGCACTATTTGAACCGGAATGATACTATGAAGTGTCTTTGTGCCTCTTTGATCTCTGAAACTTTCCACCATGCTATTATATAGCCCATAAAACTGGCTTTTCTTGTAGTTGTATTTTGATAGGAATTATTTATTTTGGTTTAGGCTAGAATTAGGCTAAAGTTACCATTTACTCTCTGAGGAGCTAGCCTAGCCTTTACAGCATTCCCTATGAGAATTTAGGAAAATCAAAAAAATAACGCTCCCGATAGTTAATGAGCTCCTTGAGACCTCACATTTTGTTTCCTTTCAATAAAATCAGCGTGTATGTTGTCTCCTTGTGGACTTGGACTTGACCTGTTAAATCTCTAAAATATCACAGTTACTACAACTCTGCTACCAGCGGAAAAATACTGACTACTGACTACTGTCTCCTAGCGAAATACGTCACAAGTCGAGCAGAATCTATAACCATAGTTAGCTGTACCAGAGAGGGTTTAAGGATCTTTGGCTGTACCAATTGAGGAAGTTTTCTCACAACAATCACGTAGTTAACTAAGTTAACATGTCAATTACTGAAGGGATTGGTAGCAACAATCTGTTGAATAGTATAAATGAGATATTTTAGGCATGAACAAAAGTTACATGAGAGGGGAGTGAGAAAAGATTTATCTGTGTCCATTGATACCTTTCAATGGTCCTGCTTGCTGCTGACATGTAGTCTGCTTTTGTTTTAGCATTTTGGTTCATGACAAAAGACCAAATATTAAATACATTTTAACTCACCAAACCGAAAACCAAAGGTTTTCTATAGCCGTATTTTCAAGAACCCCATACATTTTCCCAAAGAGATTTTTTCTTACGAACCAGAAAGTGATAAAATGCTAACGCTAAAAACTAGACGTTTCTGGGTTCCTTCCCCACTCTATGGGGCTGCGTTAATCTTTGGTCCCCTTAATCTATTTAAAGCTGCAGTTGGTGAGTCTGACAGATTGAAGGGACTTAGCCAAAATTTTGAATGTTTACAACTCTCGTGCCCCTCCCCCACTACTACAGAGCACCCTCTCATTGAGTTTGTGCTTGTCAGTGCGCACCAGACTACACCAGACTGTGATTGACATTCAGATGTCACACAGCCCTGCTCTGATTTGACCAGAAGAACCGGGAGCTGTGGATTTTTGCAAAACAAATAACAGGCTCTAGGTGGAGGTAGAAGTGCAGGGTTTTTTCTAAAACCGGCTGATTTATGTTGTTCTGTCGGAGCATAGTGTCGGTTTCAGTGAAATATGATAAAAAAAAATCTTGCCAACTGCAGCTTTAATGAATTGTGAGTAAGTTTGGGGTACCGGAGTTTGGTTTGTTAATCTGAAACGTCACTACTCCTAACTGCTGCATGTTGTGTAATGTCCTTTTACATGCTATGCTAAAGCTAGCTAACAGCCTTCTTTATTCCACTTAGCACTAACAGCCATGCTACACACTCCCATTGCATGGTGTGTGCTAATAGCCATGTAACACCACATGCTAACTTTAACGACCAACTACGTCACATGCTAACTCTAATGGATAGGCTACTACACACTTCCTATCACATGGTGTATATTGTAGTAGCCATGCACCATTCTGCAGCATCACATGCTAACTCTAACGGCCAGCTGTGTCACATGCTAGTTGGAATGTGAGGGGTGCCCAGCTTTACTGCAGATTACCTCGTCTGAAACTGATGGGTCTCCACAAGGTCTAATTAACCTTCTTTCCTTTCTAGCCGTCTCTCTCTCCCCCCCTCCTTCGCCACCTCTCCCTCACTTACACACACATTATCCCATCAATCTTCGCGCCTTCGCTCTCCTCCTAGCCTCTTTCATGTGGGGCTAATCCTGAAAAATCCTGTTTCGCCGGCCTGTAAAATGGTGTTTTGCACCCACTGTAGGCAACTGTAGCTACTATTTCCTGTTAGTGACCAAACGTGTTAAAACTGATTTGATGGGATATTTGCAGACTTCATTTGTTGACTTTGCAAGTTTGCCCCTGCTGTGCCCCTGAGGTTCTGCACTGGTTTTGTCATTTGCTGACTAAATGCAGACTAGGCTAATGTTAGGGGCCCAGCCTCTGTGATGTATATCTAGAGCCACTGTGGCCCCAGTGTTTGCATTGCCCAGTGCTACGTACACAGTCCTGTCCGTGTGTGTGTGTGTGTGTGTGTGTGTGTGTGTGTGTGTGCTCGCGCCATGACCTCCTCTGTCCAGACGGGACGCCCGCGTCCCCCTGCTCCGCTCCGTGCCGCTCGTCGCTCATTTGTTTTGACAGCGGCATTAATTGAGGCTAAAAACAGTTTGGAGAGAAAAATTCCTCCCCGCAACAAGCTGTTCATTAGGAATCGCGCCGCTGTCAGAAAAATCTCCCGTCCGGTTCGCTGATGACCTGCGCGGAAACAGAGGTCCGTCCAGCAGCTCCAAGAGTGAGAGAGAGAGAGAGAGAGAGAGGTTGAATAAACTTTGTACTGCGGAAACAATCCCGAAGTGACACACTGCGAGGCGGGTTGGGGGAGGATGGAGTTTGCAGTGTTCACTGATATCCAGCTGGGTTGTCAACTGGCGGCCAGCCAGGCACGCAAGGCAAGCCTGGCTCTGCTCGCAGCGGCGGCATGAGAGGCATACTGTATGCAATAAAAAAAAAACGCCTCTTCCGTTTCGCTTATCCGTAGCTTCAGGCTTCTCTCACATATTTCATACACACACACACACACACACACACACACACACACACACACACACACACACACACACACGTGGAGGAAAAACAACCTCTCATGACAAAAACCAACTCGTTCAGGCTCTCTGTAAAAAGTGCTTGTATCGTCGTTGCCTGTTTGGGTTCGATTGGCGTGGGTTAAAGTGTGTAAATGTTGTCAGATACAATAAAGCAGCATTGCCCTTGATTTTGTCATGATTGGTTGTTTTTCCACGAATATATGCACATTTTTATTTTCACTGTCAGTCCATGTTTTGACAACGGTTTGCAAGCAGGGCCTAATCATCTATGCGCCAATGTCCTCTTTTTCATTTTCTGAGTTTTTAGTTTATTCAACAGTGCCTGTTGTTATTACACTCGATAAAAAGCAGGGATCCAGGAAGTGTTCGTTAAATGTTTAAATCTCTGCACGTTTCTGTAGGTTGCTTAGGATTGGAGCGGAGATGCGAATTGGATTATAATCTGCCCCACTTCTGTTATCCGCCCTCTCAGTCGGGTACCGAGGAACCACGACTAGACATGTGCGGCCGTAGCGTGGCGCATTTGTGTTTTGATTGGAACAGAGAGCACATTAGTCACTCATGTCTGTGTGTGTGTGTGTGTGTGTGTATGTGTTTGTATGTGTGTGAACTGTGAAGGGGGAGAGAGTGCCCTGCCCTGACGTTGATGATGTACAGTAGAGCAGAGTGGTCATTGGCGTGCGCTTTATCCACTCCACTTGGCGAGATGCGTGACTCTCGTGACTCCCCGCTTCCCTGCGCAGCCGAACAATGCACACACACACACACACACACACACACACACACACACACACACACACACCCTCTGGGAGACGACGCTCTGTATTGAACCGCCACCGTATATGTTTGAGTTAAATATCATTCGCCTTTGTTTTTTCAGGTCAAGGCATTTTGTGCGATGGAAATAGTGCTCCGAGCTCTCTCTCTCTCTCTCTCTCTCTCTCTCTCTCTCTCTCTCTGCCTCTCTCTCTCTCGTCTGATTGAAAACGCCCTCTCGGTTTTCTTGGATATGCATTAGTCCCCCTGCGACTGTAAACACAAAGGCGAGCTCGCTAAAGGCCTATTCCCCATCGGGCTGGCTAGCTCTCAGCACCTTCAGTCACGGAACGCATACAATCCATATTTATAAGTCTGAGGTTACCAGAACACCCGAATAATTAACCGCTTTCTCTTAGCGAAAGACTTTGATTAAGGCACTGCTAGTCATATTATGCTAGTCATATTATATTATTAAACTGAGCATAGTTTTTAGTTTGTTCGAACAGTATGATTAAAAATTAAAATTATAATCATTCCTATCTATTCACAGTCTTTTGTATGACTTGTAGGCCCATGTGCTGTTACAGGCTTTGCTTTAACATTTTAGTTGTGTTTTAGATTGGCATTAATTGTGCATTAATCTCGTAGCAGTTTGTGGATGGTGGGCTGTCCCTTTGGCTAATTAGGAGAGATGCATTATTAACGCACTGCCGTTTGTTGAATGCAGACTTCAATGTAGATTTGTTACTTTTTTCTTTGCGGGTCCTTGCTTCTTCCCTCTGTGTGTGTGTGTTGTGTGTTATGTGATAGCGTGTGTGTGTGCGTGTGCGTGTGCGTGTGTGTGTGTGTGTGCGTGTGCGCGTCATTCTTATGAAAACCATGCGTGTTGATCCGACTTGAGTAGCCCTGAAAGCGTCGCGTTCCAAGTGCAAAACCTCGGAGGTAAATATGTAAAATTGATGAGCCTTAAATCAAGCGTGGCTTTTGTTGTTTTTCCAGCCATTTTCTGTCATCTCAAAGCATGTATGAATGAAGATTTCTTGCGCGGATACATCTGCATCTGTCTGTGGTCAAAATCAGATCAGGGTCATGTGAAGGTGCCAGTTTGACTCTGTTATTTTAAATTTGTTTGTTTACTTAATAATTGTGCGATGCATTCAGCTATCCAGAAGGGCATTCACCCGTGACTGTGTGTGTGTGTGTGTGTGTGTGTGTGTGTGTGTGTGAGGGAGGGATTAAAAAGATGGGCAATATGAAATCTCCAGGTCTCTGTTCTTGTGCTAAAAGAGAATAATTTGTCCGTATATAGCCGTCATTACTTGATTTAACTTTTTGTGACTGTGTATATTTCAGTGTGTGTGTGAGTATGTCTGTGTGTGTATGTTTTGAGGTGGGGATATACTTGTTTTGCCATAAAGTAATAAGGTTTGTCTGTTCAGTGGAATTAGATGTGCAAGCATTGCTGGCAGTGTATGAGTT
>NC_063200.1:16992207-17002207 GCF_017589495.1 Alosa alosa
CTCACCACTAGAATCCATCCGTAAAGGCACTTACAGGACAAGAAAAGATGTACATTTCAGCGCTGCAGATGTGATCACTCGGGGGTTGGCCATGTTAGTCCAGCTCCTCTGAGCAGGCTATCTACATGAAGCCGAGTGGTTGTGGTCTTCAGAGCTCCACTTCTGCTTGGCTTCACTCTACTGAATTTAGGAGAAAAAGAAAAATGGAAAACCACTGTGCCTGAAGATATCAGACATTTTTCACAGCCTTGAATTACGATCTATTTTCAAATCTTGAACGGCCTAGTCTATGCCTGAGAACTTTAATCGGTTACACTTTACTTGACAGTGTCGACATGACGCATGACATGAGTGACATGACACTGTCATGAATGTGTCATAAACAAGTCATAAACGTTTGACATAACGCTGTTATTATCATATATCTGTTATTAAGTGACAATCGGTCTTTGTCATAACAAGTTAAGGTTAGGATTAGGTTTAGGGTTAGGGCTAGGGTTAGGGGTAGGGTTGGGGTTAGGATTAGGGTTAGAGGTTAGGATTAGGGTTCGGGTTAGGATTAGGTTTCATGTGTCATGACCGTGTCATGTGTTCACGACAGTGTCACGTCACTCTTATGTTACCCTTTAATCTCAACTGATGATCTCAACAGAATAGACAGCTAAAGCAGAAATACACATGAAATCCCGTTAACCCAAACATCTCATAGACTTCAGAAGGTTCCTTGGTGTTTTATGCCCCCAGCATTGTCTTCAAGGCAGCGTTGCCTGGAAGGCACTAGGGTTAGGCATGGGTTAAGGTTAGGGTTAGTGTTGGGGTTAGGTGCCAGCAGTGGCGGCACTGCCTGGAAGACGGCGTTGGGGGAATAAAACACCATTGCGCCTTCAGAAGATGGATAACTCGAATAAGGGCCCGGTTATTAGTACTGATTTCAATGAAGCAACATATCTGCCTTGATGTGAGTTTGGGGAGTGTGTGTTGATGTGTGTGTGTGTGTGTGTTGTGTTCTACACACACCTAGGGGTGCCGAGGGGGCCCACACGCTCCTCTCTCACCTCCCTCACGCAGGCGCCCGGTGAGTATGGCTGACTTCAGCAGAGGCAGTCTGTTGCTCCTATCCAGCAGAGAAGCTTTCTCGACACACACACACACACACACACACACACACACACACACACACACAAGCACACAGCTCATAGGCAGCTAATGTTTTATCTTTGAGAAAATCCAGTAAAATATGCAGACTTTACTAGTGATGATTACCACCAAAGGTTCAGCATCAGTTGTGTAAGCCCTTACCATCGTGCCATTCACTGAGCCATCATCTCCATTATCCTATGTTGCCATCAGAAAAGCTTAGCATAGTTCTAGTACTAACTCGCATAGACCAATATAGATAGACTAAATACCTACATGTAGGGGTGTCACGATTCTCCAAATCCTCGATTCGATGCAATTTTCGATTTTAAAGTCACGATTCGATTAGATTTTCGATCTTTTTTTTAATATTACTATTAATGCATTCCTTATATGTTATTTTTAAGTTAGTTTTAATTGATGTGAATGAACGAATACTTCCACACCGGTGATTTTAAAGTAGCAAGAGGGGCTTTGATTTTGGTAGGTTGATGTGTATATTTTAACTGGCTGCAGCCTAAAATTAGAGGAATGTTGACGCTGCAGTTCAGCATGTGCGTGTGCGTTTGTGCGTCTTGGCATACATGCTGGATGTGAAATTGGGGCTGTGGCTGCATCGTCGATTCTACTTTTAAGTTCGAAGTTTGAGATTGAGATGTAATTTCGATCGATTTCGATATAAAATCGAAATCGTGACACCCTTACCTACATGGTTTTCTTCAGATGTGTATCACATTGTATAGCTTGCTTTGAGAGTGTATGATTATGATTAACATTGTAATGCAGTACATTTGTACCATTGACTGGAACACTCCAGCCCATGAATTGTGCTAATGATAACATCTTGTTATTGCTAACATGCATGCAGAATGGCCAGATTGTTGCATTGTTTAGCTGTCTCAAATTCTGTTCTGTGGCCTCAAGCTTAGTTGAGTGTTCTCTCTAATTCAGTCAGGCTGTCGATGTAAACACGCATGCATGCTTATAATCACCACTGCTAACTTACATTCAGGCAGTTCCATTCTATTCATATGATTGTGATCAGTAGGAGTGCTATTGCTAATTCACATTCAGCTAGGAAAGGTAAACATGCTTGTATGATTATGATGATCTGGTTGCTGAGACAGATGTGCCTATCCCATATGCTAGCTGCTGCATGTCACACATCACATGATCACCCATCACAAACCCATACCTTCCTGATGGGGACACACGCAGACCGCTATCTTCACGCCGCTAGATGCACACCGCTAGTGCTGTTCCCATCCTCTCTACCCATTGGCACTAACTCCTCTTCAGAGCTTCTTCATCATGGCTTCTTCTAACACCCACCGGGGTCCTGCTTACTAATGAGGGTTTGCTCCTTGGCACATTTAAGAGTTTTGCCATTGCCTTTAATAGCATGTAAGTCATGAGGATTTGGATCTGTTTGGTGACACGAGGGCAGGAAGCCAACACTTGAGCTGCAAACAGCAAAGTAAACAGCCCAGAGAAATGTTGAAGAAATGTTGACATCTGACCGGGGCATAGCTGTGTGTGTGTGTGTGTGTGTGTGTGTGTGTGTGTGTGTGTGTGTGTGTGTGTGTGTGTGTGGCCGCCTGGCCGTGCGCATGCATTTACAGTATGTGTGTTCGAGTAGATGGTGCTGCAGGCCAGCCGTTGAACAGTGCCAGGCTTGATGCCCACTGTGGGTGCCCGTGTTGGCTCAGCTCACAGCAGAAAATCACTGAGGGCAGCATGCCACATGTTTAACCACACCTAATGACTACATGTAATGACCTGTAATGAGAGAGAAAGAGGGGATGGATTTGGCACTCTATGATCAATTCAGTTTCTTATTAATAGTCTGTTTATGTTTACACAAATTCATCATTTGATCACAACCTTAGAAAAACAAACAACTTCATGTTTTCCCCTTCCTGAACCTCACAGGATTGAGAGAGAGTTGCGCTGTTGGCAAACTCTGGAAATGGTTTCGCCTCCTCAGTAAGCGTATGTGTGCGTGTGTGTGTGGTTGTTTTGTCACGCATACCGCACACATACACCTTTTGTGTGTGTAAATTTCCCTGTATATTGATGAGTGGGTGTACGTTTCTTGGGGTAAGGTTGTATGGTTCAAAGTTTAAATCTTTATAGCTGTGTGTGCGTGTGTGCGCGTGCGTGTGTGTGTGTGCGCGTGCGTGTGCTCGTGTGTGTGTGTGTGTGTGTGCGTGTGTCCTGAAGGCTAATTCTTTCTTGCGTGGTGGCAGTGTTTAAGTGAAGGCTGAGTGGGGTACACGAAGAACTGCATTGCTCTGACCCACTAATCAAACGTGTTCTCCTTTATCAGGTGATGAACTCGGGAGACCCAGGGGGAATTTCAACGAGTGAGTATCAACATCTCAAACCAACTTCATAATATACTGTTTCTGGAAGTCGATTTGTTGAATATACGCACTCTGCAAACTCTTGAGCAGATAAGACATTATGGGCTGATTAGCTGATACACATACAAATTCTTTTTCAGTTTTGTTAACATTGAAGGACAGAGCATTATGGCCTTGGTGCTCGATCTTTAAATGCCCCTCAAGTTATCTTTTGTGTTTTTTGGACGTTGATCCCTACTTGTTTCCAACACTTGTTCTCTTTCTGCCACATTCTTTATCACCATCTCCATGAACCTGCATATTATAATCATTTGTGTGTAGTGGGTGGGTGAGGTAATAAGAGCTTTGGCACTTTTTGGGTGGACAGATGTTCAGAGTTTCTTGCTTGATAAAGTGTGTGCTAACTACACTACTACAGTATCTTTTAATACTGCTGAGAAACGGAGCATGATTGCATTTTTTCAGTCGACATCAAGAACTGTTTATACTCTCTCTTATTAAAGCGTAACTCTTGCCAGTTGTCCAAAACCTTTCTTTTTAGTAAACTCTGTGTACACAAACAATGTTCTCAATGCTCGTTCATGTGTAGAGACCCTGGTGGTTCTTCGATCAAAGTTTCATGTTGTGTCGCCTTTTTAGTGTTTTAAAAATAGCGATTTTGATGCGATCATGCATCAAAATAGTAGTGCCCTAGCACTCCCATTCAAAAGGCCATTTGACCCGAAAACGTCAATATGGTCAATCTTAAAAGTGGCGCTTCCGACATAATTATGCGTTTAAATGAAAGTTTGACTCGGGTACATTCACAAAAAGACCCTAGGTTGCATTTTGGCGAGAGTTACGCTTTAACAAAGGGTAAAATTCCTGCATGTATCTCATTGCTACTGCACCCTGGTAGTGAGTCCTGAAATGCAGGATACAACAGTGTGTTTAGAATCACTTCTGTGTGTCCAGGAACAAACTGGCCAACAACGACTTGCTGTCTCTGGACCCCTTTGGCCCCTCCCAAACAGCTGGCTCCGCCTCCTCGGTGTCAGCTGCCGCAGGTAAGCGTACCTTTTTAAAATGACTTGCAATGAATAAATCCAAGTGAAAGTTTATATTCCTGGTGACTCCTCTTTAAAAGCTCCCCAGAAGTCTTGTAAATCTAAGCTCAGAAGTCATTCGGATAGAAGCCCTGTAACCTTTTTTCCCAAATGACCAAGTGGGAAGCGGCCTTGTGCAACGTCTATCACAATGGGAAATGTCTGAGCTCAATGTGGCCGTTTTGGCTGATTTGGGTATCGCTTTGATCAGCTAATTTCATGTTCCAAGTAAACTTGACCAGATCTCCCCTGATTAATTGTTAGAGTCAGTCCCCGTACGAGCTTGTACAGGCGAATCCTAAACGCCTAAAACTCAGCCTAACTCAGACACGTACTGTATAAACACACATTAGTCAATTCGTCAATATTCACACGGTGGTACCCAGTGAAATTGGTGCATTTAAAAGGAAATGTAGAACACACACACACACACACACACACACACCCACACACGCACAAACAGACACACACATGCTCCTACCCTCAATATAGTGTGGTCTCAGCTGACCTCGTCCATTATTGATGATGCGTATGGGGGGGGTGTGGGGGTGGGGGGTTCATCTCTAGAGAACCAGCCCAGAGCTCGGTCGTCACGGAAACCCATCGTCTCCACTCTGTTTTCCAGTTCTCACAGCCACACACAGTCCTACTCAATCAAGCAGGTCACATCAGCACTTTAATTACCACGTTTTCAGATCATAACCATAATTATTGTTATTATGTGGTTCTTCCTATTCATTTTGACGTCAATTTGCTTGTATTTTGTCTATTTCCCTTCTCAGTATATAATAATTTGAGGTGTCTGTAGACTTTATTGTGTTGTTTGTTGTACTGTTTATCATTGTGACATTTTTATGGTTTTATTCTGTGTTTTTGGTTATGCTTATGATTTGCATTTTTAGTTTTAGTTTCTTCCATTGTGCTGTATTTTTGTTTCTTTTTTTTTTATAGTATCCTTTTTCTCTTCGGCGCGTAGCACCAGCCTGCTGTTCTGGGTGTGTTTGTCGGTCTTGTCCCCATCTCATATGGGGACACTGATTCCTGGGGAAGAGTGTGGAGGAATGTGATTCTCGCTCTTCCCTAGAGTCCCACACTGTCTCCTCTCCCCCCTCTCTCTCTCTCTCTCTCTCTCTCTCTCTCTCTCTCTCTCTCTCTCTCTCTCTCTCTCTCTCTCTCTCTCTCTCTCTCTCTCTCTCCTTCTCTCCCTCTCTTATGCTAACATGTCTAGGAAGGGGGGAGGGCTTCTCATGATCCTCTCTCTGACACCATGGCTGTCTGTGACCCGAGGGCCAATCATAATCCTCTGACCCTGACGAGGGCCAATCATAATCCAGAGTTAATTGGCACCTCGGGAGGTGAGAGGGCGGGTCTTGGGGGGGCCCCCGTGTCACGGATGTTGTCAAACACGATCTCGTTGCCACGAGGATTGAAAGAAGAAAAGAGTGTCTAGAAAGAGAGAATGGGAATGAGGGATAGAGAAGGGAGATTCCGTTCCACGTGAAAGAAAAGTGCATGTGTGTTTGTTTTGTTTTGTTTTGTTTTGTTTTGTTTGTTTATTTTCATTGTTTGGTTTTCCTGTGTGTTCTTCATCCTTTCTTTTCTCCTCTCTGTCCTATCCTGTTTATAGACCTCTCCTCTCTCCTCTATCCCCCTCTCCCTCCATCTCCCCCCCTCCCGCTGAGAGAGACCGACTTGTGTGATGAGCCAGGTAATGTCAGGGTTAGAGGTCAACACACACACTCACACTCTATTTCTCCTGCTCTCACACTCTCATACACACACACAGTCACACACACAAGCAGCTAATGGCAACTGGCTGATATGCATGTTGTTTGTTCAGAGATGTTACTTTTGATACATAGCTAATACGCAATACACACACACACACACACACACACAAACACACATACCTCCACATTTTAGTAGTACTGACAGATTTATGTTGAGCGCTGAAATCGTATAGAAATATTTTTTCAGTCTTTAAAATTATTCTTGGCACATTTAAAGAAGTGTTTGGCCTAAATCTCCAGTCTTCACTACAGAACCCAAACATTACTCCAGGCTCATGAGAGGGAGATTAAGCAGAAGTCATATCTCATCTCTGTCACAGGGTGCTATGTGATAGCCTTGCATGCATGAGTGCAGAGGTGTGTGTGTTTGCACTGGGTGCGTATGTGTCTCTCTGTGTGTGTGTGTGTGCAGCAATTGTAGACGTTTACTTTAAAGCACTCAGGAAAGGCCCTTCACTCAGGCACACTTAATGCCATTTCACTCCCTGTAGCAGCAGCAAGATGTCTTCACACACACACACACACGCACAGACACACACACCTTCCTTCTTGTCTTAGGTAAGCTTACCGTATATGTTGGCCAATGTTGCATGGAGATTCTTCAGAATTGGCTGCTATTTCATAAGCCTCTTCTCCATCACTGGCCTAAACTAATGCAAGATGTTTTTACACCTGAAAACGTCCTCCATTAAACATCACCTCAGGATTTGTTGGAAAAAATCCATTACAGTATAATTAATTTACAATTAATCGTTAATAATTGAATTTCTATGTATTTATTTATTCATAGTGTATATTTTCTATAATGTGACCTACTAAGGCAGCTAAACTGTCTCCTGGTATGGATTATTGTGTGTGTGTGTGTGTGTGTGTGTTTATTACATCGTGTTACTGGCTATGGCCCTCTGAATTGAATTTTGTAAATGTCTTCTTAAAGCGCGGGCAAAGACAGTTTGACCCCTGTGCACTTGATCTTTGTGCTGCTGCTCACTGTTTGCTATTCTCTCCTCTTGTATACAGCTCTCATGTGTGTGTTTGGTTTGTGTGTCTGTTAAACTGTGTATGTACTGTATGTTTGGTATGTTAACGTGTGTATCTGTGTTTCATAATCCCAACCAACCCGACCCCCCCCCCCCAACCCGCTCCTCTCTGGTGCCCCCTGCAGCCGAGGCAGTGCACCAGCAGGAGTCATCCCTCCAATCACCCCTGGGGGAGCCGATGCTACCCAAACCCGGAGCGGCCCTCCCTCCCCCCTCCCCCTTCTCCCTCTCGTCCCCTCCCCACACCCCCATGTCCCTGTGGGACGTCCCGGACGACCCCCTGCGCTCCAGCAGCGTCCCGCTCCCCGACCGCCCGCCCCCATCGCCGCCTTCCGCTCAGGATCCCCTCGCCGCGCTCTCCTGGTCCCAGAGCCAGTGGGTGGCCTTCAGCGACGACTTGGCGCCGCGTCGCCGTGGGGTTCTGCCGTCGGCAGCGGCGTTGTGCCGGCAACCGTTGCCACAGCAGCTCCTGCGTCGTCCCCAGTCAGTGCCGCCCGCCCCGCAGGCTGCGTTTGCCCGCTTCGCCCCGCCCGGTGCCACCCCTCTCCAGCCGGTCCTGCTCAGGCAAGAGACCGCCACCCTCAGGTCGGAGGACTCACCTGCACCCATGGACATCAGCGCCGTTGCTGCGCTGGCTAGCCTTAACAACGACGGTAACCATAGAGGCCTGTGTGCGTAGGCCTGTGTGTGTTGGCCTGCTGTGCGTTGGCATGGCATGCCACTGGCCTGGTGGGCACTCAGCTGGCACATGGCAGATACATGGAGAGCTCAGAACATGGCTTGGGATTCGCTGCTTGTTCATAAGCTGTCTAGAGAGTGCTTAATGGGGTCTTCTAGTTGCATTCTTTAAATGACCAAAACTCTGAGTGAGTAAAGAGTAGGGCACAGAAAGCTGTGAGTGTGTGTGTGTGTGTGTGTGTGTGTGTGTGAGTGAGAGAGCGCGACAGAGATAGAGATAGAGAGGCTGCTTCTTTGAGCAGGTAAACTGTAGTGATCATGTTCTCTGGAGCTTGGACCATGTCCTCAGCTCAGCTGTTAATCAAAGAGGGCTACCATAATATGCATGTGCCAGCTTGGATGCACATCTAAGGGTGTGTGTGTGTGTGTGTGTGTGTGTATGTTTGTGTGTATGTAGACCTGAGGCCTGGTCGTTTCTTTCTCATCAAGTGTGTGCAGTTCTTCTCACAAAAGAATGTGTGTTTCTCTAATGTGTGTTAATTTAAATTTCCCTTTGATCCTTTTTCCTGTTTTCTTTCATTTTGACTTTCTTTGCATTGTACACAGTCCTCTTTTGGTTTTGTTTTGTTTATTTTCACATTGTTTGTTTACATTTCTATTTGTGGTGTGTGTGTATTTTTGGTGTGTATTTTTGTTTTTCATTTTCTTTTTATTCTTTGGTTTTGACAGTTTCTGTTAAAATGTGACCTGACCTGAATGGAGTATTGTTTAGATTTGATTTATTTATATATATATTTTTTTTTATTCATGTTATCCATTTGTTGTTGTGTTTTTTTATTTTATTTATGTTCTCTATTTGTTATTTGTTGGGGGTTTTTGGAGCATGTTGTTAGCTCACAGCTAGCAATGTTTTTTCTGCCTGCCTGTTCCCCGAATACTAGTTGCCTCTGGCATGGATCTGTCTCTAGCCACATCAGAGCCACATCAGAGCCACATGAGAGCCAGATCCATTCCAGAGTATCATGGCTGTGTTTAGGGTTTGCTGTGATTGGTTCAAGAGAATGAATGAGCCTCTGCTCATGGTTGCATCATGACTACAGTTACACTTTAGAGCTGACATTTACTCTTGTTCTTCTTTTTCTCTCTCCCTCGACCCCTCTCTCTGTCCCCCTCTATCTCTCTCTCCCTCTATCTCTCTCTGTCCCCCTCTATCTCTCTCATTCCCCCTCCATCTCTCCCTCTCTCCAGTGCCTCCTCCTAACAGACCCACCACTCCTCTAAATGCGGGGGCTCTGGCTCCACCCCCTCCTCGCCCCTCATCACGACCCAAACTACCAGCAGCCAAACTGGCTGGTATCACAGAGCTGGTTAGTCGTGTGTGTGTGTGTGTGTGTGTGTGTGTCTCTGTGTGTGTGTGTGTGTGTGTGTGTGTGTAAGAACATATGTCTTGACTGCTGAATTGAGTTCCATGCTAATGTACTGACATCTGTGATGACGTGTGTGTGTGTGTGTGTGTGTGTGTGTGTGTGTGTGTGTGTGTGTGTGTATAGAGTCGGCCATTCAGCCCCCCAAAGGTGACCAACTCCAGCCCGCCCCCCACGGCGCCGCTGGCGCGGGCAGAGAGCTCTTCGTCTCTCTCCTCCAACGCCTCATTCAGTGCCTCCAACACTCCCACTGTGGGTAAGTCTCTCTCACACACACACACACACACATGCATACACACAAGCGCACATACACACACACAAACACACATATACACACACACACACGCGCATACACACACACAAACACCCATATACACACACACACACACACACAAACACACGCATACACACACACAAACACACATATATACACCCAAACACACACACACACACACACACACACACGTCATCACAGATGTC
>NC_063200.1:17009707-17037207 GCF_017589495.1 Alosa alosa
GGAGATAAAGCATTAAAGAAAAGATAGAATGTCAGGAAATTTTAATAATTCAAAAACAAAAGAGAAAAAAATCTTTAATACTTTCTGTGATCTACTTGGGCTTTTATAAAGTCAAAATGGTAGGGCTTGTTTTGATATGTATAGTTAACAAATAAGTGTAATATGAATCAATGTAAATGTACTGCATATCGTTGAAAAGAAAGCAAACAAAAAAAAAAAAAATACTGCACTAACAATCGTTCCGGCCATTTTGATAGAAAATGTTTGTTTCTGTTTGTGTCTATGAAAGTTGAGTTTCACAGGACCTGGTGAGGTGAATTTATAAACAGGACAGGATTTAAATCATGTTTCTTAAACAAACACCACTTTGTGCTCTTTCGATACATGTGTTTGCTACTTCCTGTCTTTGGAAAAACTTCCTGTTTTGTCTATGACTGTTTCCCATGGCCACAGTCTTTCATAGAACACACCAGAGGTGCATTGTCATGGAAACTAAAGAGGGCTTGCAGCGCATAGCTGCACCTATCAGAATCTAATGAACTACAGAACTTTTTGTTTGTTTGTTTGTTTGTTTTGTCTGTTTTTCATATCTCTCTTGTGTCATCACCACCCACCACCATGTGCAATGCAGGTAGAAGCTTTGGGCAGTGAACTGGGTTTCTCCAGTGAAGGGCTCTCACCCGATAGCAACGGACCCGGGCCACATAAGGCCCACGTTTGGTCCAGCTGTGGCCCAGTTCTGTAGTTGCCATCTGGGTTGTGTCAGTACAAAACCAAGCAAAAACAACCCACATCACTGACCCCAGTGCCTCTTTTCTACACCTACAACACTTTTTGATAAAGACCCCCTTTCTACGCTACACCTTTTATACAGCTAAGCACAGCAGAGAAAGAAGCACATTAATTTTCTCTTTTTGTTTTCTTTTTTTCCAACCTGTCTTTCTGCCATTTCCCCCTCTGTGTCGCTCTGTCTTTGCTTCTTTGATGTGCAAGTACCCTGTTCGTATTTTCTTGGATGTTGAAGGGAAAATGTTGACTCCTGTCTTTGTTCTGAACAGTACATACTGTCACAAACAGTTGTGCTATTCTTCTGATTTACCTAGAACCCCTTTCACCACAGGGCTGTCTTGTGTTTCCTGTGCTGGAGTTGTGTGTTAGGTGCTAGGGCCACTTAGGTTGGTCTGATCATTTCACCGTTCTCCAAGTCCCAAGTGCCAAGACACAGAGACTCGCTCTGTGAACACCTGAGCTCACTCACCTGCGCCCACCTGATACACCTCCCCATCCTTAACTCACTGGGTCACTCTTGAAAAGGAACGATGAGAAGATGAAGGAGAGAGAGAGAGAGAGAGAGAGAGAGAGAGAGAGATATAGAAAAGAGAGGAGGAGGATAAGGAAAGGAAGCTGCAAATAGACCGCTCCAACGCAAAGAGAGAAGCTTTGATGTGAATGCTTGTATCAGAAATGGATGGACGGAAACACTTGTACATATAGCCGTGTACTGTAACAGTTGAACACCCCCATAGCCTTTTTGTAGACAGAAAAACAACAGAAAAACTAAAGCACCAGCAACCCTTAAATCTGTAATGTGGAGCAATGAAGCCATTCACACCAGGAATGATAACTATAGCTATGACAACTATAACTATATCGCTAAAAGCGTCCACACTGGCTAATGATAAGATGAATATAATGGCTAAAATTTGATGGATTCTGATTGGCTGTCAGCTTTTATTGTTCTCAAAATTGCTCTGAAAGTGATCCCCAACGATATCGTTCTTCATGTCATTATAGTTATAGCTTATGTGTGGACGTCGTCATTCATATGAGCTAGAATGATATTTGTTTATAGTTATCGTTATAGTTATCGATCTTGGTGTGAACGGCCCTTAAGAGAGAAGGAGAGAGACTCAGCTGAGACTCCTCAGTCAGCTGTTTGGGAAAAGACCAACCAACCTTGTGGACTATTTCAGAAGACAAGACAAAAAATAGCACCACTGAAATCAGTGCCTTTAATCTACATTTTTAAAAAAATAGTTTACGTAACACACCTCTTGAAGTCCTCAGCTGAAATCTGGGAGAAGCATATCGGCTGGTTATCATGATAGCTTCTAGCCTTCTTTGGAAGACAACACTGCCTCTATACCTGGACTTGAGTCGAGTGCTTTCCCCTGTGTGTTTGGGACAACTTGGTGAACAGAGTCACTGCAGAGGACCTGCTAGAGTGCGATAGGCACTATCCCATAATTCCTGGCTGATTCGAGACCCTGCGGAGGATCCCGCTCCTCCTCAGAGCTGTGTCCCAGTCTCAGGCCTGGTCTGTTGCGGAGCCTGTTGTTGGTCTTGTCTGGAGTCAGTCTGTAATGTAGCATTGGTGTTGGTTGGTCACCAGCAGAACCTGAAGTGGTCAACTCTGCCTTTAGCAGAACCAGTATGGTCGGTCCTAAACTGGGGCGGCCATCTTGCCTTATCCTCATGCGAGGACCTCCTTTCTAAGAGCTTCCCAGACCTTGTGCCACAACTGAAATTGGGAGTAGCTTTGTGAATTATGTGATTAGTGCACACACACACACACACACACACACTCACACACACACACACACACACACATACTCAGTCACTCATACATTGAGTATTTATGTTGACACACACAAATGCATGGGAAAGTCAGCTTTTTTGAAGGTTTTCTAGCTTTTTGCCATTGTCGAATGTGGATGGTTGGGCAAAGCGTGGGGTGGCGGGTAGCCTACATTGTATGGATAATCCAGCAAGCCTTTATTCTTGAAAGGAGGTTAGAATCTCTTTTAACAGTTAAATATTCCCAAGGACCCCTTTGTTTAGCCCATGTTGTAGTGAAAATGAGAAGTGAATGGATTGAACTCACACCATGGTTTTGTTGTAGTAAAAATGAGAAGGAAATCGATGAGAAGTTGAACTCACGACACTGCTGTGCTGGTTCCAGGGCATCTGCAACTGTGCCTGTGGTTCTGTTGGTCCCATTTTAATGGGAGCTTTTAAAGATGTCCCAGACTGATGGGTTTTTAAAGTGTCTGCGTTTCAGTCTGAGTGGAGGCAATGCTAGCCCACAGAAGGATTTGGTGGTGAGCGGGTTTGTGTCAGTCAGTCAGCTGGTGTGTGTGTGTGTGTGTGTGTGTGTGTGACACTGAGCTGAGACTGATATCAGCTGTGTGTGTGTGTGTGTGTGTGTGTGTGTGACACTGAGCTGAGACTGATATCAGCTGTGTGTGTGTGTGTGTGACACTGAGCTGAGACTGATATCAGCTGTGTGTGTGTGTGTGTGTGTGTGTGTGTGAGAGAGAGAATGTGACTGCGGATAGCTGAGATGTGCGATCTGTACAGGGTCAGGGTCAGGTGATGTCCAGATGCTTCCAGCGACGTTGTTGCTCCCTGTGTGTCGTACACAATCCCCACACACAATGGAATATATGTGCAGTGTGTGTTTCGCAAGCTGGTTCTTGCTGACACACATCTCCAGTGAAAACTCTTTTTTCTTTTTGATTTTTCTTTTCTTGTAAATCACTCACTCTGTCGCTGTTGCGGTATCCCTCTCTCTCTCGTCTGGTTTTGTCTCTCCTGGTTTTTATGTTTGTTAAAGAGCGAAAAGCGAAAAAAAAAAGACAACCTGTATAAATGAATTTTTGTTCTCTTGTACATTTTTACAAATATATCTGCCACTTTTTGTCTTCACTTTGATTTCATTTTGTCTGTAATAAATGTGTAATATATAAATATATACAAATTTAAAATTACATCATAACAGTGTGGTCACCTCATTATTTCATTTGTTCATAACTATGAGTGATTTTGTGGTTGAAATTAATTGATAGCTGCCTTATTATTTCCATGTTTCATATTCTTGATGTCTTGATGCTAGCAGGATGCTTGGAAGGTTAAAATAATAATAATTCTAATAATTTTGTGGACATTGAAGCACAGTCATATGAACACACACACATTCTTGCATAACTTGCTTTTTAAGGACAAAAGTTGGGCCTGCTGAGAGGCACAGGCAACGCACACACACACACACACACACACACACACACACACCCTCTGTCCCTGCCCATGCACACTGCAGAGAACACAACATACAGGCTCATTAAGAGAGAGTGCAGCTCCTCGGTCAGTCTTCAGCCCATTTTTTCCCCTTAAAAAACCTTTTACTGTGTGGAGATTTTACCTACTGACCCTTGGAGGACCTCGTTTCGTGTTTCTGACTGACTGAGGTCTTCTGAACGGCCACAGTTGGCCTCTCCGTCTCTGTACAGGCTAACACGCTGCCCAGCAGGTGAAGTTAAGCTTCTAATGTATTTGTTTTACCCCTATTTGTGATTTAAAACTGAAACAAAACAGGGCATTTTAGATGTTATTGTTTTTGTAGCGCAGCTGCACAATTTAGTGGTTGATTTATCCATGTTTTTTTTTTCTTTTCTAACAAACAAGAGTACTGATATTTTTGCTTGAATTACTTAGACAGCTCTCTTCTCTTTTGTCTCTCTCTGTCTTCTCTCTCTCTCTCTCTCTGTAATTCCATGTGAATTCACAGTAGAGGGAGATCAGTTGCATTGAGGCAGCACGCTATCTCGGCTTCTTTCGCCAACACTTCTGTGGCCAACGCTGCAGTAGTTCTCACTAGCCCCTACAGACCTCCTCCCTGACTGACCAAAGGCGGTTGGGTCGGGGGTGGGGGGTTGGTATGGAATCATTTCAAACAGACTGTACACATTTTTCGCTCTGAGGTCTGGGAGGTTAGCATGCGATTGAGTGAGCACTGTGTAGCTTTCTTCTCTGTCTGCTTGTCACGGCCCTGTTTGCTTAGGGACTCCGAGGGACGGTTGGAGAGAGTTACTGGAGAGCGACATCACTTCTGTTTACGGTCCATTTGGTGCTGCCGCCGCCTCCCCTCCTGCCGGCCCAATCTCCCCCACTCACATGAGCAGAACCATCTGAACAAACAGACCAGCTCTATGGCTGCTGCAGAAGACACGAGGTTACACTCTGTCTGCTTGTTCTTTCACTCTTCTACATGTGCCTTTTATTAATGAATGACATTTTTTGTTTTATTTGTATTTATTTATATTTTGTGTCCTAAATAAAACTCGGCTATGCTGTCAGTGTGTCTTCTGTGGTCACGTCAGACACAAGTCCTTTGTTGCCCCCTTCTTTCGCTGCACCATCTTACCTTCCTTGTGGCGATTTCTCTGATTTCTTCGTACACTTTCGGTCACTTCCCCTCCTGTCCTACAGTTTGCCTTTGCAGGTGGGTAAATGCCACCACTGCCTACCTCTTCTGTACCTTTCTCTTATTGGTCATATTTCATGGTTTGGTTTAGGGATTTGAAAGGGTACAGCTGCCAGACTTAATCTATGATTGTTGTTGTTGCTGTTGTTGTTATTGTTGTTATTTGAGGGAAACAGATTTTAAACATTTTATACTAATAGTTAGGCCAATATATTTATACTATGTTGTCTAAGGATTGCAATCTGTTTTTATAGTTTTACATTTATTTTCTAAACATTTAATTAAAGTTGCCTGTAGGCATCCCCAAAGGTTTTTTTGAAGACCCAACGTTAACTGGCTTTATTCATCACGTGTGATGAGTTAAATGAAACGGAATGAATAGATATAATTACCTTTCAACTCTACTCAAATAACTAGACATTCAACATAGTCCAACTGGATTATCAAATTAGGAGCATTCCTGAATTAGTCAGTAGCATATAATTACAATGGATTATCAGTTTTAAGAAAGGAATTGCATGTCTGTGACTACAAAAAATAGATGTTGTGCTTGGGTGTGTAAACTTTATAAATGCCACCCTCTGTAGTAGCTGCTATGTATGGAACGTGTTACAAAGATGATGTCACAGGACATCTTTGAAACTGTTATTGTGACATCACAAAGACGCCTTGCAAACATCTTGACGATGCTTGTTGTTCTTCTCATGATGACGCTTGGCCATACGTTAGCGATGTGCATTTAAGTACCAAGGCCAACAATTAAATCATGTTTTCATAAAGCCACGCTAAACCCTAGTGGAGTGTGTGTATTTGTGTGTGTGTGGCATCTCTCCAACCCATTTACGGGTTGGCATTGATACAATTGGCCATCTGCCGACATGTATTAGAGCGACGGCTCGTCCTGATTGGCTGTCTTGAGTGACACGGCAGCTGCAGAAGCTTGGGCAGCAGAGACCAGCTCCTCTGAGGCGACGTCTGACTTCTCCCTCTCCCACCATCACTCCATCATTCTCGTCTCCTTCTCCCTCTCTGACCATCACTCCATCATTCTCGTCTTCTCTCTCTCCCTGTATCACTCATTCTATTCTTCTTCTTTCTCTTTGTTGTTTGCTTTATTTTCATGTTTCTCTGTTTGTCTGTATCCCCTTTACTTTCCCTCATCATCATTCTTTTGCCTCCTGTGTGTCTGTGTGTCTGTGTGCGTGTGTGTCTGTGTGCGTGTGTGTGTGTATTATAGACGTGCATTATAGTCGTGTGAATAATCTTGCGTGTCCTGCGGTGGTGATACCGTTCCCCGTGTTCTAGTAGAGCTGGCGAGCGAAGCCATGGTTCAGCAGAAAGCCGTGAGGAGAGGGGAGAGGTGAGCGAAGCGAGAGAGCAAGAGAGGGAGAGAACGAGAGCATGGCCTTCCGTGCTGGGTGAACTGAGGCACGTCATCGGTGATTTATCAGCAGGCCGGGGGTCATTGGGGAATTACCACACATTAACTCCCATGATGCTCTTGGACCCACCCTTCCCCCAGGTTCTGCCTAGCCCGACCCCTCCCACACACACACATCCACACACACAACCCCCCACCCCCATGAGCCAGGAAGGAGTACTGTGTGTGTGTGTGTGTGTGTGTGTGTGTGTCAGGTCGCAGTAGCCCCGCAGTCTGCTGCTCTTTAAGGCTAATGTGGCTCTCACATGAATGCGGGACTCCAGGTAAATGTCTCCGTGTTTGGATCATACACGCGCACCCCGAGGCCCTCCGCAGTACAGAAGGACAGAAGGCCATTACCAAACATGAGGGAGAAAAAAAAAGACATGGTTACATACAGAGAGCTTTATTTCCTGGGCGTGTGTGTGTGTGCGTCTGTGCATTATATGCTTTGATGAATTGGACCAGTTGACATGCATTAGACCAATTATTCTGGTTCTCTGCTTCTCTCTGTCTCTCACTCACTCCCTTGCACTCACTCATTCACACACACACACACACACACACACACACACACACACACACACACACATATACACACACACACACACACACACACACACACACACCTGCAGGTATGTTTAGGGTTTGTACTCTCGAAAAGAAGTGTTGGAACAATGAGATCAACACTCAGCCGTCGCCCGTGGCTCTCAAGTGACACTTCTGCAGTGACAATGTCAGACGACATCAAACGCCACGTCTCTTTCCTAAAAGCCCTCGCTCAGACCCGATCGTGAGATGATTGGCAGGCCAGAGCAGGAAGGCCCAGGCACTGTCTGAGGGGGGGGGGGTTTCGCCGCTCACTGCTCTGAAATGATTGGCTGATGAGTGAGTGGTCATGGTTATTATGCAGCACTGATTGGTTGAGCAGTGGCTTGGGGGTAAGGCCAGAGTATGATTTCATTAGGTGGGGCTCAGTGAATTGCTCTGATGAACTGGAAGACCGAGAGAGAGAGAGAGAGAGAGAAATGAAAGGAGAGAGAAAGAGGGACACAGGAAGAGAAGGAAAAGAGCGTGCCACAGTGAACCGATAAAAGCAACCCCCCCCTCCCCACATGCACACAAACACACACACACACATCCCCCCCTCCATCCTTGGCTTTCGATGATGGCAGGCAGGACGCCCCATGAAGGTTAGCGTGCAACCCAGGTCTTTGTGCAGTACTGAACTCTCAGCATGGAGATGGGGCAGAAGGGGAGGGTGTGTGTGTGTGTGCATGTGATGTGTGTGCATGTGATGTGTGTGTGTGAGGGAGAGAGATATGTGTGTGCACATGAATTTATGTGTGTGTGTGAATGTGTGTACATGTTTAAGTTGATGTGTGTGTGTGTGTGTGTGACTGAATATACATGTTTATAACTGCTTTGTTTACCAAAGTGATTGCGTGTGTGTGTGTGTGTAGGTCTGGCTGTAGTATTGAAATGGGACCATCGCCCTCACGCTCACCGCCATCTCTCTGTGAGCCCTTCCTCAGGGGTACTGCTTTGCTTCTTTTATTTATTATTTTTTTTATTAATTTATTTATTTGTTCCAGCTCACATGAAACCGCCGCCCACCAGGAAGCGCTTTATGTGGTCGTCATGGTCCCCATTAAAGAGGAGAGACCAAGGAGCTTCTCCTGGGGCTCTTGTCTTTGTCTTCAAGAATAAGAATATGGCATCTGGGCGCAGGGATCTTTTTTCAGCCAAGATTTTGGTCAAGAGGACTAATGAGCACAAACACAGAGGAAATGGGAACCAGGAGAAATGAGAACCGGGATAAAGAGGAGAGTCAGAGTAGGAGTGGAATATCAGAGTGAGAGGAGTGGGGGGGGGGGTGGGGGGCTGTTACCTTTGACACGATGAATCATCGGTCCCAGGAGGACAGAGCCAACCCAACTCAGCACATCATTTCAGTGCAGTTGAGAAAGCAGACACACACACACACACACGCACACATACATACATACATAAGAATACACACATACATACGTCATGCAAACACAAACACAGACACGCTTGCGGTAAACTCACCCCAGCCATCCAGTAAAAAAAAGCACACTCCAGTAAACAAACATTCATTGCCCTGATCACTCACACACACACACACACACACACACACACACACACACACACACAAACACTGATTCCACCACCACCACTCAAAGCTCCCTATCTGTGAACGCACACATGCACTGACACACACTGCGGAAATGTTCCCATCATAAATATTTGGACTTGGTCTTAATTGAAAGAGTCTGTCCGACTCCACCGCTGGATTGTTCATTTAAACACACTCTCTGTGGCGTCCATTTCCTTCACATCTCCCTCGGTGCCGTCTTTCCGACAGGACGGGGTCAGTCAGAACAAAACTGCTCTGGTATATTGGTAGTCGGCACAGCACTGCCCTCTAGAACAGTGGGCACAGCTCTGTGTTCTAGAATAGTGGCCACAGCTTGATGCTCCAGAATAGAACAGTGGACACAGCATGATGCTCTAGAACAGTGGACAAAGCTTAATGCTCTTGAACAGAGGGCAAAGCTTTATTTTCTAGAACAGTGGGCACACAGCTGGATGCTTTAGAACAGTGGGCAGAGCTTGATGTATTAGAACAGTGGGCAAAGCCTGATGCTCTTGAACAGAGGGCAAAACTTTATGCTCTAGAACAGTGGCCACAGCTGGTGCTTTAGAACAGTGGGCACAGCTGGTGCTCTAGAACAGTGGGCACAGGTTGATCCGCTAGAACAATGGCCACAGCTTGATGCTCTAGAACTAATGGCGCAGCTTGATGCTCTAGAGCAGTCGGCACAGCGTGGTGTTTTAGAACAGTGGGCACAGCTCTGTCGAACACAAAGTACCAGCAGGCACTGCGTATCCTGGCTTGGCCCCAAAGCTGCAACTAATGATTATTTTTACAATTCAAAAATCTGTTGATTATTTTTTTTTTAGATTAGTTGTTTGGTCAATAAAATGTCAGGAAATGGTGGAAAAAATGTTTTAAATGGTTAATTCAATAATTGACAGCTAATCGATTACTTGATTAAGTGTTGCTGCCCTTTCTGGCACTGTGCAGTGTTATGACATCCCATTTTATTCTTTTAGCTTTCATCCAAAGGGACTTACGTTTGAGGTACACCGGTCACACCTCAGTAAGTTAGAAGAACTTTGAAGTGAGCGCAAATGACTACTAAAAGAGAAGACAGAAGACATGCACCGTAAGTGTGTTGGGCATGTCCATGGTGTCGGTGGAAGGTTAGCCTGGCACGGCTTCATCACCGTCTATTCAGTACTTAGCTGGACTTGGGTCAGAATGGCATGATTGGCTTTGACCAACAGCTGACTCTAACCTCTGTAGTCTGCGTTAGTTTGTTATGGCTTGCAGCTGCACCCTTTTGGTTAGTTTGGCAACTTTATCCTTTAGAACAGTGGGCACAGCTGGATGCTTTAGAACAGTGGGCACAGCTGGTGCTTTAGAACAGTGGGTACAGCTGGTGTTCTAGAACAGTGGGCACAGCTGGTGCTTTAGAACAGTGGGTACAGCTGGATGCTTTAGAACAGTGGGCACAGGTTGATCATCTAGAACATGGCTGCACCCTTGTGGTTAGTTTGGCCTGACTTGAACCTGTACAGTGATAGATGTTGGGATGTGGCTTGATTCTGTGAAGTGTTAGTTAGCTTGGCATGACCTGGGCTGGCAATACACTGCTTGGCATGGTGGCACGCTCATGCAGTGGCCTAATGGTGCCCTGTTCAGTGTCATGGAGCCTGGCACATCTCAGGTTATGTGTGTGTGTGTGTGTGTGTGTGTGTGTGTGTGTGTGTGTGTGTGTGTGTGGCCAAGCTTGGCAGAGCACTGGCATGAATGCTGTTTGCAGTATGTGCTGTGTGTGTGTGTCTGTCTGTGTTTGTGTGTGGGCATGTGGTTTTGCTATTTCTATGGTAAACATGCAGTCAACATGGATGGAATCAGTGGATGAATGCTTACAAACAGCAGGTGTGTGTGTGTGTGTGTGTGTGTGTGTGTGTGGCACGCGGGCGGGCACACATGTGATTGTTTGAACTGTGATTGGCATTCTTTGTTTTTTGAGCATACAGGGTCACTGTTCTTCAAACTTTTCTAGGCTAATGCATCTGGAGTGGGTTTTAGTGCATACACATTCGTTGCGTGGGTGTGTTTGTGAGTAGAAAAATATTTGTGGACCTGTTTTTACTCATTCGTCCATATAGCTCCCCACCCCCAAGTGTGCGTGTGTGTGTTGTTTGTCTCCCCTGTGCCTCTGAAATGGCGAGTGGCACCACACCTCTGTTCAGTGGCCGTGCTACACGCGATTCACACCGCGTGTGCTTTTACACATGCGAGCGCGGGTCTCCAGGGAAGCCGGCAGACTGCTTAAGCATGCGCCATAAAAACATGTTTGCATGTCTGCGTGTTGGCAACTTGATGTGTTTGCGTTACAGGATAAATTATCAATGAGAGTAGGTGTGTTTTACGCCATAGATAAACATGATTCAATGGTAACTCAGAATTGTAGACATATGACATGCAGTTTGAATAATAATACATTTTCAAGACAAAATTGTGGACTGGCTTTAGTCATTTATTTGAGTGTATGTGTGTGTGTATTTGGGGGGTCCCTAATGTTTATTTATTCCACATGCATATAGCCTACCTGCTCAGATATAGCATCACATACGCCTAAGGGCAATACTAGCTAAGTGTACAACACCACTCTGAGATGGACTGGTGTTTAACTGTGAGGATGGGCTTGACTGCGCAGTCTCCAGACTTTCCTCTGTTAATTTGTGTCAGGCGATTCCGCGCCATGGAAGTAAAGTAGTATCAGGCAGGGACGCCGCTGTTCTCCCCAGCTCTGCTCTGCTCCGCTCTGCGTGTAAAAGTGTTGAGTCTGCGTGTGAGGCGGCACCTCCCGCCCTCTCTCGCCTCTCGCACTTCCTTCCACATCTCCCTGCCTTTTCATCTCTCTGGCTCTCTCTGTTCGCAGCCAAAGCCCGTCGCGCACTCTCGGTGACACGTTATTGCGTGATCCCGGCGTGTTTTTAAAAGCCTCTCCGCCTGACGTGCGAGAACGATTGTTTAACTGTTGCACTGTGGGCTCGCGGTGATAAGTTATGTATAACAGAGCGGCTTGAGACGCGGCGGTGTGAAATGATATTTGACAAGATGGATTGCGTTCCATGGTCTCTGCGTGCGTGCGTACCTCTCCCTCTCTCCTGCCTGCCCTCCTGCACTCCTCGCGCGCACAGGCATCGCACAATCCAGTCAGCGCGCTCCAGCGCACCTTTCTCCTACTCTCCATGAACGAACGGTGTGTGCTCACGAGAGGTAATTATTGACGCAGGCGCCGCCGCATTTTGAGTTTTACTCATCTGACACGGTCCATTGAGCTTTACCAAACATTTGGCTTGCCTTGCATATTTGAAAATGCGTCCATTGCAGCGCACCTAGCTTAAAAGTCAGAAGGTCAGTCTGATAGACTTTTATGAACAAGGGTTGGAAATTACTTACTTCTAAGACGTCTGGAACCTTTTAGCCTTAGGTATATAAAAAAAACTGGACCTAATTACAATTGGCCAAGCACCAAGCACATGTCCCTTCATGCCTTGAGTGAGTTTTAAGGTACAATGATTGATGAAAGTGTTGAGCAGGTATACACAGCCAAGGACTTGCAGTTAACATTTAACCAGGCCACCTTAGCAGACACACTGAATGTTTCTCAATCCCCTGCAGAACTGGTCTGGTCAAACGCCCTCCCCCACAACTACACTACTGATCCAACTACACCTGAGGGGAACACGAAGGAGCCGCTGCAATGAAACACTTCAGACTGAAGAACCTGTGGAAAGCCATGACCGTAGGACAGGCTGGTGGGGCGATTGAAGCGGACGCCAGTGGGGGTCAGTCCAGCCCAGACTCAAGCCCCAGCCGTCGGCCAGACCCTGTTGACCTGGGCTTCACCGTAGTGACCTCGCTGCCCGGTCCTCCTCGGGGCCAGTTGGACGGCAGCGTGTCGGACCGGGACAAGACGGGAGCCACGCTGCTGTTCTCGGGCGTCTTCTTGGGTCTGGTGGGCATGACCTTCACGGCCATGGGCTGGATCAATTACGAGGAGAGCCGCGCTTTCGAGTGGACGCAGTTCCTGGGGCCCGTGCTGCTCTCGGTAGGGGCCACGTTCGTCTTTATTAGCATCTGCAAGTTCCGGATGATCTCCTGCCTGGCCTGCGGTCAGCAGGAGGACGATGGTGGCAGTGACGGCAGAGGAGCCGAGGACAACAGCGAGCTGTCACGCAACCAATCCTTTGTCTTCGCGGGCATCAACCAGCCAATCACGTTGCACCGTGCCACTGTGGTCCAGTACATCCCACCCCCCTACGCGTCTGTCACGCAGGAGCCGGGTGTCCTCAGTGGTCAGCTCCCGCAGGGCTCCGCCCACAGTCCGCCGCAGTACTACAGCGTGTGCCCGCTAGAGCGTCCAGCTCAAAGCCGCAGTGCCAGCCTTGTGCCCAGCGCCCCGTCCAGCCGGCGGGAAAGCAGGTACCTGCCACCCCACTCTCTCCTCAAACACACACTCCTCAAACACACACTGCTCTATCACACTCCTCAAACACACACTGCTCTAACACACTCCTCAAACACACACTCCTCAAACACACACTGCTCAAACACACACTCCTCAAACACACACTGCTCTATCACACACTGCTCAAACACACACTGCTCTATCACACACTCCTCAAACACACACTGCTCTATCACACACTGCTCTATCACACACTCCTCAAACACACACTGCTCTAACACACACTCCTCAAACACACACTGCTCTAACACACACTCCTTAAACACACACTCCTCTAGCACACACTCCTTAAACACACACTCCTCAAACACACACTGCTCTAACACACACTGCTCTATCACACACTGCTCTAACACACTCCTCAAACACGCACTCCTCTAACACACACTCCTCAAACACACACTGCTCTAACACACACTCCTTAAACACACACTCCTCTAGCACACACTCCTCAAACACACACTCCTCAAACACAAACTTCTCACACACACACACACTTGTTTTTACCAGCTGGGGCACAGCGTTGCTACCGAGACCGGAGCCTGGGACACTGTGTTCAGCTCCCCCAGGACAAAAACTATGTCATGAAATAAGGTGCATTTTTTTAAGGATGGACAGATAGCCTATAGAGGTCTTACATTAAGCCATACATCAAGCTTGGGAGTTCAGTAGTCACTGTTGAGCTTCTTGACAATAATGAGTGCAGCGAAGGTTCAATGACTTATATTATGTTGCGTTATATGAAAGCAACACCAAAGAGTTTTTTCTACCTTAAAATAATGTTTCCAAAATCGTTTCAGTGGTTCATCAACTCGTAACAGGATGAACGGTACTTCTGCATTTGCTTCGCGGCCCTCTATCGGCTATAACCGCACTATGTAAGTTTGCCAGATCGGGTAGCGGATCTGTAGTTCGATGGAATGACACATAAGAAACTACAAATGTGACTTGCATCTGATGTCGCAATATATCGTACTTTCATAAAATCATGCAACATATTCTACCTTGTCTGTGGACATTGTTATTTCCAAAGCCAGTGCTGGATAAACAAATAGTGCGTGCGACAGAGGAAAAGTTCTTTGGTGTTGCTTTAAAATAACTTTCAGAGTGAGATGGGTGAGTGCGTAGTCGTAAGGTTTAATGGTGTCCTGGGAGATAGTGGGGTAGCTGATGTAACAGCCATCACTGGTTCCATCTTCACTTTGAGGTCTTGCCCAGCATTAAAGGTGTAGTGTGTGATTGTCAAACATTAGAGGTGTAGTGTGTGATTCTGATACAATTTGTTTTATCAGTGCTTTAGCTGTCTGTTGAGTGTTTGCACCAAATAAAACTGTGGTGTTTGTACAAAGCCCTGGTTACACTTTTCAAGCAAACAAAGACGCCAACAAAAGTGTCTCAGACAGAGCCATAAATAACCCCAGCCAATCATCTCAGCAACAGGGGAGGGCGGGCTGTAATTTGTTGGGCTGTTGTGCTCACACTTTGGGATACACAAAGCGAGTTGCACACAGTACCTTTAAGGTGTATTATTATTCGATTTTTAAAAAGTGTTTGTACTGGCTCTCAGAATCCTCCTCCAGAGCAATCTTTAACTTCCTGGTTAATACTGGACCGGCCTCAGCCAATGATTGTAGGGGGAGTCAGTTCAGATGAGGGCCACATGGAAATCTCCATACTGTACATTTAGCATGTACTATCCAGACAGTGGATGTGCATGAATTGAACTTAGCAGGTGATTGTGTATAAATTGAATAGCTTATGGCTTAGCAGGTGATTGTGTATGAATTGAATAGCATATGAATTAGCAGATGACTGTGTATGAATTGAATAGCATATGATGTTGCAGGTGACTGTGTATGAATTGAATAGCATATGATGTTGCAGGTGATTGTGTATGAATTGAATAGCATATGACGTAGCAGGTGACTGTGTATGAATTGAATAGCATATGACGTAGCAGGTGACTGTGTATGAACTGAATAGCATATGGCGTAGCAGGTGATTGTGCTTTGATGAAGTGTCTGGGTACTGATGTTGCTCTCATGTGCTCCAGGAATCCCACAGGGAGAGAGGAGGAAGAGGAGGAAAAGAATGAGGCTTATGATGAAGAGGCTTTGGACTGTGTCTCTCCACCAGCTTATGAAGATCTCTACCCATCTCTGCCCAATGACAATCACACCTAAGCTTTTTGCTCAACAAATGAATACTAATATACTGTATGTTTTATATATATTTATATATGCAGTATATTTGATATGCTCCAACCACAAAGGAATGGTGACTCCAAACTATTTTTACCTTTGTGTGTGCTGGTGGACCGTGAGGTCCTGTGCAGTTGCACAAGTTCATTGACATGCAGAGTGCCTTGCCTAATGATATACCAACCGTGATTAAGAATCCCATGGCTGAGGCACTGCCCATTGGCACCCATACTGCACTTTGAACTTCAAACTGCTTCCTTTACTGTTTGAAAGTTTATAAATAGAGTGTTTGAAAGCACTAACACAAATGACTGCTGCATATTAACTTTAAATGAGACTGATGGCTGTGGTTTAGTACAGGGGCAATGTGTGTTGGTGTTGGAGCATTTTCACCAATTTTAAGGTCTGGAGCAATAGTGTTCTTGGATGCCCGAAATGAAAATATTTCAAATAGCCTACTACAAGAATTCCCAAAATATTAATTAATATAAGAAATTGTGATTAAAATGTCTCTCCAAAATCTATTGCGTTTAATGCATCATTTTTTTTAGATCTGACAATAAAAGTTCAGAGACAGAGAGAATAGCAGGCTACACATATTTATTTCTGACATCAAAAACGCTATCTTAGCTCAGTGCACTTTTAACTATAATGCCGAGATGTCAAGCAATATCGTCCAGTAGCTTATAACAACTTCCTGTAATAACGCTGACAGTGGACACTGTGATAATTTGTGATAAGAAAAATGACCTTGTCTTTATTTTGATAAGAAGTGGTCTGATAGTAATTCACCGCTCCAGATACGTAGCCTACACCGGGGACCCAGATGCCGAGTGGCCGAGGCAGAGTGCACTCCTCCGGGCATGGGCTACACGGGCTCCGGCTGCACGCAAATGTTACGCAGACCACAGGGGGGCGGAAATAGTGAGGGAATCGATGAGAGGGAGCTGGGCAAGAAGAAAAACATTTTAAAACTAAGAGGAGAAAAGTGCGCCTTAAACGACCAGTGAATTATTTAAATAGGCCTATGAAGTATGTTATTACATAATGAGATTAACTTAATTTAAAATTCTGTTCTACAATTATACCATAAAGTGTATTTTCTGTCTAATTGTTAAAATCAGGCTATTTGATAAAGAAAATATATTCTTCCTACGTGGTTTACTGCTTGTTAATCATACATAATCATATGTCTAAAAATGTGTGCGTGTATGTGTGTGCGTGTGTGTTTTTAGAAACAATATAGACAATTAACAAGCAATTACAAAATATTATCGAGGTCATCTGACATTTCTATGACTTTAGAATGGTATAGCACACTATGGCCCATTTCCAAACATCTTGGCCAATGCAATCCAAAAACTATGTGACTAAAGTTCAATGCTGATTTCAGATTATATTTGTTAGGAAATTTCAAAGAGGCAAGGTGTATCGTGAGGGTTGATATACGTCTCCAAGGTATAGGGGAGACAGGCGCCTATATAGGCTAGACATTGTCATCGGTCTCTTGAATGTTGCAAAGTTGCACTCGCGCAGTTAAGTCCCCAAAGAAGCAGGCGTCATGGGTTATTGTTTTATTTATGTCATCACGCTGCTGACAGGGATGGAAAAAGCTTCTGAATTACGAATGAGTCCAAATAATTAGCTAAACGGGTTTTAATTATTGCACTTTCTTTGTATATGTTGAGGAAGTTTGATATAGCCTAACAAATGCGTTTAAAACCAAATTTGACTAACAACGTTTCCCAATAATGACGGGTAGCCTAGCCTATGTTAACACATGTAGTTTTATAACTGTCTAAATCTCATGTAGCCTAGGCTAATCATTCAAATGTATTTTTTTTTCCTGTGGCGTGCAGTTAAAAATCAAAGTATTCATTCCAGCTGTCTTCCCCCAATGAATAATGTACTTAAGCCCGAGTACCCTGGTCTATAACGTGTATTTTTGTCTTGGTTCTGTGATAAATTATCTTATCGATGGTTTATATTTGATAAGACGATGTTTATTTGCTGACATGAAATAAATTGCTACTATTTAAAGAAGCGTGGCGAGAGGTACCCACGGCTAGAGGGTCCACCTTTACTGTTAATTTAGTTTTTATAGGTCAAGCCGGGCACGACCGTTTCTCTTATCCTCTGTGCTGTTAATCCATCTTTTATCTAAATAAACGTATGTCCTTAATGGAAATCACCATATGGCTTTATTAATGAAATTGAAATTTCTTCTTAGGGGTCTGTTTTGAAAGCTGTTGCCTGATCTCGATTAAGAGCGAAGCACCGTTTGTTTCCTTTGGCTGAAACTGACCAAATAGACTGTTATTTATTGATTTATGAAACGGACTAGCTGGGATAGCTTACCACTTACAACATGAAAGTAGGCATACACTTCGAAAGTGTGCTGTACGTTCCCACCGAAAAAAGAGAGGAGTTGACAAGTGCAAATTCTTTATTTCGAAAACAATTTTAAACAGTATGCTATAACTGGTGCGCCATGCCTTTGTGCAGAAACCGCAGGCCAATGTGACTCCCATTAATTTCACAGCGCCATAAAGCGCGGGTGGCCGACAAGCCTCATTATAGGAGCACAGCGCGGCCTTTGCGCCGGTTTATGAAGGCATTACGGAGCACGTCAAACGTTTAAACAAGTCCAAATGAGAGAGAGAACGAGAAGAAAGCGTACAACGATTAACCACAATTCTCATGACAGCGGCCGTATCGACAGGCGATTAATTAGAAGGTACTTCCTAAACTCAGCCGGTCTGTATTGTAATGATGAAGCCACGGGGTGAAACGGGTAATGAAGAACAGCAGGGTTTTTATTGTAAACACCTGACTGCCAGACACCTCAGGACTCAATGTAATAATAATAATAATAATAATAATAATATGCCTAAAACATACCTATCGACTCACTGCTATCTAAAACTGATGGTTGATATGAGGTTAGTTTTAACACTGTGGCCCTCTGAACGCAATGCGACCCAGTAAAACTGTGTCATCCTCGCCGGAGGCAGGGCCAAGACTCCTCAGGTCAGCGCCGATTGTATGTCGTGCCATGGTCTTTTGCTTTTTATCTAGTTCCCCCTCCTGACTGAGTGTCAATGCGTGTTGAAGGGGACATGCGTGCGGTGCCTTACAGTTTGGCATCTCAACCTTACCTATTAGTGAGTAGAAAAAGGCATTATTGGTTTCTCGTGTAGGACTACCACACACACACACACTGTCAAATAAATAGAATTGTGAACGGATCTGCCTATTTAGGAGCAATTATGTTTCTTTGATGACGTTTCTATCTTAGTCTTGACATCACTCGTTGCTATTTTTAGCCGCCTCCCGCACCTCCCGCTGTCATAGGAATAATCCGTTCCTGACGCGGAGTGAGGGCGAGGATCCCGACGCTGTGGTGGGCTCGTCGGGTGACGCGTTCCATTGCCCCGCCAAAAGCCCAGGACGGGGAGAGAGAAGGACAAATGGCTTCCACGTTTGCAGGGCAAGGCAACGCCATGGAGGAAAGCCGAGGAGGACTTTGTTGTTTATGAAAAACACGTGAAACCAATCAAATCTAAATTATCTTCCTGTTACCCCAGCTTTTGTTGTTAGCCGTGAAAGTCGCCCTGCTAGGGGTACCGCCACCCAACGAGAGGAACGGGTGGGTGTCGGGAACGAGGACACACACACACACACTTGTCTATTTACAGCATGACGTATGGACAGCCCACACATCAACACACATGAGAGTTGCCATGTCAATGCATGTAACAGTACACACACACACACACACACACACACACACACACACACACACACACACATACATACACTGAGTAGGCTACACTCAGTTTGGTGTGTGCCTTCACGAAAAACAAAAGGGACTATTTTGCATAGGCTATAGCCTATCTAGTTCAACTTTGTTTTATTTATGCCTCATTGAAAACGTGTGTTGACTCACACCCTGACTCACATGTGAGTACAGTCTCTAAACACACACACACACACACACACAGAGAGAGAGAGAGAGAGACAAACTCTTTAGGGCACATCCGACAGTAAAGCCCAGGGTGATGAGATCAATATGTCGGACAGGAAATGAGTCTCAGACTCTGTTGTGTGCTGGAGCGCATTTACATTCAGTTCCTCAGTCACCACACATACACACACATAGGGCCTACACACACACACGCACACTGTATAACACACATGCTGTATAACACACCATTTCATTAAAATATACTAAAACACACACACACACACACACACATTAAAGAACACACCATTTCACTGACAAAATACACCAAACACTGTGAGGATGACTGCTGTGAAATACAACTCATTTACAGACAGTATATCACACAGAAAGCTTTACGCACACACACACACACACACACACACACACACACACACACACACACACACACACACACACACACACACACACAGAGGCAAACATGCTTGTAACGTTCACATGGGGAATGCCACTATCTCTGGACTGTGTGAGCTCTGACTGCGGGAGTGTTGAGATGGATTCGTCCACGAGGCCTTCATCGGCCGTATGGCAAATCTATTAGCCGGCTGTGGACCATTACTCTCAGTGATGGACTTGGCCGGCCAGTCACACCCAGCAGCCTGAGAAAGCCATTGGCCATGAGAAACTGTCC
Organism: Alosa alosa; assembly: GCF_017589495.1. Taxonomy (NCBI): domain Eukaryota; kingdom Metazoa; phylum Chordata; class Actinopteri; order Clupeiformes; family Clupeidae; genus Alosa; species Alosa alosa. Next base: position 17,029,885 of record NC_063200.1, read on the forward strand.
CCTCCGGAGCCACAATGGGTCCTCCTCAACACACTTTTATGGCCTCGCTCCAGAAGATTCATTCTCTGGCATCAGAGAGTCAGCAGGTGTTGCAGTCATTCAGTCCAAGAAGGAAAACACCTCCCAGGCTGTTTCATTTGAGCTGGGATTTCAACAAAATTACTGCCTTTTAAATCATTAAAGTTTAGCAGTTATCCTCAAGTAATTTGTCACAGTAACTTTTCTAAGCTAGTGTTTCAGTGTCTCATTTTACAAGAAAGATTTGTTTAACTAGTAAAAATATCAGTCAGTCAAGTTAATTCAGTAGTGATGGCACTGATGTTTGTCAACTAAAAATGTAATTTGATTTAAATAATGTTTCCTATTTAGCCTAAACCAAGATGGTGGCTGATGATACACCTGGCCCAGAGCTGGTCCTGATGTGGTGAGAATCTGACCAATCAGACTCCTAGCTGGCCCTGATGTGGTGAGAGTCTGACCAATCAGTCTCCCAGCTGGCCCTGATGTGGTGAGAGTCTGACCAATCAGTCTCCCAGCTGGCCCTGCTATGGTAAGTCTTACCAATCAGACTCATAGATGTCTGTAACATATGAACCTGATGAGGAGATCCCTGTAAGTCTAACCTCTTAATTTTACAGTTACCAATTTTAATGTTACAACCTTTACAGCAAAACATCTTCCAGGGGCCTCCTCTAGCATGTAGAGTCGTAAAATACGACGTTATATCAATTAATATTCCGTCAGTCAATTCACTAGCTCCATGGCAACGAATCCCTTTTCGAGTGTGTCATTTCTGTGCTCCGTGGGGCAGTGTCTGACGTATGTCTTTTTTATATGGCGGAATTCTACTAATCTGTGCTTTAATGGAATGTCCTGTGGTTTAAGTGTATCAGTGACAGTGCGATGGTGTCTCTGACTTTAATAAAACAGTCAGCTCTTAATTGGGATCAGATGGCTGCGGGGATGATGTTAGCAGATGTCAAACGGTGTCTGGAAAAATGGGCCGGGCCGAGCTGAGCCGAGGCTGCACAATCCCAACGGTTCTGACAGCTATCTGGCTCCACGGTGGTCCACTGCCGACGCACCATCCACCAGAGGAGCTGAATTATAGAGCTGGAGAGAGAAGCTCTCTCTCTCTCTCTCTCTTTCTCTCTTTCTCTTTCTCTCTCTTTTTCTCTCTTTCTCTCTCTCTCTCTCGTATGTCTTTTTCTCACTCATATACTCACAGTGCCTGCTGTTGCTATACACACACACACCAACACCACCATCGACAACGAAAACATCCCCAAAACTATGTGTGTATTACACACACACTCACACACACACACACACACACACCACGAGAGAACGAGAGAGCTGAAGGCTATCTCAGATGGATTTAGTGTGGGCAGTTTAAAGAAAGTAAAAGTGCCAGAGGACAGGCTCTGCACTGTAACTCTGTCAGATTTACGAGCTTTAATGAGTATGAAACAAAGACCCCCCCCCCCTTCTCTCTCTCTGGATGTGTGTGGGTGACACAGACAGCACATGTGAAAATATATGCACTTCTGTGTGTATGTGTGTGTGTCTGTGTGTGTGTGTTTGTAAGTGTTCTTAAAGTACATAACTTTTTCTCAGCACACACACACACAACCACCACTACCCCCCAGCCCCCATCAGGCAGACACAGTTGTGTTTTTGTGTGTGTGTGTGTGTGTGTGTGTGTGTGTGTGTGTGTGTGTGTGCCAGGAGATTGTATTCATCTGAAGCAGCCTTGCACTGTGAAGCTATTAGAATTACATTGAAACTATACTACCTTCTTGTCATCACACTGTTCTACTGCCCCCACCCCTTCACCCTGCACCACCTCCTACCCCATGACTCTTTGGGGCAGTAGAGTGGGGAGCTGGGATATTTTGGAAAAATAATCCGCTGTTTGTGTTAGTATTTGCCTTCAGGGAAAACTTCTGTCGTTGGCAATTTATAGGGCGCACTGCCAAGCTTATGTCAATGCCACACTAACGTCCGTGTAATGTTGATCTTTATGATTCCATTGAGTTTGGGTGACATGCCTGTGGTGGGTCGAACTCTGTGTGTGTGTGTGTTTTAGAAGGGTGGAAAATCAGGAGTTATTTTTGTTTCGGATGTGTATCCTTTTCACATCTGGTCCCTGTTTTGGCCAACGCGCAGAGAGTTTCGGCGATGACCTTTGACCCTGCTCCCTCAGACGGACATGATTTCGGCTGCCTCATTCGGAGCTCGCTTTGACCCCTGGCGATCTCGGGGGTCAAAGGTCAGAGCCGCCGAGCAGCAAATTAACCCAATGCGTCAAAGCTGGCATGACACCATGTTCTGCAGCGATCTGTTGGGAAAATATTTCGCTTTTTGAGCATGCCGGCTCTCTTGATGCTGATCCCTTTTTCCGGATGGTTTAAGGTCCACCTCTTCCTCTCTCCCTCTCTTTCTCTCTCTCCTTCTCTCTCTCTGTCTCTCTATCTTATTCTCTCTCTCTCCCATGGACTCTCATTCTTCCTTTTCCTTGTGCTTTATGAAGCTTTAACTCCCCTTCACCAGCTATTACTGTGTCTGTTCTTTCACATATTTCTCTCTGTCTTGCTCTCTTTCCTCACCTCTTTTCTCTCTCTCTCTCCCTCTCTTGCAGGCTCTCTCTCTCTCTCTCTCTCTCTCTCTCTCTCTTCCTCTCCTTCGTGTTTAAAGACGTTTCAGTTCAGCTGTCATGAATTATGTTCGCCTGCCCAGCTGTCAAAACAGGGGGGTGTCCCTCTCTGTTGCTCTGCGTTCTGCGAAAGGAGAGAGAGAGGGAGGGAGAGAGAGAGAGAGAGAGAGAGAGAGAGAGAGAGAGGAACAGGGGTGGAAAGAGGAGAGGGAGGAGAAGGGGAAGGGGGAGTGGGGGGCTTTAATGCTCATGTTTGGACACAAGCAATTATCTCTAATTATTGTTTTTCTTTTCAGTTTCCCTGTCCGCATGGAGGTCCGGCCAGACGAACATGCAGTAATCTGCCTCGCTGAAGAGGCCCACTGGTCCCCATGGTGCAGCTCGTCCGTGGGGCTCTGTGCTTTTCATCTCAATGTGAGTTTGCAGTTGATTCAAACGCGGAGTGATGGGTGAATTAACCCCGAAGACCCAGCTTTCAATGGGCTCAGCTAAGAGATTATGCCTGTTGATGGCAGGCCTTTATGGGCACTGAACGGTCAAAAGAGACTTCAGCTGCTTAGCCCAGGCAAGGCACTGCTAGTCTGCCGGGCAACCTCAATGCTCCATCGCTCTCTCTCTCTCTCTCTCTCTCTCTCTCTCTATCTCTTTCCTTCTCCCTGTCCCCCCCTCTCTCCTTCAAGAAGCTGTCTAACCAGCCCCAAGGTCTAGTCTCCCAGTATGTGCAGACATTCCAGAATCTTCCAGGATTCTGAATTCCACTGGCTGTCTTCTCTGGGCCCACCGGCTTAATGCTGCAGCTCTCCGGCTTTGACTAAATATGGTGATGTGTGATATTTGTACAGCAGTAATTAAAATAACAAATTACATTTATTTAAATTATGCATTTTGTATTTTAAAGTATTTCAACAATATTGTTTTATGTTTATTATTTAATTTTAAATATAATTTCATTTTTTTTTCTTAATTATTTTTTAATATTTCATTGTTGGTGCAGATATAGTGTTGCTGTGTGTGTGTGTGTGTGTGTGTGTGTGTGTGTGTGTGTGTGTGTGTGTGTGTGTGTGTGTGTGTGTGTGTGTGCGACTGTGCGTGTGTGTGCGTCCATGTGTGACCGAGGGTGGCGCTAACCCACAGATCATCCTCCGTAATTTAGGGGGGTAATCTCTTTACAGATTGGCTTTGACGACAGAGATTACACGCCCAGATATGAACGCTAACTAAAGGGAGATCTCATACACACACACACCAACACATACACTCTCAATCTTAAACATGGGGCCTTAAACTGTTGTGTTTGGGTGAGTGTGTGTGCATATGAGTCTTTGTGTGTGTGTATGTGCGCATGCGCATGCATTTCAGCATTTATGGGCATATACAGTATGTGTGCCTGTGTATGTGTGTCTGCGTGTGTGTGTTGCCTTGTAAAAGATGTATTTTACAGAAGAGTGTGTGCCGGCCACTTTTTGTTGGTAGTCTGTGGGTGCCCAGACCTGGCTGGTGCTCGGAGAGTGTGTGTGTGTGTGTGTGTGTGTGTGTGTGTGTGTGTGTGTGTGTGTGTGTGTGTGTGTGTGTGTGTGCATATGGGTTGTTTATGGGGCAGAACGCAGCCCCTCTGTGCGCTGGCACCTATCAGCCTCCACCAATCAGATCAGTGGATTTGGGCCATGTGTTGGCAGGACAGTGCTTATCGACCACCCCCCTACACACACGCACACACAACCACCATTACCACCCCTCTCCCCTCAACACACACACACACCATCGCAAGCTTCCAAACCGCCCCCCCCCCCCCAACACACACACACACCATCGCAAGCTTCCAAACCCCCCCACCTCCCCCCTCGTGTATCCCATCAGCCTCCCTCCTCCACACAGGTGGTTGTGGACTTCCTGATTCCGCTCGACTGGCAATTGTGATTGGTTGGCTTCTGTGTCTTACATCCCTCCTTCCTCTCCTGAAATCTCCGTCATCATCTCATCACACACACACACACACACACACACACACACACACACACACACACACACACACACATTTTTTTTGATTATTTTATTATTATTTTTGGAATGACCAATATTGATTCAAACAAAACAGCACCCAAATATTCACACACACACACACACACACACACACACACACACACACACACACACACACACACACACACATACATTTTGATTATTTTATTATTATTTTTGGAATGACCAATATTGATTCAAACAAAACAGCACCCAAATATTCACACACACACACACACACACACACACACACACACACACACACACACACACACACATACACACACACACATACATTTTGATTATTTTATTATTATTTTTGGAATGACCAATATTGATTCAAACAAAACAGCACCCAAATATTCACACACACACACACACACACACACACGTTTTCTCTCAAGCAGTCGTCTCATTCAGGCACACAAGAATGCAAGAATGACTGAGTGTGACTGACTTTTGTATAATTTCAATTTCAACAATTAGATCAATTAGACTTCTATATGGATTTCAGTTGTGAATGGATGAGTGACAACAATGGATACACAGGGGTTTTGGTGAAACTGAATGTCTGTGTGTGGTCTGTGTGTGTGTGTGTGTGTGTGTGTGTGTGTGTGTGTGTGTGTGTGTGTGTGTCTGTGTGTGTGTGTGTGTGTGTGTGTGTGTGTGTGTGTGTCTGTGTGTGTGAGTGAATGTGTGAGTATGAGTGTGCATATGTTTACATATGCTCAAGATGAATTCACTGGAGATCACACACACTCTTTCTCACACACACACACACACACACACACACACACACACACAAAGACCTGTGCAGGCCAGGGTCTCTAGCTAGACTGGACGAACCCCAGTGGTCAGTGCCGATGTTACTCACACTCCTATCCGTCTCACTGATTCCATCTGTCTCACTGTTTCTGTCCGTCTCTCTCTCTCTCTCTCTCTCTCTCTCTCTCTCTCTCTCTCTTTCTCTCTCTTTCTCTCTCGCTCTCTCTCTCTCTCTCTCTCTCTTTCTCTCTTTCTCATTATCTTTCTCTTTCTTGCCCTCTTCTTCCTTCGTCTCACTCACACACTCTCTCTGTCTTTCACTCTCTCTCTCTCTCTCTCTCTCTCTCTTTTCTGCCCCCCTCTTCTCTTTAAAGTGGCAGCTAACCACAAGGTTCTGGAGTTTACCCTTTACAGATGTGGAGATCCTGAACTCTAACTGCTACAGGGTTCTTCATGAGGTACCACCCCTTGTCTGCTTATTTCTCTTTCTGCCTCTCTCTCTCCCTCTTTCTCTGTCTCTATATCTTTCTCTCTACACACACACACACACACACACACACACACACACACACACACACACACACACACACACACACACACATACACATACACATACACACTCACCAGTTTGAGCTCATTTTTGAGCAGCGACATAAAGACATCTCCTAACATGTCCCTATTGTTTGGTCGCAATGTGTGTGAGAGTGTGTGTGTGATCTCCCTTTAGTTAGCGTTCATCTTTGGACGCGTAATCTCCGTAGTCAAAGCCAATCTGTACAGATTACCCCCCCTAAATTACGGGGGATGATCTGTGTGTTTGTGCGACCCTTAGTCACACACTGCCATTGCTGAGGTGACCCCTAGTTTTGGAACCCTCACCCCTTTTCTCTGTGTGTTGAGAGATTACAACTTAAAACCTTTCTTTGTGTGTGTGTGTGTGTGTGTGTGTCTGTGTGTCTGTGTGTGTTGTGTGTCTTTTAGACGGGCATAGTTTTTAGGGATTACACCCAGTTAAAGCTCTCTTTCATTGTGTGTGTGTGTGTGTGTGTGTGTGTGTGTGTGTGTGTGTGTGTGTGTGTGTGTGTGTTCATGTTTTTGGTACAAAGAAAGCCACCCCACTAATCCACAGTTTAACAATTTGTCTAATTATAAAGGACTCGCTTGGGTGATGTGTTTCAGCCACTACATGTTTTGACAAGCAGCCTCAGCTTAATCGTCCTTTAGAGCCACTGCTGTGTGTCCCACAGTTTAACATGAAAGTAACAAAGCTCTCGTCTGCCAGGCTGCAGTCCAAGGAGCCCGCAGCCCATCTCCCACTTAAAGATAGGCTACCAAGAGAAAGTTTACAAACAGTGAAAAACCACAAAAAACGTGTTCTGTTGGGCTGATCAAATATATGGGGAATTTTCAACATAATTTAATTGAATCGTAAATTCAATTATCATTATACATGTAATGTTGTGTGTATTTCATGTACTTATATAGCAGCAAATGTTCGAATTTCCAACCGTTTTTTGTTCCTGTTTTAAAGTGAATATGATTGTATCTTGATAACTCTCTTCAATTAGGCCAACAGTTACTGGAGCTGTTTTCTTCTCTTCTCTATTACGTATGTATTAGTGGAGGCACATAGTTACACTATAAGTGTTTTAACACACCTAACATTACTTAAAGCTTATGATTAAGAAGAATGTCAGAAATGCCTACCAATGCACTACACTCATACCCACTGTGTGCACTACAGCCTCCCACCACCAGGTGGCATCAGACTTTAAAAGAACCTTGTCCATCCTCTGACAGGTACAAGGGGTTGCAGGGCTACAGGTGTCTGAAATTTAGTGGAGTGCAGAATGTTTTTCAAAGGTCGTAGAACACACCTGCAA
>NC_063200.1:17039707-17047207 GCF_017589495.1 Alosa alosa
TGTGTGTGTGTGTGTGTGTGAGTGATGGGGTAGGTCAAAGGGGGTGCAGTCCAAGCACTTATGAATTTGATTCGTTTGGCTATCATGCTGTCAGTTGTTTATGGAAGGCAGACAGGCAGACACAACAAAAGCGAGAGAGCCGTCTGGAGGTATTGTTTGTCTGACAGAGCCGTTGGCAGCACTTCTAAGCGGTGTCAGTGTGCTGTTGCTCCCATGTTAATACATCCAGATAGTTTCTCATGGGAGAATTGAAAAGCACTCAGCACAGCTTGGAACTCTCATGTTATTTTATTCTTCTGTGTTGAGAGGAGAGCAAGTGGTGTCCACATGAAACGTGTCTACTGGATGTACGGTAATAATTACACACTAGACTGAGACTCACTCTGACAGGAGATATTTTACTATCACCTTTACAAATCGTATCCATTAGATCTGCATTTAATATGAGTTCATGTAGGCTTGCCTACGAAAATTGTTTCGTACATATCAAATGTGTCATACATTTTTTTGGACCTATGAAATGTATTCAGGATCACACAAACTACGGCTTTGAGTGTCATAACGGCGATCCATGATCCATGAGCGCATTGCCCAAACCCAGTTCATTATCTGTTCTGCCCAGTCAGAGAGGTCCTCACCCAGGTCCGTTTCATTATGTGCTGGGACCAGAGGTCCTCACCCAGGTCCAGTTCATTATGTGCTGGATCCAGAGAGGTCCTCACCCAGGTCCAGTTCATTATGTGCTGGGACCAGAGGTCCTCACCCAGGTCCAGTTCATTATGTGCTGGATCCAGAGAGGTCCTCACCCAGGTCCAGTTCATTATGTGCTGGGTCCAGTGTGCAGGCTCATGTGGATGATGGAAGTCTCAGTGCCCCCCCTGCTGGGCCTTGTCTCCCTGAGAAAGGGGCTTTTCAATGGGGGAACGCGGAAGCTGAGAGGGGGGTATGGGGGCTGCAGTGGAGGCTGAGAGGGGGGTATGGGGGCTGCCACAGAGGCTGGGTGAGGAGGTGTAGATGGGACCGTGGGGTAAATGGGGTAATTGCTGAGGATCTGTCACTAAAGGGAGTTGTTGTCGGTGGTGGGGTGGGTTGTGTGTGTGTGGGGGGCAGGCTGTGTCAGGGATGAAAGGGTCTTTGCCCCTGCACCCCAAAAAAACAGACCACACCCGATGAGCCCCTGCCACCATCCCACCGTTCCACTTCCAACCCTTCCTCCATCAGCTAAAGGATTCCTGACAAAACTGGAGACCCACCCATGAGATGGAGAGAGAAAGGGAGAAAGGGAGGGAGAGAGGAGGAGAGAGAGAAATGGAGAGAGAAGAGAGAGGGAGAGAGGAGGAGAGAGAAATGAAAAGAGGGAGAGAGAGAAATAAATGGAGAGAGGAAAGAGAGGGATAGAGGGAGAGAGAGAATGGAGAGAGGGATGCAGAGAGATGGAGAGAGGAAGAGAGACACAGAGAGAGCAAGCGTGGGTAGAAGAGAGAGAGCCCTGAATTTCAGTCCTCTTCAGTCCTATCCAAATCATTCCCTCGATACATTTGCAGCTTTGCAGCAACATTGATGAGATTGCAATGCTCTACACATTCAGCCTGAACCACGGTTCCCACTGAGCCTCAACAATTATACACTCAACAAGTCAGCTGTGTGCATGCAGTCAAGATGCAAACACACAGTAAACTCTCACACAAGCCACTCCATGTGATGCTATGGAAGGGGTCAGTGGTGCTTGACCATGCTGTGATCTGTGCTGTATGTCAAGGTCAGACAGATAGATGGTTAGGGAGTTTTTTGGTGAGTAAGGGATGGAGTTCTGTTGAGAGTGACCCAGAGTAGCTAGTTCTCAGTCCACCCCGGGCCGGTGTGGTGCGCCTTGCGTCTGAGCTGAGGTTGGCCCACACGAGTTATATCACAGTCAGCTGATATCGCTGCACAGGCCGCAGGTTTCTCAGTGCATCTTAAGAAAATATTCAATTTTGATCATGGACACACACACACACACACACACACACATGTGCACACACACAAAAACTCACTCACTCTCTCTCTCTCTCTCTCACTCACACACACACACATGCACACACACACACACACACACACACACACACACACACACACACACACACACACACACACACACACAAACACACACACTACAGTGTGGCTCAATTTCATGCGTGTTAGTCGACTCGTAGTACTAACCAACAGCGAGGGACTCGCACACCGAAGCGTCCCGGCACTTGAGCTGTGGGTTGTAGATGAGTGTGTGGGGTGGACCACCCATGATCCCTTTGCCTTTCCTTTCTTTCTCATTTCTCCATCTCTCTCTCTCTCCATCTCTCTCTCTCTCTCCATCTCTATGTCTCTCCCTCCACTGTTCCTTTCTGCAGCAGCGAAGTAGCCTACATGATATTTTGTATATAGTATAGTTTCATAACAATAACAAAATTTTAATAGTGAATGCATGCAGGCGTAAGTTACTATGATTTAACACAAAAGTTTTTTTTAACACAAATGATTCATTTTTTACAGAATTATTGTCATTACTATTGTTGAAGCAGTTTGCATGTAGCCTATCATCACTGAGATGTAAGACTGATTGTGAATACAGGGGAAGTGTAACTGTATTTGTACTAAATGTAGCTACTGTATTTTATGATGGTGATTATACATTTTCTTTTAGCTGATGTTAAAATAACAGGACGTCTCTCCACGTTGTCAAGAAGGACATCCATGGAACTCCTTGATGGACCTTTACTGGAAATGAAAACTAAGGTAATATTTTGCAAAGCATTTCTGTACTGAACACGTCACCTTGTAATTTCCAGTTTCAAGCGTAAGAGTTAGTAAATGCGCACGGTAAACTCCTGACACCCTCAAGCCCGTCACTTTCAAGGCAGTTAAAAAGAGGCACGTGAGGCTATCTGAAACCTAAAGCCCAAGTATTCGACAGGGATGTTTATCTTAAGTAACCCCACGGGCTAATAAACCAAACAAAGGTAAACCGTGCAAAACGCCCGCAATGAAATCCAGGCTAAGTAAACGGAGCAGAGTTTACAAGAATCATTTGAGAGGGAAAAAAAGAACGGGGAAAAATGCGTGAAACTTTAATGCGAAGCAGGTGATGAAAGTGTTTTAAGAAGAAACGAAATGGTTGCAAGAAAGACAGTAATTGTTTTTTTTCCCGGCAAAGTCATTACACGTAGGTTCTGTGAAGTTGTTTTTCCTTTGCTTACTATTAAAAGGCTAACTTGTAGTTTGTTCATTTAGGGTTATACATAATAAATATAACAATTTATGGAGAGGTATATAGGCTGCTGAAAATTTGTTGTCTGCAGAATTACAAAAAATATATGAAGGCCTTAGTCTGGTTGAAATCTATTAGTAAATCACATTCAACTAAAATAGACTCAAACGGACACTGCTGTCTATTCGATCGCCATGAGCATAAATAACCTCCTTTGGTGTGGTTTTGTTTGGTTTAGCAGGCTACATTTCTCAGTTCTCTTAAGAGAGAGAAGATTTCTTTTTATGAAGTCAAGGAACCGTGGATTTCCCTCCACTCTTTCCCTCTCGAGCGGAGTTCTTGAATTCCAGTTTTTCATCGAAACACTGCACGTGGACGAGCTCCAGAGAAAACACCAAGCCCAAAAACAACAAAGGGGCTCTTTTTAACTTCTTCAGACCACATCTCTCAATAAAAGCTGTACAAACACAACCTGCCACCGCCGTGCGGCCGCTGTCCACCAAGCTGCGCTGAGAAGTCGAGGAGAGGGGGGTGGAAGGGTCAAAGGAAAACCGCACCACTGAACTGATTTTTAAAGGCGCGCACCTAACGGTCGCACAAGTTGCTGTCTCTTTCCTATCTTTTAAATGGCTTGAAAGGGATCGCTGGTATATGTAATCTTTTGGTGTTTTGTTTTTTCTTTGTATTCAACTTGTTCTTCTTTAAGACGACCTCGGTGAATGTTGTGATACTCAATGAAGATGAGCAATGATTGGCCCTTGTCAGATAAGCGAACAAAGCCACCTAGGAACACACAAGTTGTAAAGAAATTGGGCTTTGTGCAAAGAAAGAGACAGAATAACATTGAACATCTATCTGTTAACCCCCCTCCCGAAGAAGACAAAGCGGCCTGAACGGCGGTGTGGACGGGCAGGCCTGTGAATAGTTACTATTCAATTTGTATTTGGTTCCCCGCTGGTCATGGAGGCGAGATCAGAGGAGAAAGTGAAAACACATGGCGAGGGTCAGGCGGATCACAGGACCACCACGCACACTGAAGGAAAGGAAAAGGCACTGGGAACTTGTGTGAAGAAATGGATTGAATAAACAGAGGCCGCCGTGGCCTGCACCCTATTATCCTATAATTCACACTGCATGGGAGCCTGGAAACAGCCATACCTATAGCCCCTTAGCCCACCACAGGTCCTCACCGGCCAGGACCACTTCACAGACTGGCCACATAGCGGCGTTCCGTACGCACGCCAATCAAAAAGGGCCCTCCTTATACTTCGAGACAAGTTTTGAATTCTTGGGGCCTAATGTGTTTATTTTAAATATCCCAGGGAAATTATTACATCAGCGCCGAACTATGTCTCCGGAAAGGAACTCTTCTTTGAAGTTTCCAGCAGCGAAACATGATTTTAATTACATAATAACTTTGAAATTGTATTTGTACAATAAACCGCCTAGATTAGACAGGAAGTATAAGGACTAGGTTTAAAAAATCGACCATACCTTAAGAAAACAAACTAAAGCAGACTCGGGAAGGAGTAGGTTCATGAAACCAATACAAATGTCAAACTGCAAAACTATTATTTTTTTCTATTCAGTCAGCGACGCTCGTTACCGTTGGCTCTTGCGCTGCCCGTGATGAATGGCAGCGCGCCTATTCCTCCTTGCGCTAATTAGCGTTCTGTGAACTCTGTCGCCTCCGCGCGAACGTAAACCCCCGGCCAATGAGATCAGCAACAGCGAAAACATTTCTCTTGGTCTGTGCTTAGAAGTCTCTTGGCAGATCCATATATTTCCAGTGAACCCGGGCCGTCTGTTTCCACGTCAACTCATTTTGCTCCAAGTGTGACTGCAAGGTCGGTCATTCATTTGCTCCCTGACAACCGTCCAAGTGTATCACTAACCGGCCCACAGGAGAATCTATTACGTAAGGTGAATGGCACAAATCTGCCATCTTTGTTTGGATAGTGAATACCAAGCCTATTAACCATTGCAGTAGGTTAATTATATTATGATAGCCACATGGATACATTTAAGGGTAGCCTGCTGAAGATGTTTGTTCTTGGGACAATCTAAAGCCATCTCTAATGATGACTTATGCCGTTTTATTGGAGGCTGCAGAGAGCCCAAGGGCACATTGCTCATGCTGTAATGGACTTCTGCTGAAGGCTTTCCTGACCAAAGTTTGGGTGAGCACAGTGTGTGTGTGTAGCTGAAACAGGACAGCCAGCAGACTGCCTCTCACACATGAAACGCTGGAGAGAGAGAAAAAAACTAAAGCAAATTCAGCCTTTTGGACTTAATCTGAATTGCAGCAGGCGGTAAAGGCTTGTGATGAAGATAAACCTAAAATGTTGACAACCCTGCACCTTTTACAAGTGTTTCAATAGCAGCCAAAACAGGCTAAAGTTTGACAGTCCTACTCAATAGAAAGCAATGTGGTAGTAGCCTATCTTCCTCCTAATTGTTTTTACTGCTTTGACACATCGATACATTCACGCCTCTCTGTTGAGGCCCCAAGGTACTCCACAACATACGTGGTTCTGTAACGACTCTGAAGCAGGAGGCTGTATGTTTCCATTCATGTGATGCTGTGACTCACAGTACACCCGGCTGAAGAAGAAAAAAAAACAGTGTTTGATGGTCATTTTAGCTGGTTCCACTCTGGTTCCGTTCTAGCTGGTTCCACATAGTTGGTTTTGCTGGTCACCAATATGGGATTGCTGGATTCAAGCTGTTTTTTTTCTTTATTTGTCAGTGTGCACTTCCTGGATGTATAGCAAACTAGCAGCACCTCCTACACCCTCTCACTCTTACACATGCTAGTGGTATAGATAGCAACACCTTGCTACATCACTGGAGCCACAGGCCTTAACGCATTGGACTTGAGTGAAGAGCCCCTCATCCTGTTTACAGAGATGGGTACCGCTGCTGGGAAATTTACTTCGGTTGTTATGGTGCCCTGCTTATTTATCCACCAGCATCTGACCAAATACCCCCAGCCCTGTGCTCTATTGCCCCCCCTTACACCGCAGACGTCCACACATCTGCACCTAATATTTCTCAGGGACTGGGCACTGGCCTTTGTTATGACAAGAGAGATATTTTTGACTTTTTGTAGGATTAATGTTGTTTGCTTTCCTCATGCCTGCCCCTTTCAAAACAAGGCCGGAGACCCCGTGCATTTCTTTGCGGAGTGAGTGTTGAGAAATGGGGGGGTGGCAGGGGTCATTTAGTTGAGGCACATGAGTCGGACAGTGTTTTGAATTCATCTGTCATTTGCATCATCCATTGGGAGAGCCAATACACTTCTCTCTCTCTCTCTCTCTGTCTCTCTCTCTCTCTCTCTCTCTCTCTCCCTGTCTGCCTCTTTCTTTATTCACTTGCCCTTTCTTTCAGTTTCCATGGGAGTGAAACCCTTTGCAGAAACATTCTCATGTTGCAATCAGTTGTCAGAAGCTAATTGCCAGCTCTGCAACATTTACTTACATTTAAACAAATCAGTTTCAAATCAGGAAAACAATCTAATTTATCTGTAGTAGTTTATAAAGAGTTTTGGACTACTGTCTACTGTGGACTACTGCTGAAAATTAAATACAATATGGGTCTCAGACCAATTTTACCATCTTTAAATGGTAATTGTTCAGGAGGCCAAATTAAGCCAGTTTAACAAAAGTATGAACTGGATAAATAAGAAATAAACAAACAAACAAACAAACACAAACAAATGACAATGACCCCCCCCCCCCTCCAAAAAAGAATGAAATAAAAAATGAATGTAGATCATGTCCTTTTCAAGTCTAGATATTCAACTGTACATGTTTTCAAATGTAACCAGTGCTTTAAACATACACAGCTCTGTTTTTCGCCAAAAGATTAAAGAACAATGTCTCAATTGATCAGAGCATGCTGTCTACAGGCTTTGTTTAAGAAACCCAAATAAAGCTGGGAGGAAGGTTGGGTTTGAGGAGCTCCGAGCGGAGAATGTTTTTTTCTCTTTTCGTATTTTTATGAATGAGTTCTGGCTCTCATTTGAGGTCTTGCAGACTTTATGTAAAGGTCCATTCTGAATAAATGTGTGGCGAGAGGAGTATGCCGAGAGAGGGACAGGCTAGCCACAGACAAAAACACACACACACTCATGCATCCTTACACACACACACACACACACACACACACACACACACACACACACACACTGACACATACACACATGCACACACAGAGGGAAACACCAGAAAGCAGAAAGACAATGAATGAAATTT
>NC_063200.1:17049707-17059707 GCF_017589495.1 Alosa alosa
GACATCACTGCATCCACCATCCCCTCCTCTGAGAAATACACTTGCATATCTCATCACTCTCACACACACACACACACACACACACATGCACACTCCTTCATCAGGAGAGCATGGGTGGGAAAAACATCTTTTCTTCAGGAGTGTGGTGGACAGGGAACACCCTGAGTGGTCCCAGCTTCGTTCTGTTCTGTGGTTGTGTCCCCTCTGTCTTTAAGCACACACTGTGTGTGTGTGTGTGTGTGTGTGTGTGTGTGTGTGTGTGTGTGTGTGTGTGGTAATTAGAGACCCTCGGCTCATGTCACAAGCACACACACACACATTTCGCAGGGACACCCAGGACCACCCTACAGAGCTGCAGGGATGAAGATGTCGCCCAGTAAACAGCAGCTTTCATCAATCCCTGATCGGGCCACTGCATGTCACACACACACACACACACACACACACACACACACACACACACACACACACACACACACACACACAATCACAGGCACACACTGAAGGATAATGAGCTCAATTACATTATTATATTGGACTGTGTAAAGACACATGATAGAAAACAGTCTGAGAACCCAGCAAAACTCCTACAGCTTTTTAATAGAAAACAAATCCATAACCATAATCCATAATACTATCAGTAATTGTGAAGTTGTAAAATAAATCACTAATCCATTCATGACATACTTGTCTGCCTTTCTTGACCTTGACCTTTGATCTTTTACTTCATCATTAGCTGCTAGCATGTGTTTTTGACTGCACCATGTGTGTCATTCCAATTAGCTATTGAACTCTCCAGTTTGCAATGAAGATGGATTTCGCATTATGGAACTGCACATGCTAACGAACAGCAATAATTATTATGACAGCTATAATCACGATTACATGACGTATAGGCATCTGCTGTATATGAGGACGTATGTGGGGGGTGGGGGGGAGTGGGGAACAGAAGTCAGCTCCTCCATCCACACCCAGACTGTCGGCACCTTCGGGTCTGAGTTATGGTTCTGCTCGGCTCGCCACGGCTGAGCTGCACCAATCTGGATCTGGACCTGGCGGTGCAGAGAGAGAGAGAGAGAGAGAATAGTTTTCTGGCGAAGTCATTACTGGCGTTGAGCGCAGTAGCTCAGACACACACGCACACACACACACACACACACCACACACACACACACAGTGGTGCAGTGAAGAAACTCTCATTTATCTGCCTCAGCCAGATCTGAGAGGTTATTGGATCGCCGCTCTCACTCTGGCTGCTCTCCATCCAGTGCTCAGACAGTGTGTGTGTGTGTGTGTGTGCATGCGGTTGTGCCAAGGCTTACTGCCCACCAGTGTGTGTGTGTGTGTGTGTGTGTGTGTGTGTGTGTGTGTGTGTGTTGTGTCTTTGCCTAGTCATATTGCTCATTGTGCGATTGTGTGGCAGCACCAAGACCAAGTTTGTGTAGGTGTGTGTGCACATTGTAAAAGTGTGAACAGTAAGGTTGGCACTTTTTCTACCAGCTGGCTGTGTGTGTGTGTGTGTGTGTGTGTGTGTGTGTGTGTGTGTGTGTGTGTGTGTGTGCTGTAAGTGATTAACTTTAATCATGTTTTTATAGCATCTCTCTCCTTGTGTGGCAACGGTGAGAGGGGGGCCCTGTATGAACATAACGCCCTCTCTCCTCACCACACCTCTTTGTTCCCTCGTGCCCAAGTCGCTGCCCATATTCTGGCCAGGGTGCCACATACCATGCCAAGTTGACACACACACACACACACACACACACACAATATCTGACCTTTCTGTTGATTCTAACGTAATCAATCCCATCCCATTGGCTCTCCCAGCTTTGGGTTGTGTGGCCATGACGACATACCTCCAGTGTAAGAGAGACTTAGCGCTGGCTAGCTCAGCACGTCCCGTTGATCTGCCCCGAAGCATCATAGGGCCGCGCTGTGTGGCATCTGTTTGTTCCCGTAGTTTACTGCTAGTGTTACAGCTAAGAGTCAACCTCACTTTGTGCGTGTGTGTGTGTGTGTGTGTGTGTGTGTGTGTGTGTGTGTGTGTATGTGTGTGCGTGCGTGTGTGCGTGCGTGTGTGCATGCGTGTGTGTGTGTGTGTGTATGTGTGACTGTGTGCGTGTGTGTGCGTGCGTGCGTGTGTGTGTTTTGAAATGTGCATGTTGAAATCATATCTGAATTCATTGCTTTGCCTGTCACTTTCAATAAAACTCTCTGTGTAAAATTATGAAATTTCTTCTATCCTGGGACAGACAGACAGAAATCACATCTGCCAAAGTGAGTGAAGTCCTTAATGACGAAACTGCACAATATGACTAAACAGTGTGAATGATCAGGGGAAGAAAATGTTATTTTCAGACACTCTGGAAAAGTATTTGGTTGACCACCATGACAGTGCTGACCATATGATGGCCCTTGTGAATAATGGCTCAAAGTGAATAACCCTTGAAGTGCTCCACGCTCTGTAAGGTTTGATAGTTTTTCAGGCGTTGGAGAGTGTCCAAGCCAACAGAAATATGAATGAGAGAGAGAGTGGAGCATTCTCCCCTGGGCCCAGGATTAGGGCCTTATGTCAAACATCTTAATACGCTAATTGTCATGGAAAAGGTTTGAATTTGTGTGTGTGTGTCTGTGTGTGTGTGTGTGTGTGTCTGTGTGTGTGTATGAGTGTATGTGGAGCTTGTTGGAGCATGCATGCAGTTTTGTGTGTACTTATGTGTACGGGCATATATGTATACTATTGTGTGTGTGTGTGTGTGGGTGTGTGCCTGTGTGCATGTTTTGTGTGTGTGTGTATTTATGGTGTATGTGTGTGTGTATGTGTGTGTGTGTGTGAGTGTGTACAGTATGTGGATTTCTGAATGTGAGTGTGTGTGCGTGTTAATGTCATTGAAGCCACACAGCGAGTGCACTTTAATGTAATGGGGGAACTACAGTCTACGCTCCTATCTGTGGCGTATAATTTTTCTAAATTGTTCTTGAAGCCACAGGATGGCCGTGGCCTGTGTGAATGAGGTTAGAGACAGAGGAGAGAGAGTGGAGAGGAGAGAGGGAGGAGGAGGAGAGAGAGGAGAGAGAGTGGGGAGAGGAGAGGAGAGAGAGTGGGGAGAGGAGAGGAGAGGAGAGAGAGTAGGGAGAGGGAAGGAGAGAGAGGGAGCTCTATTGAATTTAATTGAATTTAATTGAGAAAGAGAGAGGGAGGTAGAGAAAGGGAGAGAGAAAAAGAGAGCGAGAGAGAGAAAGAGAAACGGGGAGAGAAAGAGAAAGGTAGACAGAGGGAGGGTGAGAGAGGCAGAAGGCCAGTGCTTAGTGCTTTAGGGGAACAGCCTCCCAGAAAGCCCTAAATTATGATCTGTGGGGACCCCTGCTCCCAGAGGCCCTCTGCCTGGCTCTGCCCTGCCACTGCGTTTGGGTACGTGGTAAAGGGCAGGCTGGGTGTACTCCTGGAGTCACCACTAATTGTGATTAACCTTATTTATGGGGGACACGTTCACCCATCCTCGAAGAAGTACACTCTCTCTCTCTCGCGCACAAACACACACACACACACACTCAAGCTTGGGCACACATACACTCCTCTCTTTTCCCTTCCTATCTCCTCCCCCCTCCCCTCTCCTCTCTTCTCCTCCTCCCCTTCTCTCCTCTCTTCTCCCCTCCTCCTCCCCCCTCCCCTCTCCTCTCTTCTCCTCCTCCCCTTCTCTCCTCTCTTCTCTCCTCCTCCCCTCTCCTCTTCTCTCCCCTTCCCTCTCCTCTGCTCCTCTCCTCCCCTCTCCTCTCCTCTCCTCCTCCTCTCCTCTCCTCCTCTCCTCCCCTCTCCTCTCCTCCTCCCCTCTCCTCTCCTGTCCTGTCCTGTCTTCTCCTTTCGAGTGCCTGTGTCTCTGTCTCTCTCCCTAATGAGGTCAGGTCAGGTAAGGGAATGACCTGTCCCCTGTCCCCCGTCCCTGGCCAGCGTGCTCCACTGCCTCCTCACTAAAGGCAGCCTGGTGGTCCGTCTCATCCCTGGCCCCAGACGAGTCTCGCAGGCCTCGAGACAGCCCGCAGGTCTCCAGGACGGTGTATTCGGGCTTACACTGATAATGTCGGAGAAGGGTGTGATGCGGTGTCACTGACCCCGGGAGCTCAATGTGGACCCTACGGGGTCAACGCCCCTGCCACAAACACTACCCCTAGCCAGGAGAAGCTGTGTGTGTGTGTGTGTGTGTGTGTGTGTGTGTGTGTGTCTGTCTGTCTGTCTGTCTGTCTGTCTGTCTGTGTGTGTCTCTCTATGCATTTAGAGAGTGAGAGTGAAAGTGTGTGGGACTGAAGGAGAGAGAGAGAGAGAGAGAAAAGTGTGTGTGTGTGTGTGTGTATGAATGAGTGTGTGTGTGTGTGTGTGTGTGTGTGTGTGTGTGTGTGTGTGTGTGTGTGTGTGTGTGCGCGCGCGTGTGCGCGCGCGCGCATGTGCATTTGAGAGCATTGTGTGTGTGTGTGTGTGTGTGTTTGTGTGTGTCTAAATCTAGTGTGATGTTTGGGCTGAGCCACTGATTGGTTGTGAATGAAGCGATTGTGTGTTCAGTCTTTTAAGTAAAAGACAAAAGCTGTGGGAGATAAGACGCTGTGGTCTCTTGTCAGCGTTCATAGACATCCACCCATCAGCTTAAAGAGTCTTTTCAAAGCAGATTACCCCGATCACTCAGTCTTCTACTGCCCTCAGTCTTCTACTGCCCCGTTCCTACTTACCAGCAGCTTTCCCCTCACACTCATAAAAAACATTTCAAACTGAGAATAAGCCCTTCTTGGAAAAGGAGATTAACAAAGTAAAATATGTCCTGTGTTGGTATGCTGTGATAACATTCTTTGTGGATATGCTTAACCTTCAGGGCAGGCGGTGGTATTGGTGCCCAGTTCTTATGCATGACTCTCATATGCTGTCCACGAGAACGGCTTCATAGAAGATCATGTATTGTCTGATCATCTGGCATTTGCATGACTGATACTAGTGCTGTGAATTCATTATAAAAAAATCCTCTCAAAAGCACAAAGGCAATTTTGTATGATGTAAAATAAAATTCTATAATGAAAAAACTGTAATCTCTTGAATATGTTGGTTTTTGGTATTGTTAATTGAAATGCATGTTTAATGAATGACATCTTTTATGTGTTGTGAAATTATCTTCCCTAAAAATTAATGCACTTTTTTTAAGGACAAAAACATATTGTCTGTACTTTCCAGATGCATGCAATTTTATTTGAGTTTCATGTGCTTTCATGACTGACTTTACTGTGTAAAGTTTTGAACAATAACTATGAGTTATATCCTGAAGAAAATATATCCCTAACAGAGTGAAAGTGAAAATAAACCTAAGATTAAGATTACTGGACACATATAGGCTACAATTACTGGGGTTGAGCAGTGAGTGTTTTTGAATCTTGATATTTTCATTTTTTTTTTTTTTCATAGTTTTGAAAGGATATTGTTCAGTAGAGGGCTTATTGGATTTGATAATTTTCCAAAGATGTTGTGTGTATTGATGTTGGTGACTTTACCAGATCCAAGGTCGTCCCCCCTGGTCTGTCTCTACAGGACCTCACACTCAAGCCAGTCTTCATCTATGGGTCAGTGCACCATCACCTGTTCTAGTGAAATTGAAATGTGATGACATTTTAAAATAAATATATTAATAAAGAATTATGCTCAAATTATCGGCCTTCAATGGTTCAACTTGGAAAACACATTGTAGGTGGGAAAGTTCGCGCCTCTGTTTCACATCCCAGGTTCCCAAGCTCTGCATCCAACACTTATAGAGTGACAACTTCTGCTTCTTTCCCAGATCAGACTTGTGGTTTTATTTACCTTCTGGATCACATTGTCCCTCATTTGCCCAAACAGGAAAATTAAAATAGATGTTTGTAGGCTCCGAACCTCTTTTTCGTTGAAGGTGGACGATTTGCAGATTACAGCTCATATTATACACTTCAAACGCGTCTTCAGCAAGTGCCTGCTGCCACGCCGAACTTTCCCACGGAGGACTCCCTTGTAAGTTACACATTTGTGTACCAGCCGCCGCCACGCTCATGCCTTTGAGTTCCCGTCTGCTCGTATTAGAGGTGGCATATCGTCACGCAGATGTTGCCGTGGCTCTATGTGTATGCCAGCCAAACCCCGGCGAACAGGGCGGCAGGCCAGTTGTTTTCGAAACGAGTCGTGGAGGAAGCTGAGCCCAGTCAAGAGTGGGGGGCACAACCGCAAAAAATTTGCACACAAGTTAAAAACACATTTTTCTGGCAGTGTAAATCTCGGGCAGGCTAATTAAGCCGCGGCGGTTGGCATGGGAAGGGAACGCGCGAGCGTTCGGTGGGAAGCTTGAGGGGATGGGGCGGGTCACACGTGCCAACACCTAGCCACCAGCAGTGCCTCGGACACAAGGAGGGAAACCATGAGGACTGCAGGCACATTATCAAGAACCTCTCCATGTCCACACAACATGTAAACGGTAATGCAAATATTGAATTGTCCTTCAAATAATATTTATTTCCCTCATGTTAGAGGTTGTCGGTTAGCTGACCACACTGCCAATGGACACTTAGGTATTGCCGTCTTCATGCTACTTGGTCAAGTGGAGCTCATTGACGTACCAGGAGAGGCCTAGACTTCGACTTCCATGGCTGCTGTGGTAAGTAACCATAGCCTAGCCTACTTCTCCTCCCACTTCTAATGATGGAAGCATGGAGCAGGAGTAGCAACCCATCGTCACATGACCACATGTCTGAAGTGGTTTTGCCTCCATAGGCAGTCAGGAAATATACATTGGTCTGCTAGTCGTCTAATGGAATTCGTTTCTATATTTCATTGAAGTGCCTCACAATCAGGTCTACACTGCTCAGATTGCCTTGTTAACTGTGCTGCGCTGTTACTCTGTTATTTCATATATATACAAATGACATGCCTATGCTTAAATGTTACAACTCAACACTGTTGCAATCAAAAAAAAGTGTTTGGACAGAAGAAATTTGCCAATTGAGAGATTTGGGGCTGAGTGCTAGGTAATCCGAAAGCTAATATGGTATTTTGGGGGGCATGCTTTTAATCATGGTCCTGACCGACTTCATGGCATTGCATTCTGAATTTGCTGATATTTAGTGAACTCGTCCCCTTTATTCATATAATGTTTCCTGTGCCACGGGGCTGCTAGAATATCCTAAAACAGAACAGATCCATCCACATCCTGAACAGTTAATGGTTGTTTTCATCAAAAGCAGCTCCCTTTCCATCCAACACCCATTTGCCGATTATGACGGCATTTCAGCTTCATCTGTTCAAAGCACCGATGTCCAAAAGGAGTCTGCATGGCTTATCTAGATTTCACTTTGTATAGGCCTACTTGTTGGTTGTAAATCAGGGCCAAATAGTTGTACAGTTATTTCCTGTGTATTAGCCGCATTGAGTATACACCGCACAATTAGGTTTTATGCTAATAAAAAAAAAAAAAAACCTTGTATTGACCACACCTGTGGATTAACCGCTGTGCCAAATAGCCCAATGATGAGATAAGAGAGAAAAACTAAGAAAAGAAAACCATTCCCATGTATAGCCCACCCCTGTGTATTAACCTTATTGCTGGGGAAATTATGCAAAATCAATGTATAAACCAAGGTCAGGAAATTACGGTTGTTGTAAGTTGTCAATTAGAGTTAAGTAGTGAATAATTTGCTCATGTCACAATACTGTCATTGTGGTTTATTTAGCCTTGTAACAGTTGTTGAAGAACAGTGTAAGAACACTATTAGAACATTGTTAGAACAGTGTTCTAACGGTGTTCTAACAGCACTGTCATTGCTGTATATAGGCTGAAAGATTCTAGGTGCAAAGTAGCCAGAGACAACATTATTGAAATTGTGGATGTTTCATTTGGAAATGGAAACATATTTGGAGAGCTATAAAAAGAAAAAGATGAGTGCCTAAAAAAACCTAAAAAACTGGGAGACATTCATGTTGGATCTAAATGGCTCTCATATGTGTGTCAACAAAATGAGGTCTGATGGGGCTTTCAAATAGGAAGCTGGGTCAGCGCAATAGTCACTGCTGTGCGCCTAGGTCAAAGTTCAACGATGTGTGTGCGAGGGTGGCAAACCGTTATTGCGCTGTGAATGCCACTGAAAATGATGTGTTTGAGAGCGCAGCAGTGCCGTCTGGCTGGTGGTTTACAGTAAAAAGTTATCCAATCTCTTGTAGCAATTTTAAGAAGAAAAAAAATTTTTGCATTAAATTCTCATTAACTTCTCATTCTCGTCTTCTTATTCTACTTCTTAACAATTACGCTGTGCATCTAGAGTGCCTTTCATCTATGTGGTTAGCGTAGCTATGTCGCCCTTGGGTTGGTCACTACAATAACACCCTGGGATGGCTTATGTGTGCATTTGTTTTGAGTTTTTTAAAGTGGGACCCGGGCAAATCCCAAAGCCCCCTAAGGCTCTGGAGCTAAGTAAACAGGGGGTTATGTCTTTAACCTCTGCAAGGGGGCCTCGGCGCTGCTTTTTTGAGGTGAATTGTAATCACTCAAGTTTATGAGTTATGGGTCTTCAGGTGAAAATATGGCAAGTGTCGTTAGCGCATGGGAAAGGCTCCACGGGGTCGGACGCTCTGATTGGATGATTGGCCTGAAATTACCCAAAGTGCTCCTGGTGTTTCTCTGGCGCTGTCCTCAGGTTAATCCGCTCTTCCGTCTCCACACACACACACACACACACACGCACACGCACAGGGTCGCCTGTACACTCCTGACAACACACAATGAAGCTAATGCGGAAAAGGTGGTCAGTTAGTGATGTGGTATTTAACAGAAAAAAAATATTTGAACTGAAAAGAGATACAATTTGCAGGAAGCAGGACATGGAGACCAGTTTGAACAGCAAGATGTTTGCCAGAGTATCTTTTTTTATGGCATTAAGCTCAAAAGAAGCAGGGAAGAAAGAAATCTATTAGCCGCAGGTTCTGAAATGCACCATTACTTAGGTTCACTAATGTGGAGTGTGTTTGAAGTCTTTTTGTGTGTGTGTTTGTGTGTGTGTGTGTGTGTGTGTGTGTGAGAGAGAGTGTTCTACTCAACCCCGTAGCCCCTCTCCATGTCAATAAGGTTACCCAGCATATGCTTGTTGTGTGAGACGAAGGCGGTTGTTTCCCCATTGAAATGTGAAACACACTCGAGTTGCTCTCCCCCCTGCTCTCCTCTCTCTCTCTCTCGCTCTCTCTCTCTCTCTCCACTTTCCTCTTTCTCTCTTTTCTCTTTCTCTCCCTCTCCTCCTTCTTTCTAGTCCTGCTGCATATCTGGGACACAATTAAAAGCACATTAGATCTTTCCAAGTGCTTCTAATTTCATAAATGAGGCTTTCTCGCTGGGTTTGGGATTTGTGTGTGTGTGTGTGTGTGTGTGTGTGTGTGTGTGTGTGTGTGTGTAGGAAAGATTGGGGGGAGATATGAACCCCATGGGGGCCAACCCTCAAAGAGGCCACCCACATAGACACCTGCACCTTCTATAGACCGACACACACACACACACTCACTCACACTCATGCATGTAGGCCCTACACGATGCCACACACTTTGCCACAGTTGTTTGGTGTCCCCACCCATTGCATACAGACACCTGCAATTTCTAAAACACAAGATACCAATTGTTACCATCATGCACAACACACACACACCACACACACCCACAACCACAACACGCACTTCTATACACAGTTCCTCCAAGATGGAGGTGTAATTATGCTTGACGAAGAGAACACACACGACTATGATCCCCGTCTTTGTCACATCAGCCATTGGTTCCTTTTTTGTCACACGCTTTTGGCCTTTGATGTGTCTGTATGTGTGTGTGTGTGTGTGTGTGTGTGTGTGTGTGTGTGTTTAACAGTTGGCACAAATTTACGCTTCTAACTAGAGGAAATGTACTCAACTTTCTTGAGTACACACACACACACACACACACACACACACCTGCAATTTTTAAAACACATACCAATT
>NC_063200.1:17064707-17067207 GCF_017589495.1 Alosa alosa
GGGCGCAACTGTGCAGGGACCCTTCAGGTCCCTCACAGAACGCCCCACCTGGCCCTATTCCTAGATGATTTAGTTATTGTTTTCTTGAATGGGGGTGTGAATGTTGGACATCTAGCATGAGGAGCATTAAAACGTGAGGTGTACAGTGGGGTCGGCCCTGGCAGTCACAGGGGAAGAGGAGGGCTGTGGAGGGTTGGTGGCAGGGAGGCCCCTCCGGGTGCATATCCTCCCTCAGAGTAGACACCCCTCCAGCTCATTCACCCAACCACCCCCCAATGGAAAATAACAACAATAGCAATATAGCAATATAGCAATAGGAAGAAAATAGAAATGGGTGTACGACAAAAGTTCTGCTTAAAATTTGATCTCCACTGGACTGAGTTGCGTTGGGTCCGGTTAGGACACTCCGATTGTGTAATTAAACTGATTTGACCGCTAGTGCTCGCTCGCTCGCCTCACATGCAGACTCGACGAGGAGATCTTTTCTAGGTCAAAGGTGAGGTGGAGAAGAGAATGAGAGAGAGGGTGAGAGAGAGATAGGGGGAGAGAGAGAGTGAAGGTCAGTCATATCAGTGTACAGTGGAGGTCTGCTTCAGGTGGTCCTCAGAGTGAAGTTATTTTGTGGCCCCAAACATGTACTGCTGTGTGTGTGTGTCTACTCTCCTCTCTTCTCCTCTCCTCTCTTCCTCTCCCCTCCTCTCCTCTCCTCTCTTCTCCTCTCCTCTCCTCTGCTATGCACTCCTCTCCTTTCTCCTCTCCTCTCTTCTCCTCTCCCCTCCTCTCTTCTCCCCTCCTCTCCTCTCTTCTCCTCTCCCCTCCTCTCTTCTCCCTCTCCTCTCCTCTCTCTGCTATGCACTCCTCATTTCTCCTCTCCTCTCCTCTCCTCTCTTCTCCTCTCCCCTCCTCTCTCCTCTCCTCTCCTCTCTTCTCCTCTCCTCTCCTCTGCTATGCTGTGCAGGATAATGGATGTGTAATGTGGGTCAACCCTAAACTGGGCCACATATGTGCCGTATGAGTGTACAGTAACAGTGTCCCTCTCTCCCACAGACCCCCACCACACCCACCCACCCCTGAAAAAACACAATTAGCAGTGTGAGGACTGGGCCTGTGTGTGTGTGTGAGAGAGAGAGAGAGAGAGAGAGAGAGAGAGAGAGAGAGAGAGAGAGAGAAAGAGAGAGAGAGAGAGGAGAGGAGGCCTATGTGTGTGAGAGAGAGAGAGAGAGAGAGAGAGAGAGGGCCTGTGTGTGTGTTTGTGTCTGTGTGTGTGTGTGTGTGTGTGCATGTGTGCGTGTTTGTGTATGTGAGTGTGTGAGACTGGGCCTGTCTCTCATATGGCCCCGACTCTCCCTGCTTTCTCAAGTTCGCAAATCACCGGGAAAATTGTCCAGGCCTGCTAAGTGTTTACCACTTAAGAGCCTTACCCTGTGTTCTTGAGATATATATATATGTGTGTGTGTGTGTGTGTGTGTGTATGTGTGTGTGTGTGTGTGTGTGTGTGTGTGTGTGTGTGAGAGAGAGAGAGAGAGAGAGAGATAGTTTTGGGGAAAACCTTCACCAGAAAGTGGTGTCAGTTCTCCAACCGTAACATAAACCAATTTCCAAGAGCACTTTTCCCCTTCATGGTATAACAAGTAACAATAACACTCATTTGAAAAATAAGACTTTTATCAATCCCACATCAAATTAGGTAAATAAAGTTGGGTATGGGATCTTTTTCTAAAGAGGAGAGAGAGAAAAAGACCACACACCCACCCACGCACACACACACACAGTACAATTGTGTGTTAAACACTTGGAAAACATTTGCAAGGATATTGTTAAACACACATTATGCTTTTGACTCCCAGTATTGCATTTGGAGTGCTTTTCTACTCTGTATAAACAATAAAAGCTTTCTTTCTGTCGTTCTTTCTCTCTTTCTCTCTCTGTCTGTGTCCATAAAGCTTAAACCTTTAATTTCACCGTGACCAGTTTGTTTGTGGTGGCTGCTTATTCTTTCAGTGTTCCCTGCATATTCTCCTTCTCCCTCTCTCTCTCTCTCTCTCTCTCTCTCTTTCTCTCTCTCTCTTTCTGTGTGTGTGTGTGTGTGTGTGTGTGTGTGTGTGTGTGTGTGTGTGTGTGTGTTTGTGTGAGTGTCAGAGGGAGTGTGTGCGGTTTGCAGTGTTGTAGTCAAGTCACTATGTCTCGAGTCCGAGTCCAGGTTCGAATCTCCAGTGTTGAAGTACGAGTCAAGTCCAAGTCATTAAAAAAAATTCCAAGTCAAGTCCGAGTCGAGTCCACTACTCATCCGAGTCAAGTCCGAGTCGAGTCACTATTAAATGCAAAACTGACAACCTTCGGGGCATTCATGTCTCCAGGCATTTGACGCCATTAAAGTTAATTGTAGGAACATGGCGTGATGTGTGATGTATGACATGAAGCAGTAACACTCCATTGCACTAATATTAATACTAAAAATAATTTAGATATTAAAATCCTATACCAAATAATGACATATTAC
>NC_063200.1:17074707-17082207 GCF_017589495.1 Alosa alosa
AGTCTTGCAACAACATCACGAAGCTGATGTTGAAATCTTCGCGATGAAAAATAAACGAGTCATCATTCAAAATGCTGTAGTGGGAATGCAGAGTGCCGATGCTGTCCGTGTGTGCACCAGGGCAAGCGCCTGGAAATCGGCAAGAAAAATATTAGTATAACTCCATTGTGTGAAATATCGTTAAAGGGGGACCTGCCTCGGTCGAGGCTTGAAGAATGTTCCTCTGGCCTTCAGCCTTCAGGGTCAAAAGAGACGGGTCCTTCGTCTTAATACACTTTTGCCGGTTGAGTGTTATGCAAGGACAGTGTTTTTTGAGAAAACATTCTTAAAAGGCATTTTAAGAGTCCCAGTGCTGTACTAGGAGTTATCTGAGCCTGTGAAGATCGGATTTAAAAAAAAAGGGGGGGGCGGGAGAACAATTATTTTAGCTGCTAAGTCAAATATGTTTGGCAAGATTACTAATATCCTGGTCTGCAGAATGCCCTGATATTGTATCATAGAAATAACATACAAAAATGTAAACTGATTGTAACCCAACATAATGAAACACATAAGCTACCTTAATAAGCCAGGGCAGCAATTGGCCACTTATAATAGTATAGTGGCCTTGGAGTGCTACCGCTTGGCCTACCATTACTGCTACTACTGCTACTAGTCCAGCTGCTGTTCATTCATAAAAGCCACTAAAATACATACTACATTATTAATAAAATAGTGTTTCATCCCTTAAGCGGCAGTACTAGCAGGGTGTTTCTGTAGTTAAAATGTGCAGTC
Source organism: Alosa alosa (assembly GCF_017589495.1). Classification (NCBI taxonomy): domain Eukaryota; kingdom Metazoa; phylum Chordata; class Actinopteri; order Clupeiformes; family Clupeidae; genus Alosa; species Alosa alosa. Next base: position 17,075,482 of record NC_063200.1, read on the forward strand.
TGTAAAATCTATTGTAGGGAGGGATCACACGGTGAGGTTTTAAACACTTCCACTATTTTCTCGTCAATTCTTTGCACATACATCCTTTTTGAAGAGAGCACTAACATCGCCATTCGGGAAAACCTATTTCTTCTTGAGTGAAATGCAGAGATGCAGATGATATGATGACATCTGCTGTTAAGATCATCCAGTTTGAATTTACAACTGTAATTAGAAGACCTGTGATTTTATGGTAGTTATTTATGTCGGCGGATATAATTGGTCTCAGGGAGTTATTTGCCAACCCATGTGCAGATCGCATTTGTAGCGAAACATCTGTTTGGAAAAAATACAACTTGGGAAGGGGGACTTAATCAAAACTTTGAAGTTTTACAGCTCGCTTCTTGGATGATAAAGAACGTACTTATGGCAGGGCATTTTCTGCTAAAATGAAAAGTGACTTTCCGCCCACTTTCGGGTAGCCTAATTGAATATGGGCGCAGACGGCCAGGAAGAGCGGAGGGAAAGAGCGGTTTCGGGGGTTCAGGACCTCCGAGGTGCTGTAGTAGTAACAGACGCGGGGACATCCATCATATCTCATTGGCAACCTCACCGCATGTAGGCTATGTTGGGACATTTTTTACGGGCAGTTTGCTATAATGACAGGCATGTCTGGTTTCTTCGGTTCCTGAATCGTCATGCTTATCTCATTTGCTTGAAGAAACACCTCGACTTGTGCCAGGTTGGAGGTGACTTCAAACTTTTGATGTGGGAATTAGAATTAGGCTACATAAACTAAGCTACTGTTAGGGCCATCAGTATTTCACTGAACAGCGTCCTAAAGTGTACATATCTTTTGTATTCTCTTCTCTCTCATTTCCAGATCAAGTTGGCTATGAAATTCAAAAGTTGTTGGGGATTTGTAGAGTTGATTGGCATGTGTCTGAAAGCGTCGAAGTGAAAAGTGAGCCGTTCATACGACCGTATTCAAATATGGGTATGAAACGTCAGCAGTGATTATGGCAATCATGACCCGTTAATCCCTGACCTCTAGAACGGAGGGTGATTAGAGCTCTGTGCACGCGATCCCCCAGTGGAAAGCACGAGAGTGGAAGGCTCCTTTACTGTGGTAACTCTTATTTCGTTTTGTGACGCTGCAACTTTAACGAAAACGTGCCAAAATATATCTCTATCAAAACTCAAAGGCAAACATCTACACATTACTTTATAGTTGCTCATTTAAATAATCGGTAGTCACTCTCACTGCACAGCAAGTTTTATGTGGATTGACATAATCATATGTTGAATCAATTATAATTACAAAATGCACATTTCGTAATTTGTCAGTCTTGGTTTAATGGCAACCCCATGTTTTCTCTTCATCAAAATATGAGTCTCAAAACGTTTAACACATTTTAGAGATAGATTTTGAGGGGGAGTATTGCAGTAGGCTCGGGGTTTTGGTGAACACCACAAGAAAAGTTTAGGCTACTGTAGCCTACATGGTCTTTTGTATTCTAATTGGCGCACCAGATTTGCTCGTTAGGATTCATTTCTCAGTAGCCTAACTAAGTGATGTTATTGTTCATTTTATTTTATTGAAATGTTGCGAAGATATTTGTTGGGCATATATCCTCATCGATTTCTGTAGCTAGATTACAACACATGAGGGAATTAAGCATTATTAGGTTCTGAAGTGTTTTAGCAACAACAACAAAAAAAAATCCGGCTTGTTTTGCTTGTGAAAATGAAAGGCCGCGCTGTGGGCTGGTCGGAAGGGCTGAGGTGGGTCGGGGCGTAGCCAGTCACATTTATATTTTATGCTGCTTTATCCAGTCAAATATCCCCTTACAAAGTCTGCTGAAACTGAAATTGAAATGTGGCTATTAAGTATCTCTCTCTCTCTCTCTCTCTCTCTCTCTAAGAGTGTGTGTGTGTGTGCGCGCGCGCGTGTGTTAGAGTGGGAGAGAGAGTTTGTGCATGTTAAGTCTATCAATATGTCTTATACAAATTTCATGTAAGTCAGAAAATATGTTAATTTAAATTTAAATGAACATTCAAAACAGGCATGGCAGGAAGAACTAATAAAGTTGACGATCCTTGTCTTAATTCTAGATTAAATAAAAACAAAAAAATAACATGTCGACAAATTAATATAGTTTTCCCCTTGAGGAAAAAATATATTTTCAGTTAGAAAAAGAAAATTGATGCAAGCCTTATGGGTCGTGTCTAGAGAATTTATTTGAGTAAAGGCTGCGCCATTCAATATTTTAGCAATATCTTAATAATTATAAGTGTAGGCCTATCATAATTTCAGACGAATTTAAATTGTCCATAGCACCAAGTTATCATGTGGTTGTTGGGACAATTGCTTTGTGTCTTGACATAAGCAGTTAAAATATGTGCACTTTTGAAATTATTTCTTTTTTGTGGCTATTTTCCCTGGCGACCTTATGCGTTTATTTCCAAACAGTGCCGGACTGAACCAGATGTTGCCGTGCATCTCGCGGAGCGGCGGAAGAATGAAGTGCTCACGAGAGAGGACCTGTCGCTTTTGCCTTCGCTGAGAAGGGGGAAATGATGGTATCGATAGCATGATCTCATCACTATTACAGATGCACTTTGCTGTGAAAACAACAGACGGGTCTGTATGGACACATCTGTGCGCAGTATGGGTAGCATTGGTTACAGTTTCACTCTTTTATTTCCCTCCTCCTCTTCCTCTCCCTTACTCTCTCTCTCTCTCTCTCTTTCTCTCTTTCTCTGTCTGTATCCTGTGTGTTGGTGTGCGCGCGTGTCTGTCTGCGCTTGCACCAAAGTGGTTCAGACAGGTCCCGTGGGATGTCTGCCGCAAATCGGCATAAAATGCCACGCAAGCTCTGAAATGGTTTCTAGTGGTGTGAAAGGTGAAGACTGAAACCTTGGGAGAAAAAGCTGTCGTGGGTAGCGGCCGTAAGTCCCGTCACAAGGCCGTCGCTTTTGTCAGCTGCCTGTGAAGAAAAGGGAATTAACTCCAGGCGCGTCCATATCGCAATCAACGCTTATAGTTCTTACAACGCGTTCCCGAGGCACATGAGCCGCATAACCTTTGACTTTCTGATTTGCCTGGATTACTAAAGTAAATGAACAATTTTGTGTGAAAGGGAAGGACCATGCAGAAGAAGCATGTTAACATAAATAATCTTCTTAGTAATTGGTCTGTGTCCTATTGTGTCATTTTTCGATTAGGCATGCCTCGAGAGGGAGTACAGAAATACAAACCCTAGTCAGCCGATTTACCATATTTATCATATTTATCAAGCTGTCTCAAGCGTGTTTTCAAACAGTGAAATCCATCCCAAATGAGCAGAGAGATGCCAACGTACACCCCGCACGCAAAGCCGTCTGTTTGTGTGCAGAAGGTCCAATGGCATACGTAAGCTCACCTTTGATCCGACGTAAACATGTGAGCCCCCCCACTCTGTGGTTGTGCGAAACGGACCAGAGGCAACTCATTCAAAGTTAAACAGAGAGGGGAAAAAACAGGAAGAATTTCCTCTGGCTCCGGGCAAAACAGCCGCGTCCGCTCTCACCTTCCACAGACACTGGCCAAACTGCAAATTCTTTCCCCTATATGGCCAAACCATTCATATTTTAAGGGGCTCTCGTCGACTCGACTGTTCCGAATCTATATTTTATATTCAGCAGATAAAATTGTGTGTAGTTTTGTCACGGGAGTCAAATATAACAAGGTTTAAGCATGAGTTATGTGAAGTATACAAAGTATGCCGGGACTCTGTGAAGTTCTGTGCGCTACTGACGGGCGACTACGCACCAATTTGATCAAATGGTGAGCCCTCAGCCCTCTCGGCTCAGTTCCTTTTAACGGTCTTCATGCATTGTTTATCTGCATTAGCAGGGCGTTATTAAATAATTACACGCCAAACTCGCCAAATCCTGCTTTACGGCGCGCGCAGAGAACAGAGAGCACACCGAAGCCCCCGCTGGCTGCGCGCGCCTTAATGGCCAACAGATGTGGTGCTTCAGTAATTGATTTAACGTCATTCGAAATACACAGCGCTCTTAATTGTACGTTTACGCAAATTGAAGGGGGCATGATGAGTGTGCTTTTGACACATCATTCTACATTTTGTGCTTTTTAAAAAATGGCTTTTGTCGCCGACGCACCGCACGCACCGAATGCTACCTGTCACCGACATCTGAGCACCACATGCTCGTGCTCTGTTCATCCCCCGCTAACGTTTTCCCTCCTCTGTGCCTTTCTGCCTCCCCCACACACACAACATTCACAGACACCGTGTGCAGTAGAAGTGCAGAGCTTCATCGGTAGCCAACAAACCCTCATCCTTGTCTTCAGATGTAATCTTTGTTTTTCCAGCGTCGCTTCAATTATTGTGCGCTCTGTCCTTAGAGCCGCGTTTAGTTGGATCTGTGTACACGGGAAGGAAATTCATGCTTTATGCCGCTGGGACCCCATCGGGTGCCTGCTACACACCACTCTAAAAGCTGGTTGCTTTCGTTTGCATGAGAGAAAATTCCCAAGATTTCTATCGGCGAAATTAGCCGCTCACTGCAGTCACAGCTGAGAGATTGTTATCAGCAGCCGAACTGGTGAAGTTCTGAAATGCGATATCATTTGGTTCAGTCGGCTATATATGTCGGCCTTTGTGAAATGTTTGTTTCTGTGTACAGTCTAACGTAATGACAAGGTAAACTTATCTTGACACTTGTAATTAAGGGCCATTAGGACCGCAAAGCAATTCCAATAGGGCGCAATAGTTCAAGGGAATACTTCGGTGTCATATCCAAATTGCACTTCGAGTAAACCAATTTTCTCTTCGGGATGGTAAACACAGTCTTGACTCATTGGCCAGATAAAGAGAAAAAAGTGCACATGGAATATCACAAACATTTTCCCAAACTGCTACAGACGTCTAGGACAATTAGGAGCGTTTGGCTTTGAATGGCGGAGGAAATGGCTCTCCGTGCTGTGAAATGTCACCTAAATACACCCTGGGCGCGACGCCGCTCGTGGTGTTGGTCCAGTCTGCATCGTGTGTCACTGCATCGTGAGTCCACCCTACGAGCGGGCCTAACCTGCCCCTTTCAATATGAAATACACGACAATAGAATGAATTATGAGGCGTGCAATGTATTTGGTACAGTTTTAAAGAGGGGAAATGTTGGTGTTTATCATAACGCAAATGTGATAGTGTTATCTGCTATTGTTTTGCAGTGGTCTACTATGTAGTTTTGAACACGTGTGGTCACAATTAGTACGTCAACATTGTAGCCATTCTTTCGGGGAGAAAACATCTGGACAAATTCCTGTCAGCTGCGTGCAACTTCATGGTTTATTTGATTCAACTTTAAGGTCTTTTTACAGTTTGTTTGTTCACACATATCTATATTGCCTATCTAAACCGGCATTTGCCAGTTTAAAAGGATCTCAGCCGAGCAACCGTGAGAAAGGGCAGGCCCCAACCAACCGTGGCGTCACATCCAGAAATGCAACCAGTTGTGTGCGCACGGACTTTAACTCCGCTGTCGGTGTGTGTGAATTAAAACTATTTCACGCAGGGAGCCGACCCTCCTTTGCTGAAGAAAGGAAAACACTTGAGAATTTCACCTAATCCATACCCGCTGACGGGGTCGCACCGGACCGCGTGCGCAAATATTGGGGGTATTATATGCATTTCTCGATGTCTATCTTTGACCCGCGCGTTCCGCAAGGGAGGGGTGCGGGGTCTATTCCGCCTGTCTTTTTCCTTGCCAAGTTTTTTTTTTTTTTTTAGAAACGCAAGACAACTCAGAGTATGACGGGGTGCATTTACGGATCAATAAAAGATATCAACGAGCTGCGACGGAGCCGTGTTTACTTTAGAGGTCAGGCACCTCTCAGCTGTCAAAAAGTGAAAAGGAAAAAAAAAGAAATATGGAAAGTGCTTGCAGTCACTGCTGAAACCAGACACACAGACACACACTTTTCTTCTCTCTCTCTTTCACACACACACACACACACACACACACACACACACACACACACACACACACACACACACTTGGATAATCAACCCAACTATACAGGCAAATATATTATTTAGAATGTTTTTTAAAAGGTAAAAACACATAGTCAAGCCCTCCCCATGCATACACTAAAACACAAACACACACACACACACATACAGAAAAAAAAACTCAAATCCTGGCTGAGTTATGGGCCGCAGTGTGATACTATCTGGGTCACCGTGGGCGAGACAATGGGCCACAGCACCTCTGGTGCCCCTGGGGCAGTTTTACAGGGGCCGCGCAGAGTGCGGACTGCCCCCAACTTTTCTGCCTCACATCTCGGGGTGCGTTGCGGTGGGGGTCGGGGGTGGGGTAAGAGAAGGTCCACAGTGTCCACAGATGGTTCCGAGCAGCGCGTCCGCACTGTGATCTCTACCGCCGTTTATACTCTGTTTAGCAGACAGATGTTTCATCAGCCCGGGTGGCCCAGGTCAATATCACTCCCTGATAAGCAATTCTCCTCTTATGAGGTATTTCAGACAGATCCATGTTCTGAAGGGGCTTTCATTAACGTAATAAAATAACGTTTATTTTTAAGTTCATGAAGGTCCAGGGGAAAATTATGGCTGGTTGAAGACATATATCCCAGGATGCATCTTAATTGGAGAATATGTAGGTTAATTACAATTTACTTCATCTTTACAACATTTCACACAAGTTTATTTGACTGATGAGGGA
>NC_063200.1:17084707-17087207 GCF_017589495.1 Alosa alosa
CACATGTTCCCAGACATACAAAGAGATCGAAATTACGTTTCTCACTATCCCACGGTGAAGACAAGACATATTTTACCAATTTTAAGTCCACAGACAAACATAACATTCAAGTAAACAAAAAAGTAAGTAAATAAGTAAATAAGAGGGCACATATAATAATGAAAAAATAAGAGCAGCAAAATTTTGTTGAAATTGTGCATAGACAGTCAATAAAAAATTGTAAGATTGCAAAGTCAGGCCAATAAGAGCTTGTTAGTTCTGTTTTGACCTGAGTAATAAAGAAAGTGGCATAGTGGTGCAAGTTATGTAAGAGCAGCAGAAGTTGTGTTTTCAGGACAACAACACCAAGTTGTAAAGTGTAATTAAGTGTGCAAGTGTTCCAAGTGTGCAAGTGGATTAGTGCAGCCTGCACTGTTACATTGTTATGTGTTTTATATTGTGTTCATCATGTAAATAGGTAGTTCCAGGTAGAAACCTTAAGTAGTATCAGCTTTTTATGGTATGATTTCGAATTGATGATCTCACTGCTATGTAACTGCTACTTTGCAGCAAACAAGAAATAAAACTTGTCTCAATGTTTTGTTTTCTCTTTATATGTCCCACACACACACACACACACACACACACACACACACACACACACACACACACACACACACACACACACACTAACACACACACAGCAGTAGCAGCAGCATGTTTTACCCATATAGAATCAATTTGCTCTGTCTGTAACGAATACTAATGTAAAGTTGTGTGTTGTTTGTGAAGACATTACTATTGGGTTAGCCCCTATTGTTAGTGTTGTCTGCTGTGTCCTATGAGTATTATCTGCTGATTGTTTTGCTTTGCCCTGTGTGAGGATGGTGGACTGGTGTCTGTTCAACCCCCCTTCTTCTCTCTCTCTCTCTTTCTCTTTCTCTCTCTCTCTCTGTCTCTGCTTCCATCTCTGCCTCTAATCAAAGAAAAAATGCTTTATTGGCATGGATGAATGCCTTCATTGTTAGGCCAGCTTTGTGTACAGGATATTATGATCTTAGTCAGAGGGGACCAGTGGCATCACAACTTTCTGTGACACATGGTACAGTCGGCATATTCCACTAAGTGTCACTGCAGAGAGTAGTTACTTGAGTTTCCCCTTGTTGTTTTCACGGTTGTTTTCACGGTTTTCACTGTTTTCAAGTTTTATCTGAAGGTATTACAGTTTTTCTCAGTCGCTTTGGTGCTTTTCTCACATCACTATTAACATTTGCACAGCAGTTAGTGCATTTCTCAAAACAATAAGTGCATTTATCAAAACAATTAGTGCAAACTGCAAAACCTATAGTGGATAACCTGCAAAAGCACGTCACTTGCTCAAAATGGATAGTCCATTCCTCAAAAGCAAGTATTTATGTCAATGAAACTGCCAGTGTCATCAAAATGAGAAGTCTTGACATCTTGATCGTTTATGAACAAGATAGTCAAATGGCTTTGTCATGTTTTCATTACGATAGTTTATGCTCTCAGTGTTTTCCCATGCAAAAAAAGGTCAGAACTCGGTGACACTACCTGAAAATGCTCAAGACAGCACTATACAGTACTTGTACAGCCATTTGAAAACTACAGTAAAGTTACAAATTGCTGTAGTTAGGGGAGTAATTGAGTACAAGACACGGAATATGTACGTTTCACAGTTTTACTGTATATGCTCTTTGCAATTCTACAGCATTGTGACAGAATTTGATAACTAGTTCCCCAATTTTGTATGTAATGAATCAAGCAATGAAATGAAGACTATTAGTTTTATTGGGAACGACTATTCACCATCCATAAGTATAGTTCATTTTGACTGACATGACAAACTGATACATGTTCAAAAGCATTTGCAATTTGTTCAGAGGAAGGAGAAATTGCTACTATGATGTGCACAAATGACTAGATGTTGTGGAGGTTGAACTAATAGTTATGAGAATTTTTATTCTGATCTGAGAAAAGTACCAAAGCGACTGAGAAAAACTGTAACTTTATCTCCATAAATAAATAATGCCTCTCTCCTTTTTCTCTCTCTACCACTCCATTCGTCACCACTTCTTTTTTTCTTTCTTTGTCTCTCTCTCTCTTCTTTCTTTCCTTCCTTTCTTGCTTTCTTTCTTTCTCTCTCTTTCTTTCTTTCTTTCTTTCTTTCTTTCAGATGCTCTCTCTCTTTCCCTCCCCCTCTAACAGATGTAGGTAACCTGTGCGCCTAAGGGGCCTGTCGTCCTTTTGAGACAAACAAACCCAGAGTCCAGTAAGTGAGACAATATGTTTTCCCCTGAATTTCGGTCCTGTTTCACGGCTATCAACTCAGTGTTCTGTCAGTGTGCCTCTTTGCCGTGTGTGTGTGTGTGTGTGTGTGTGTGTGTGTGTGTGTTTCAAGGTCAAACACATTCTGATGAGTAATGATTTGATGGTGGTAGGTAAAACTGACATGTGTTTGAGTTTGAGCTTGAGTGCCTCAGTCCTGCCTTAAAACATTCAC
>NC_063200.1:17092207-17094707 GCF_017589495.1 Alosa alosa
TTATTTATTTTCTCAGCTTGTGCTGCGCAAGAACAGTTTGCTTGTGTGTGTGTGTGTGTGTGTGTGTGTGTGTGTGTGTGTGTGCGTGTGTGTATTTGTGTGTGTGTGTGTGTGTGTGCGCATATGTGTGTGTGTGTGTCTTTGCTGCGCAAGTGCTGTGGCTGCTACTAATCTGGGGCGCGTTCCCCAAAACCATAGGTGCTAACTATGTTAGTTAGTTACTGTGTTGGTCGCAATGCAATTTCCCATTGCCAACCAACAAAGTTGCTAACAGGTTAGCAACTATGGTTTTGGGAAACGCACCCCTCCATGCACTGGCGCCTTAATGCAGGGGCTTACCTGGGCTTCAGCCCAGGGGCCTCGACCAATGAGGGGCCTCCTAATAATAATTATAATGATAATCAATAATAAACGGCCGTGTCCGTATTCGCGGTGTCAGTCATTAGCCTACTCTGGAGCTAGCCTACATATTTGAGCACATCGCACTGCTCTACAATGACATCGATGCAGAGGCCCCCTTTGTCTTCTCTTCTAAAGTGTAACAAAATGTAACAAAACTTAATAAAACCCAACGGGTGTAGTAGAGGAGCTAGAGGAGAGGCTGAAACTGACTGACAAACTTACAAACTCTGGAGATAACGTGGGTTGGATTGAAGCAACGTAAACGAATGATGTGGATTCCTGTAACTGTCCATGAAAACAGAAGGCATAGCAGGTAAATATCGTAGCAAATAGCCTGGCAATGAAACGGCTTTAAAAACATGTAGGCCTATTTCACTTGTCTCACTGGAGTGAACGCAGAACATGGGCTGTTGTGCAAAGAAATTAATTAGCGATCTGCATCTCCGTTCACCAAAAGCTAAGTTTGTGCTAACCCATTCGCACAAATAATATCCTATGTTATGTTTTCTGATTGTTAACGTGAGATATGTCTCCATGTTGGGCAGTGTAGTGATAATGCATAAAGTAGCCAATGTTCACGTCACATGAGCCAGCTACTTTTTTGTAGGCTAAAAGTATTTCTGTCCCTCCCAATCTGCGTTAGAATGGTGTGTTAAGTAGACAAAATAAAAAAAAAACCTCCTGGGGAACCCCCCCGACACGACAAACACATGCACTTTTGAAAAGCTTGAAACATCCAAATGTGTAACCCATCTTTTAACTTAGCCTATAGTGTTGTAAAAGTTCAACGCTGTTTTTGTGCAGTAGGCTAGCCTTTTTGATAAGCGATGTCATGGGTAGCACGTGATTAAGGAGGGCTTTCTGTTCCTGTTTATGTAAAGGTTTTACATAAGCTCAATAATGATAGGCTACACTGCATGTTAGGCTATATCAACCAAAAGCGCATGTTATGTAAATGTAAGTCCGATCGTGGGCCGGGTATCATAATTAATATTTGCGGTTTGGGGGGGTTAAGGCGCCCCTGCCTCCATGGAACCCAGTGGGCAGCACAGCGCATATTGCCGTATATGTGAAGCTGCCTTCATGCTAATTACTTCCCAGTTGCTAGCATGTCCTGGTCAATTACAATGACAGCAAACCTTATTCACAAACTGTTGTGGAACCTTAATCTCGTCCCATCCAGGAATGGGTAGCTTCACAATCAGGGTGTGCGCTTCACATTTTTCACACACAGGCCTGTGTACCCCAAAATATGCTATAAGGTTGGAATATTATATGCTATTATTGATGACTAGACTTAAGAGCTCCTTGACAATTGCAACACAAAAGAAAAATACAATTGCTTGGCACAAAATACACAAAATTCAGCCACTTCCACAACTCACCTTAGCAAAATTGTACTATGGACAGAAATGTGACCACATATTTGTGTGTGACCACATTTGATACACACACATATTTGACATCTTATAAATGCAATGTGAAAAAAGTTTAGTGAACACATAATGTTAACAGAGTGGGTATTGTAAGTAAAGGTAAAAATTCCGTCCAACAGAAATTTTACATCAGCCTTAGAAAGAGCTCAACAGGCTGACCCATTTGGTAGAGGGTATACAGTACCTCTGCTATACTTCATACCACCCAACAACCTCCCAACGACATGCCCAGAACCAATTTGAACATCAGAGGTGTGAATGCTTCTGGAAAATCACCCTAAACTTAAAGGACCAGTATGTAGGAAATAATGGAAAATAAATTGTAATCATTCCAAAAATGATTACCATATGTCGTCAGGGAGTAAGGAAACACGATGAATTGAAGTAATGGCTTATTTGACAACATTACTATAACCCGTAAAACCTGTGAAAAAAAAAGAGTTACGGGGCGGAATCTCTTGGAATTTTCGTTTATGTTTTGAACGATTAATTCTAGAATAGCGTATTAATAATGGGCTGGCGCGGGTATTTGGGTTGCCAAATTAGCAATGGCCAATATTTCTCCATGACAGGAGACTTCATCTGCATCGCTAACTTCAGCTAAATATGTTATGTTGGTTAGAGAGGTATTTTTTTTCACTGTTTCCGTAATGTGTAGCTGG
>NC_063200.1:17099707-17169707 GCF_017589495.1 Alosa alosa
CTGAGAGGTGGAAGGGGCACATGCACACACACACACACACACACACACACACACACACACACACACACACACACATACACACACACACGGGTAGAAGAGGCAGCAGCAGCCAAATCCACTACGGAGACTTAACCCCACGGAAAGGCACAAATCAATTACATCCTAAGAAAACAAGTAGCCTACTCACAGGGGAGGGGAGTGTGGAGGAGAACACACACACACACACACTCTCTCTTACACACACACATGCACTCACACACACACACACTCACACACACACACACATACACACACACACATATGCACTTGCACACACACACATACACACACACACACACACACACACACTCTCTCTCTCTCACACACACAGACACACACACACACATGCACTCACACACACACTCTCTCTCTCTCTCTCTCTCTCTCTCTCTCTCTCTCTCATGTGTGTGTGTGTGTGTACAGTAAATAAGCTTGCTACACATCAATGTTTCATTTTTATGTGGCCCGAGCTGCATGTGAGTGTGTTCCAGTGCACTCCTACGCAGCGTGTGTGTGTGTGTGTTGGAACACACTTGCAAGTATGTTTGTGGGCTATGCACGTCCGCGAACCCTTGATTTAATAATCCCACATAAGCCTGTTAAAAATAGATAAGCGAGCTCGTGCACAAATACAAGTGAAACTAAACTAACTCATAACTTGGCCCCGGGGGCACTTTTAGAGGTCCAGAACTATTCCTCTGCTCTGTTTGGGTTGGCCGTGCCACTGCCCGAATAAAAAGGGGGGTTCCACTGTCCAGTGAGTGATCGCAGTGTGCTGGCCCCGAAGAGCTTATTCCCTCACTTAGAGCAACAAATAGTGTGTGTGTGTGTGTGTGTGTATGTGTGTGTTTGTGAGTGTGTGCTCTTGAACTGGGCCAGGAGAATGTTATCTTAGGCCCGCAACACTGCACACCACAATTAGCCAGGGATAGCCATCGCTCCTCCAAAACCTGTCAGATACATTAAACAAATATTAGGATAATTTCACAGATGAGGAGGACGATACCTGCTGGCTGGCCACGGAGACAGAGACAGAGAGTCAGACGGAGGCAGAGACGGAGGGAGAGTTTGTTTTTGCTAATTAATTATCGGACGAAAAGACAAACACCAAACAGACGCTGAGAAGTGTTGCAATCCTTTGGAAAAATGCAAAACAAATGGACAGAGGTTGAGATGAGAACAAGTTGAAATGGTGTGTGTGTGTGTGTGTGTGTGTGTGTGTGTGTGTGTGTGTGTGTGTGTGTGGTCACATAACTGGACAGGCATAGAGGTCCCCTAGAGAGAGGCACCCTAAGATGGACATCACACCCTTAAATATTAATAGTGCAGTAAAGATAACAATAACATGAAGAGGAGTTTGATTGGCGCTCGCTCGCTCGCACCAGAGGCCATGTTTGGGATCTGTGGTTTATTACATGCAGGCACTCGTCTGGTTTTTTTTTTAAAGTGTGTTTTCTTTCCGGAGAGTGTTCCTCTATAAAATGCGACCTGTGTTTCTCCTGTGATATATTTAATGGCTTTGTGCAAAATAGTAGTCTGCAGTTCCTTTAACGAGACTCGAGTGACTACAAGGCAAAGGCTCAAAAATTCAAACCATATTTTCACTTTTTTTTTCTTTCTTAAACAGAGAGCAGAGATATAACACGTATGGTATATTTAGCTTTCCAGATATTTATGGTTTCTTCTGCGTCTGAAAGCAACGTTATTTATTCTCCCATTTGCAGACAAATACACTCTGACACACTCGGTGTGTTTTCCATTTAAGCTGTGTTTAAATTAATTATGACCAATCATAAACCTGCTTGACCCACAGCTCTTAGCCAATAAACACCCCTTTTACTGGCCTGTCACCAGTCACGGCGACAGACACCTCCGTTAGCAAAGACAAGCAGTGAGTTTTCCATTTGGCCTGTATATTTTCTATAGGGATGCTGTGCTGTCCAATTATACGGTATATTTTTCCAAAAAGAGTCCATTTTGTCCTCAGCGTGTTTTTCATTAAGATGGTACATTTTCCAATTTGCCCGTGTATTTTTGTGTGCGTGTGTGTGTGTGTGTGTGTGTGTGTGTATTTATGTGTGTGTGACGTGCTGCTCGTCTGGGCAGCACTGCTGATGAAAGCTCAGTGTCAGTGAAACTGTCCAAAGCACGCTGTCTCTACACTCTTCTAGATTTATGATGAAAACAGAACACCTATTTGTTATGAGATGTGATATGCTCTGTGTGTGTGTGTGTGTGTGTGTGTGTGTGTGTGTGTGTGCATGTGCGTGTGTGTGTGTGTGTGTGTGTGTGTGTGTGTGTGTGTGTGTGTGTGTGTGTGCGCCCAAATTGGTGTTGTTTTGCTTTGAGAGTGAAATGGAAGTTAGAGGAGACAGGTATCGAAATGAAGCGAGACCAAAGAGCAACACATTTTCCCAAGTCCACAGTCATTAGTGACCCCCACCCACCAAACTCCAGCACTTCACACCACTGTTAGGACTTTACTGTGTGTGTGTGTGTGTGTGTGTGTGTGTGTGTGTGTGTGTGTGTGTGCATGTGTGTGTGCATGAGCATTACATTTTGTGTTGGTGTGTGTGTGTGTGTGTGCACACGTTTGCGTGTGTGCACACGTTTGCCTGTGTGCATGTGGGTGTATTTGTTTGGCAGCATGTGTCTGTGTGTGTGTGTGTGTGTGTACGTTTCTGTGTGTTTTTGCATTTCTCAGCGTGTGTGTGTGTGTGTGTGTGTGTGTGTGTGTGTGTGTGTGTGTGTGTGTGTGCCTGAGGGTAGAAGGCAAGCCACTAAAAGCTGAGAGGAGTAAAGGTGGAGTATGAGAGGGGGATTAATGACTGATCGAGTGTAAAATGTGTGTCTGTGTGTCTGTGTGTGTGTGTGTGTGAGAGAAAGAGAGAAAGAGAGAATGATAAAAAGGTACTGACAGAATAACAAAGGGAGTCGGAGAGACAAATGAATGTAAAAATATATTTCGCTCATATTGCATTGACATACATGTGTATGAGCACAGATAACAGATAACAGTTCCATTTTCGACATGTTACTTTAATTAATGTGTTTGTGTAGATTTGTGTACTTTTGGGCAGGCGTGTGTGTGTGTGTGTGTGTGTGTGTGTGTGTGTGTGTGTGTGTGTGTGTGCATGTGCGTGTTTGTGTATCTGCGTGCTTGTTTGCATATGTGCATGCATGTGTGTGTGTGTGTGTGTGTGTGTGTGTGTGTGTGTGTGTGTGTGTGTGTGTGTGCGTGGCGTGCGTGTGAACGTGCATTTTTGCGGATGTGCATGCATGTGTGTGTGTGAGTGCGTTTGTAACAATTGAATTATTTAGGTATGCAGCACACACACACATGTTCTGCTAATTGTCTTCAGACACATCTAAACAGGAAGGCGGACATTGGCTGTGGAGATATCCAATGCCTTTCCACTAGCTCTATGCCACAAAACACACACACACACACACACACACACATACACACAGTCCCACTGCCACTCTTCAGTTCTCATATTTATCTTGTTACACTCCTGCAGTCACCTCACGTTTCCAACTGAGATCCGTTCAAAATCTACACCCCTTCTCTGTGTGTGTGTGTGTGTGTGTGTGCCTTTCTATCGCTGTCTCTTTTTCTCTCTCCCTCTGCCTCTCTCTCTCTCTCTCTCTCTCTCTCTCTCTCACACACACACACACATGCGCCTCACACACCGACCACCCTGAAGCGCGGGCCTGGAGTCGCCATAGTGATCCCAAACTCAGGCAGCACTCCAGCCATGTTGTGACGGGCCACAGGAAGTGGCGGTCGCCCAGGGAGGAAGTATCAAATCAAACGCCATCTTTTTCCACTTTGGGTCGCATGTGTGTGTGTGTGTGTGTGTGTGTGTGTGCATGCTGACGTTTACGGCCCCCTCAGAGCGAGAGATGAGCTAGGGTTCCAAACAAAAGCAGGCATTCATCCGATCATTGCGAGGAAACATAATGTTATTGCACCGGCCTTTTCACCCTCAGAAAGAGAGAGAGAGAGAGAGAAGAGAGAGAGAGAGAGAAGGCAAGGAGGGAGGAAGAAAGAGAGAGATAGGGAGGGGGAAGAAGAGGGAGAGAAAAGTGGAGCGAGGGGTAGGGGAGAAAAAGAAAGAAAGAAAGAGAGAGAAAGTCAATGTTGATGCTGTACACTAAGAAGTAAATGATTCCCTCGTCCTCTTCGCTTCAGAGTTATTATTCTGTCCAGCCTTGTGGGAGGAAGGGAGAGTAAGAGAGCTACAGACGAGAGGATGGAGAGATGGAGGGATGGAGAGATGGAGGGAGGGAAGGTTTCACCGCATGGAGAGAGTAACAGACGACAGGAGCGGCTGATAGAGAGATGGAGAGCGGAAAGGCCTCCCTCCTCCCACACACACACACACACACACAAAATTGCCCACAATGCGATTGGATGTCAGAGAGAGCCCAGTCTAAGCAGGCGAGTTGTGATTGGCTGAGACCGGCCAGGACCAGACACAGCCACACACGATGTCGAGTGGAACTTCTTTCCTCTCCTTCCGCACAGACACACACACACACACACACACACACACACACACACACACACACACACACACACACACACACATTTAAACACAAACACAGACACAGAATAACTCTTCTTGTGGCAAATGAGTCAGCAGAGGAAAGTCTCAGAGCTCTCTCTTTCTCAACGGAGACCTTCAATGAATGAAATCCTCTTCTGCATTTGTTTCTCTCTCGTCAGTGAAACTGCTCTACTGTTTACCAAGCTCCACAATTCATTATTTCCATTCAAACTCAGCTCCGCGGCTTATTTGAACTCCTGTGTTGTCACTCGTGGGTTGATGGGCCGTGACAGACATCGGTCAAGCACCAAATCCACAGCCGGAGCCAAAACACACTGACAGTTGCGTACTGTTGAAGCGGAGTCAGATCTCATAAGCGAGTTTAAATAACCGCCGGCTGCACTTGCAGTCTCACAGCTCTGCGCTACACTGAGCCATTAGGGGATGATCTTTAATGTAGAACATGCCTTTTGCACCATTTAAGGGAACTCTGGGATTTACAGAGCTTAGGGGCCACTCCCAAATCTGCCCACCCATTATAGAACCATAAACCACTCGGACGTGGAGATGCACACACGCACACACACACACACACACACAGGGTTTATGATCACTATCTAGCAGACTATCAAAGCCATGCTCCTCCAAACTGCTGCAGGAGGGTGTGCTCCTGTGAAACACACACACACACACACACACACACACACACACACACACACGCACAGATACAGTACACACACACACACACACACACACACACTGTCTTTCGTTTTGGCATAGGACACAGATGGTGCTTGTGTGTGTGTGGGTATGTGTGTGTGTGTGTTTTGCTAAAGAGGGTGGTCACTGCGGAACTGAATCTCTGGATCTGGTTGTGGTGCACATGTGTTCCCCTGAGAACAGTCTGTCTGTCAAAGCAGCAAGCGGCAAACTAAAGCTTTGTGTGTGACCAGAAACAGTGTGTGAGTCTATGTATGCTTTAATCTGTGTATAAATCTGTGTTTGTGTTGTTATATATCTGTGTGTGTGTCTGTGTAGTTTGTGTGTGTGGGTGTGTGTGTCTGTGTGTCTGTGTAGTTTGTGTATAAATCCATGTGTGTGTGTGTGGTTTTATGTCTGTGTATAAATCCGCATGTGTGTTTTGTATTGTGTCTCATACAAGTTTTCAGTCTTTCAAGATTTGTGCACAAGTCATCTCAAGTATGATCTAAGCAGGAACGTTAAGGAGAGAGACAGTGGCATGCTTGTGTGTGTGTGTGTGTGTGTGTGTGTGTGTGTGTGTGTGTGTGTGTGTGTGTGTGTGTGTGTGTCTCTGTGTAGACTCTGTGGGTGGCTGCTGCCTGTTGTGTACTCTGTGCAAATCGATGGCATTGCCCTCTCACAGAAACACACCCTCTAACAAACACACACACACACACACACACACACACACACAAACAAATGCACACACACACACACACACATTCACACACATACAAACACACACACACACACACAAACAAATGCACACACAATACACACAAGCACAAACCCACACACTCACACACACACAGACACACACACAAACAAATGCAATACCACACACACACAAACACAAACACACCTCACTATCACACACACACACACACCACACCTACCTACCTACACACACACACACACACACACGCACACACACACATTTAAACACAAACACAGACACAGAATAACTCTTCTTGTGGCAAATGAGTCAGCAGAGGAAAGTCTCAGAGCTCTCTTTCTCAGCAGGAGACCTTCAATGGGTGTCTCTTTGAACGAACTATATACCGTCCAGTGAAACTGCTCTACTGTTTACCAAGCTCCACAATTCATTATTTCCATTCAAACTCAGCTCCAGCGGCTTAATTTGAACTCCTGTGTTGTCCTTTCGTGGGTTGATGGGCGTGACAGACATCGGTCAAACACCAAATCCACAGCGGGCCAAAACACACTGACAGTTGCGTGCTGTTGAAGCCCAGGAGTCAGATCTCATAAGCGAGTTTAAATAACCGCCCGGCTGCACTGCAGTCTCACAGCTCCTAGCTACACTGAGCCATTAGGGATGATCTTTAATGTAGAACATGCCTTTTGCACCATTTAAAGGGAACTCTGGGATTTACAGAGCCCAGGAGCCACTCCCAAATCTGCCCACCCATTATAGAACCATAAACCACTTTCGGACGTGGAGATGCACACCACGCACACACACACACACACACACACAGGGTTTATGATCACTATCAACAGACTATCAAAGCCATGCTCCTCCAAACTGCTGCAGGAGGGGTGTGCTCCTGTAAAACACACACACACACACACACACACACACACACACACACACACACAGATACAGTACACACACACACACACACACACACACACTGTCTTCGTTTTGGCATGGGACACAGATGGTGCTTGTGTGTGTGTGGATATAATGTGTGTGTGTGTTAAAGGGTGGTCACTCTTGAACTGAATCTCTGGATCTGGTTGTGGTGCACATGTGTTCCCCCTGAGAACAGTCTGTCCCTGTCAAAGCAGCAAGCGGCAAACTAAAGCTTTGTGTGTGACCAGAAGCAGTGTGTGAGTCTATGTAGCCTTTAATGTGTATAAATCTGTGTTTGTGTTGTTATATATCTGTGTGTGTGTGTCTGTGTGGTTGTGTGTGTGGGTGTGTGTGTCTGTGTGTCTGTGTGGTTGTGTATAAATCCGTATGTGTGTGTGTGGTTTTATGTCTGTGTATAAATCCGCATGTGTGTTTTGTATTGTGTCTCATACAAGTTTTCAGTCTTTCAAGATTTGTGCACAAGTCATCTCAAGTATGATCTAAGCAGGAGCGTTAAGGAGAGAGACAGTGGCATGCTTGTGTGTGTGTGTGTGTGTGTGTGTGTGTGTGTGTGTGTGTGTGTGTGTGTGTGTGTGTGTGTGTGTGTGTCTCTGTGTAGACTCGCGGTAGCTGCCTGTGTGTACTCTGTACCAGTGTGACTGCCTCTAGAAGCACACCTACCACCTAGCTCAAAACACACACACACACACACACACACACACACACACACACACACACAGGCAATGCACACACACACACACACACACACACACACACACACACACAAACAAATGCACACACACACACACAAACACAAACACACACTCACACACACACAGACACACACACACTGTAATTTGTTGTACACTTAATAACACATTACCAATTACTTTATAAAGAAATGGATAAAAGTGTGTGTGTGTGTGTGTGTGTGTGTGTGTGTGTGTGTTGTATGTGTGTGTGCGTGCTTAACTGTTTAAGGGCAGCCTGCCAGAGAGAAGCCGACCCGAGGCCCGTGCCGACCTCTGGGATCGTGGGCGATCGGTTCTGCTCAGCGTCCTGCACAGTTAACGGTTTCGATTACCTGCGGGTGTCACAATGATGAACGGCTCGACCGCTCTGGCTGAAGTGTTTATGCGCCAGTGGCGTTGTAGCATGCAACTGCCCAGAAAAACCCCCGTGTCCGAGAGCGACTCCCGAATCCGTCATTGCCCCAATGAAGTGTCACTTCACAGGGGAGACGACAGGAACAGCCGTCCTGGCCAGAAGGCCACAGCCATTAGGCCATTAGAGGAGAAGAAAATAGAGAGAGCAGAAGACAGGGGGAGAAGCGAGAGAGAGACAAAAAGACTATTTCAGCATTTCAGCGTCAGTGGTAGGAGCAAAGGCGAACTTTTGTCCTATTTATTGTTCCAGGCAAAAGTGTACAATGTCTCTATAACCTCTGCGCCCCGACCTGAGAGGACGGAGCCATAAATCCTGGCCTGCGCTCTAACGAATGGGTCTCTTCAAGCCTGTGTGTTGTTTTTTTCATCACGCTCCGCGCAGGCGTGATGGATGTGATGGATGTGCTTACGGGGACCGCCTGGCCGTTTGGACTGGACCGCCAGCGCACGCCAAAGCAAACACTACTGGCCCAAAATAGGGAGAGAGGAGAGGGAGGGAGGAGGAGGGAGGGAGGGGGAGGGAGGAGGAGGGAGGGGAGAGGAAGAAAGAGAGGGAAAGAGAGAGTCAGGCAGAGGCAGGGAAGGAGAGAGTGCAATAATAAAACTTCGCCCGGCGAGTAGTTCAGAACGGGGTGAGATAGAGGAGAAGGAATAAAAATACTTTTGAAAAGAAATTGTAAAGAAAACACAGAATGAGTTCATTCACAGGAGATGTTGCACACAATGGATTAGACTGCGTGGACGCTTTCGTACTAACTCCACTCTGGTTTATCACTGTGACCATGAAACATCTTCCTTCTTTCCTTATGATGTTGATATGCTGATATGAAACATCTTCCTCTCCATGATGTTTAGAGTAACTGTGCATATGGATAGTCCAGTCATTCAGTCTTATCATTCTGTTTTTTGCATAACCTTTACTTGATATTAAATCAATTTAAGTAATACAAATTAATACAAAACAATGCAATGTATACAAATACAATGATATATAAAGTATAGAAAAGTTCATTAAGCATTTTTTTATTCTAAAAGAAAAATAAATTGCATCATGACTAAAAATTATAATATAAATCTGAAGGCAAAGGTTGAGAAAAAGATTCCAAAACTCGTGAAGACTGAATTTTGAATAATGCTTTGTCCAGGTCCATTACAGTTCTTTATATTTGAAAAATGGAAATATCTGTTTGAAAAAGACATTTCTTAAGTATGATGCCTAAAATATGTAGGAATATTTTTATAGGTATTTTAAACAAGCATATTCCCAAAATCATCTCATTATTCCAGGGCTAGAAACAACAAAAATGGATAGCAAAAGCAAGACACTACACAGCTTTAATGATACAAAAAATAATGTGCAAGATGTACTGCACATCCCACATGCGGTGGGGACGTCCTGGGGAGTCGGACAGAGTTATTCCCCTTTGTGAATCTCTCCCGTCTCCAATCTGAGACTAAACCTTCAAGATGGCGGCCAAACGTTTCTCTTTCTTACTCGCTTTCTTGTCATTTTTTCCTTCTAACTGTTCACCTAGTTGTCTTTGTTTTTACATTCCTTTTTCCTCTTCATTCATTCATCCATTCATTCGTTCATTCATTCATCCATTCATTCATTCATTCATTCATTCATTCATTCATTCATTCATTCATTCATTCATTTTGAGTCCCATGAGCCGTCTAAATGGAGACTGAGGTCTTTGATCGTGTAGATAAGTTCAGTCATGCAATGAGCCCTTCCCTCCACACTGCTTATGGGAAAAATATTTATGTACAGCGCTCTGACCAATCCTGCATTTAGCACGAGATCAAGGTGGATTTCACAGTCATTTTGTCCTGATGTATGTGTGTGTGTGTGTGTGTGTGTGTGTGTGTGTGTGTGTGTGTGTCTGTGTGTGTGCAGGATTGAGTAACAAACATAGTGAACATTCTTGATCTGTCAGATCTGTCGCCTGTGTCACTGAAGAGTTCGTCCTGCTCTTCATCTCTGACTGTTTAACTTTTCGCTTTTCTCTCTCTCTCTCTCTCTCTATATATATATATATATATATCTTTCTCTCTATCTCTCTTTCTCTCTATCTCTCTCTCTCCCTCTCTATCCCTCTCTGCCTCCCTCTCTCTCTCCCTCTCTATCCCTCTCTCTCTCCCTCTATCCCTCCCTCTCTCTCTATCCCTCTCTCCACACCTCCTGACGTGAGCGATGCTCTGCGCTGACCTCCACAGGCTCCAGGGCTCGTAACTCATTGGCTCGGGGAGAACGACACCATTCATATTTTCATAACCCTTCCAGAAGAATCCGCGCCTTCAAAGGCAGCCGAGGGGGAGGAGGGAGGAAGGAGACTCCCAGTGGCCCAGTCCAGTGCAGCCCAGCTCGGTCCGGTCCGACTCTCTCGGCTCCTGGAGAGGCTGATGGGAGGGAGGATGGCAGGGCCCCGAGAGAGAGAGAGAGATATGAAAGAGAGAGAGAGAATATGAAAGAGGAGCTGAGAGACAGGAGGGAGTTGGGAGTAAAGAAAGAGAGAGGGAGAGAGAGGTGGAAAGACAGCATGAAAAAAGCTGAAAGACTAGAGGGAGTAAAGAAAGAAGAGAGGGTGGGAGAGGAGGAGAGGGAGAGGGAAGGAAAAGGAGGAGAGCATGAGAGTCTTCTGTGAGTGTCAGTGGTCCTCTGTGAGCAGCCTCATTCTAATTGGAGTTGCATTCAACACTGACATTAGTTCCCAAACTCGCTAATGGAGCGGAACACTGAACTCAACACATACACACACACACACACACACACACACACATCCGTGCCACATAGGATAAGTGTAGCCAGCCCCCTCTCTGAGAATGGGCCACAGAGGGATTTGGCATGTCTGCAGGGGGGGCATTCACAAGTTCTCTTTTTTCTCTCTTTTTCTCTATCCTTGTCTTTCTTTTCTTCTGTCTCTTTCTTTCTCTCTCTCTCTTTCTCTGCTTGCCACACAAACATGTAAACTCTCCTCTTTTATCTGAAATAAATACTTCCTTTCTTTGATGGGGGCTTTGCACCTCTCTTTCTCTCTCTCTCTCTCACACACACACACACACACACACACACACACACACACACATAACTCTACCCCTCTCTCTTTCCTTTTCTCCTCCATTTTATGATAGTTATTTTTTATGTTATTATATTATTATCTTGAATCATTTTACATAACCAATATATAAATAAAAATATATACATTTCTGTCATGACAGTACATGCTAATTTGTATTTTTTAAGGAATGTAATAAATGCTTTATTTAATTAAATTCTCTCTTCTTTTCTCCTTCTCTCCTTTTCTCTCTCCATTCTTTCCTCCTTTCTGTTCATACTTCCCCTTCCTCCCCCTCTTTCTCCCCATCTCTCCCTCCTTCCCTCCCTCTCTCTCTCCTCTCTTCTCCCCTTACTTCCCATTGAAATCCTAGAAAGCTGTGAATGGGCCGTGGAGTTAGACTCTGTTCTTCATTCTGCGCTAATGAGTCTCATTTAAGCACTGATTCACTCTCACCAAGAGAGAATTAAATGTCCAAATGTGTCTGTGTGTGTGTGTGTGTGTATGTGTGTGCATGCTTCCAAATGTTCTCTCGCTCTCTCTCTCTGTTTATGTCTTTGCACGTGTGTGTCTTGTGTGTGTGTGTGTGTGTGTGTGTGTGTGTGTGTGTGTGTGTGTGAGTGTGTGTGTATGTGTGTGTTTGTGTATGTTTGTGTATGTGCACACTTTCCTGCACTATAAGCAGTAAATCTCTTTCATTGTAAATACCGGTATATCTGGGTCAAAATTAAGGATTTTGGTACTCTCTCTCTTGCTCAGACAACAGCTTAGAACAACTGTTTTAATAATGGATTTAATTTTAGAACTTTGCTGTGGCGTACACCTGTATTTTGCCAGCTTTTTATGGTAGCGATTTTGCTAACTCACTATGCTAGTTGTTGAGCTAGTCTAAAAGTCATAAAAGTATAGTCTGACAGTTTGTACACAGTGAACATAAAATTATTATTTCTCCGCTATGGTGTGTTTCGGCTGTACATTTCATGTGCTAGGCCTTTACTATCTAACTATGGCCGGGTGTTTGTGTCTAACAGCATGCCTCTTGGATTGCCTTCGCTGTTCCCCCTCTATGGAAAATGTGTGGATTTGTGTAGCCTCAAATGCTAATCTTGTCAATGATAATGCATGAAACTGTGTAGTTAACATTATCCTAAGTATATTCTAAAAGTAGTTGTAAAATACAATATTTATTGTTAGCTCTCAGAGTTTAGCAAACTCGGGATTAGTACAGGCTAATTGGTTTAACTCTATTCTGAAATATAATACTGAAAAATGATAATTGTTATATTCTTGGATACGTGTGTTTTACATGCATACAAACATTATTTTTGTCAAATTACATCTCAATACTGAAGAGACTATATGCAGTAATTTACCAGCTTCTGAAGACAACTAATATTTGTAACATCTTCAAATTAATTTCCAGTGCATAGTACAAATATGAATATGACAGGGCATCTGTTTTTCCAGCCTAGTCCATCTGCCTAGTGGCTGTGCACTTTAATGTTCTGTTATCCAGATCCGACAACTCTGCGAAAATGTAAAAAGCATTCACTGCACAACATTGCCAACTATATTGCCACATGACATCAGCTATCATACTGGCAAGCCTTTTACCAGTACAACCTGTGCGTCTGTTTGGTTTTATACGAATTTTGGCTTTTTGAATTGCTAGTTTTCAACCAGAACTCCTTATTACTGTTTTAGGCTCTTGCATATGTGTTTATATTTATAAGGGCTGTTATTTTATTTAATGTGTATATTTACTCTCCACTTCTTTCAGTTGGTGTAGAGCTTTAAGTATAGTAGGCTTCTTACAACACAACTGTGTATTTAGTTTGTGTGACTGCTGTGTGTGTGTGCATGTGTGTGTGTGTGTGTGTGTGTGTGTGTGTGTGTGTGTGTGTGTGTGTGTGTGTGTGTGTGTGTGTGTGTGTGTGTGTGTGCATGTGCGTGATTATCACGGGTGGATGTTTGTGCATCTCGCCCATTTAGCACCATGTCCGTTTTTCTTTTTCAACTGTTAGTAGGAAATTGGCCTGTTTACGAGTATGTATGTGAGCGTGTTGATGTTTAAGTTTGTATAAAAGGCTTAAAATTATTCAGTCTAATATACGTAGCATATGTGGGTTCAAGTGTGTTTATGTTTGAGTGTGTATATGTCAGTGTATTTTGTGGAGTGTGTGTGTGTGTGTGTGTGTGTGTGTGCGCGCGCGCATGTATGTGTGACTTAGCATGTGGACGTGTGTCTGCGTTTGTGTGTGTGTGTGTGTGTGTGTGTGTCAGTGTGTGTGTGTGTGTGTGTGTGTGTGTATGTCAGAGTGTGTGTGTATGTCTGTTCAGCATGTTGTCTTTTGAGGCTGATGTAGATGACCCCTGGCCCTCTGGATGGATACACTGCCATCTGCAGTTCGAGGGTCACATACACACACACACACACACACACACACAGTGTTCAACACACACCATGTCAGGCACATCTCCCAACTTTTTATCTGACTGTTTGTGTCGTTGGGTGTATGTATGCGTGTGTGTGTGTGTGTGTGACAGAGAGAGAGCGCGAGGGAGGGTCTATGTTTTCTATAGTGTGTGCGTATGTGTCTGTATAAGAGACAGGGAGTGAGAGAGAGGGTGTATGTTTATCATTGTGTGTGTGTGTGTGTGTGTGTGTGTGTGTGTGTGTGTGTGTGTGTGTGTGTGCGCGTGCGCGTATGTGCATGTGTGTGTGTGTGTATGTGTGTGTGTGCGTGAGAAAGATAGAGGGTGCATGTTTGCCATAGTGTGTGTGTACGTGTGTACGTGTGTGTGTGTGTGTGTGTGTGTGTGTGTGTGTGTGTGTGTGTGTGTGTGTGGTGCGCGCGTGTGTCAATGCTGGCTTATCAGCGCATGTGCATGTGTGTGTGTGCGTGAGAGAGATAGAGGGTGCATGTTTGCCATAGTGTGTGTGTACGTGTGTGTGTGTGTGTGTGTGTGTGTGTGTGTGTGTGTGTGTGTGTGTGTGTGTGTGTGTGTGTGTGTGTGTGTGTGTGTGCAAGAGGCATTCAAAGTCTCTATAGACTGCAGAGATGATGTAGATATTCAGAGATGGATATTCTGGCTTCGTCGGTCCAAATGGGGTTTTTTTGTGTTTGGTCCCTTTGTTTTGAAGTGGTCCTGAAGCTTGTTTATCCGCTGATGTAACCCATATGAGACTGTTGTGCACAGTAAAGTAACTTTGTGCAGTCTGGAGTTATTGTTTGAGAGTTGTGGTGCAATTGTGGCCATTGTTTTGATTCAGGCCTTTCTGGTGGCGGCTGTTTTGTCTCTCTGTGTGTTGCAAGAAGAATAATAACCTTATATGTTGGAATAAATTTGTTTGGCGAGGGCAGCACGACCTGAACATTCAGTCTGCAACATATTAAGTCACGGGTTGACTGTAGAAAATCTATGCGTTCAAACTATTTGTCACTGTAATAACAACTCATCTTTGTCTCACTACACAGTGTATCAACATAGTAACTTTGATAAATAAAATAAATAAAAACATTTTATAAGCATTTCTGAACATTGAAAAAAAAACCCACTGAAATAGTATTTTCAAGATGACAATGCTGGGCTGTATAAAGAAGCCCAATATTTTAACATTCAACTGGAACCTTTTAAAAGAATGTCTAGAATGGACCAGTTGCAACTCTACAGCAGTTGCGTGGGATGTATATATTTGGCACTGATTTCTCAAGGTGTGAACTATCACCTGCCTTATTACACAGGGTAGGCCTACTCATAAACATTTTACCAAATACAGAGTGGCCATATCAGTAGGGCTAAGAGTGGGGTGGAGGGCACAGAAACTTGGAAGCGAAAATAGTATAAAGCACTTCTTACACAACGACATAAACCAAATAAAACATACAAGAAAGAACTCCTTTAAAAGTATCTGTTACTATTTCTATGACTTTGAAACGGTTTCTCTATGAGGCAACATCCTAAAGACGCCAGCCCTTTCCGAAGCATGTTATCATATCTCAGGCGCCCCATAGCCGGCGATGAGCACAGCCGCAGCATAGAGACACGTACAGTAGGCCTAGAGAGCACACAAACGACATCAGGCTAACTTCTCTACAACCCATCGCCAGGTTATGCCCGTGTCCTAAACTGCACGAACAGTCTATGAAACACACGGTTAAGAGTCTATAAAGGCATGGGGTGCTCATTTTAAAACAATCAGCTTTAAAGTGGATCCAGATCGACGATTCATTTTTACATACCCTGCAAGCCAATAACGGAAAGAACATTTTTGTGCTGTCACCAAAGTAGCCACCAAAGAAACATTAAATCCTGAGTTTTTAAACAAGCTCCAACAATATGGCTTCTCCAAGAATTGTTTTGTTTTTAGTAGGCTACTCAACATAATGACACAATTATGTAATTACATAATTTCTTAAATTCAAATGCATCTCACATTTGAAGTTTTAAATTATTAACATAGCCGAGAGTAATACAAAGCATGTTATTTAAGGACACGCTTAACTACAGTGCCTTTGGGTACATTTCTGTATGGCTTCATATTTTCATTCATTTGTTCTGTAAAAGATGTATCATTATGGTCTGCTATTTGAAGTAAAGTAGGTCGTCTAGTTGATTTTCTCATATAAATGAATTATAGTAGGACTATGCATTTATGTGTTTTATTTCAGTACTAGCCTACATTGTTTTATCCGTAAAGTGTAGTTAGCCAATAGCTGAATAAAAGCCGTAACTCGGAAGGAAGCTTAGTTTAATATTTCTATTAGTCACTCGAGTGTCAAGGTAGGCCTATAATAAAAGTTTTGAGATCACCTTAATAAATTAGACTAGATGGAAAAGTCAGTCTGTGTGGTGATGCACCTGTCAGAGCTAAAGTGATTTCAGACAAATAATTCCCATGGTGCAAGTGCGTATCCGGCGTTCATGTTTGTTTATTTACGTCTATCACAAGCACAGATTGTCCCCTACTGAATGTTAATATTGCATAACTTGCCTTTCACGACCTCTCCATATGATATGTATTTTCTGGTAAAGAAAGAGAAAGACATACGTGCATAAAATAACGATAGAATATGGCTAAGAATGCCTTAGTGACTGCTTCATATTATTACTCATTTATTTTCAATTGTTTGGGAGGGGAGTGGGGGTGTGCATGGAGCCGGTAGGCGTGCATATTATTGTCAACAGGAAAAGTAATATTTTTCTTTAGCTTTTCGTGCACATACAAAAATATAATTATTTGCTTCCTTCTATAAAACGCAAATGGAAATAACGTTGCCAACGTTGATGAAGGTTCAAACGCATGATATCAATTTGGGCTATGCAAACGCTGGACAAATATTTTAGCAGTCCAGTGATATAACAAATAACATAATATAACATAACAGATGATGTGTGTGTGTGTGTGTGTGGTTGTGTGTGTGTGTGTGTGTGTGTGTGTGTGTGTGTGTGTGTGTGTGGTGTATTTAGGCCTATTTATTTAGATATTATATATTTATGAATTAAATAGATATTGAGCAATGGGATATTTGCAGACATTCCTTTAGGCCAGAAATAAAAAGTAGGCTACCCCCCTTTCAAAAGTTTGGGATTTACATGTACGCGTAATGCTGACTGTGTGTGTGTGTGTGTGTGTGTGTGTGTGTGTACACGTGAGGTAGTCATATCAGGTGCGTTAGCGCACGGAGAGGACACGGCCAGCCTCCAACTGCGCTCGAGCCTCTAAGCATGAATTGAATATTGATGAAGCTTGCAGTAAAATAACGTCATGCCATGAGCACAGCACGCGACGCTAACAATTTACTCCAGTGCTGTGCTGTCACGAATGCACGTGCGTTTTACTGGCAGTACTTCCTATGCCAAAGCACTAGACCTATCATGCGAAAGTTATATGAAATAGGTCTTAACTGCGTTAGAGAACCCATTTCCGTTCAATCGACGTGTTGTGTATGGTGCGTTGGATCAGCGTGCGAGATATCATGGGCGCAAGGGCCTGTTTGTCTCAGCATTGAATTAGCACGCAGCACTTTTGAGTTTTGCTTTTTTCAATCGAACATGAATGAAATGTGACCTTGACTGGCAACCCCTGGCAACCCCACAACTCGGTGTGTGTAGTAGGTTATGTCTGTGCGTGCTTGTGTGGCAGATTCACCGCCCCTTCTCCCTCTCTGCGTCGTTACATCACCATAACGCGTCTGCTCGCGTGTGTGTGTGTTTGTGTGTCCCCTGATGGCCTAGTGAACTGTCTCTGCTGCGCTTGGCTCTACTACGCTTTCCCTCTGTATCAAGGGAAGCACACGACACGATATACATAACTGACACCACACATTAACACACACACACGCACGCACAGCCTTAAATAGCCTATGTAACTGTATCATAAACGAAATATCACCAAGTATTCTGCGCGGGGTAGAGTGTCGAGTAGGGCGTAATTCTGCTTACAACTGAAATTCGAATATTATGCGCCTCATGATCTAAGCCTGCAACATACGTGTAAATTCAGTATAGGGTCATATACAGTATATCTCAAATAATAGGAAGGAATGTTGGGATTAAAGGACTCGCATGTAAACTCGTAATGGGATTTCCTGGGCCATGACTTATTTTCAGAGGAGTAGGCTATAGACCTATGTTTTATGAATGAATATGGAAATGCTGTGTGCGTAATTGCGTTCATTATGGTAGCATTTTGGGCTAGGCTAAACCATGATTCCCGCTTTTATTCTGTCACTTGCCCGCTGCCGCTGTATACCCACTCTAGCTATCTATCTATCTATCTATCTAGGCTATCTACTCACAGCAGCAGTAAGCCACCCATACTTCCTCCCAATGCTATCTTCTGGTGTATGTTTATTTACAGCTCAATCACTTCTCCTTTCGTCTCATCGTTTCTCCTTTCTTTTCTCACAGACGAAGAAGCGCAAAAGATAAATGCGTCTTTCTCGTCCTTGGGAATCTGTTTTCACAAGAGCGCGGCCAGCTGGCATACATCACCCCGATTATCACCGATCCGCTGGCGGGGAACACATGCCTCTGTCGGCCGCTCCCCATTACAGGGATGGATGTGGGAGAGGGCGACTAGGCCGCTGGGCTGGGGAGGGCATGCACCTCACCCCTTCATATTATTCAAATCACATTACATACCAAACCTGGAGTTAAGGCCACATTTATTTTCTCAGCAATGTCAAGGCTAATTTACTGCAGTAATGGCCAATTCCAGCAGACCTTTTAGATAAGTATTTTGATAAGATGATGATTAAGATCAGGACCTATACACAGCGCCCTAAATCAAACACCAGCCTATGTTGATCTCCTTTAAGTAATTTTACAAACTATCTCGTTGCGTTGGAGGTTCGCTCCATCCATGTTTTTGGCTATTTTCAGTGATAATTTAATTCGACTCTTGGCGTGCATTACATTTATATTTGAAAGGTTTGACTAGTTTTTTGTGCCTCGGTAGCCTTTACACCGCCTCTCACACCCCCTTGCTTATTTTATGTAGAATGGTCACTTAGGCTATCATGTAGAACACCGATGATTCTGAGTTGAAAAATGAATAGATTGCCGGCAGGGTAGGTATTGTATGCTATTGACAAAAAGTTAAAATCTTTAGAAACCGTTCATTAGCCTATGCTCCACGTGCCTCTTTCAACATATGCTATTGGGTTATTGTCACGGATGCTTGGATGGATGTGTGTCACAATGTTAGGTTATCATTGCATACATCCTTCACGTGGTAGGGAGCTGTTTTTATTACGGTCCTGTCTGATGGTCGGAAAGTTAACTTGGCCTCGCATAGCCCACAAAAAACATGACGTCCCTCTTTGAAGCCCCTTTAGTCAAGCGTGTCTTATAATCCAGAAAGTCCAGATGCAAGCAAGGCCTCGCCCGAAACACTCATGCAATTTCTTTGTTGTAATGTAGCCGAATCATGCGTTTTTTATGTCGCCCACTGCGTGATGGCATATTTCTCCTCTACCCAAATGGCTTCTTCAGAGAATGGCTACAAAACACCACAAGCCATACAAGAGAAAACACGGTGCCCTCTTTTCTATTTTTAGCTTAATATTAGCACAATTTAACACTGATTTATTTGCATACATATGTATATTACTGGTGTTCATTTAAGATAAACATCTGTTGGGCAACAGACATCTCCATAACCTTAAAGATGAGTTCACATCTCTCTCTCTCTCTCTCTCTCTCTCTGAGGACAAGGCCTTCCTCTGACGTGACAACAGCAACCACTATAGGAACTGACACTCTAAACAGAAAAAGTAGGCCCTATGTTCAGCAACACTGTAACACTTATCTGTGAGTGTTTTGAAATTCAAAAAGGCTTAAAATACACAGCGACCTCAATTAACATTTAGTTATAATGTTTATCGATGATCACTGTTGATAATGCTCATTGCTTTACCCAACAAATTAACTTGGAGTAACCTAACTTTTATCACATGGTTTGGCTTCACAAATGTCCCCAGTATTTAGATATCTATTAGGCTAAATACTCTGAACCATATTAATTAATGATATATTACTCGATGCAATACAATCTTAACAAGATATTTTCCAAGCAGTTGTCATTTTTAGTTAAACAATATTTATTTTTGTTGAAAAACAAACCGTGTAAAAATATCACACTCCGAGTATACAATACTTGCCAAATAGTGTACAATGCTTTATTACGGAAACACACTGCATAAAAAATGTTTGACTTTCAACTTCGTTTTTTTTTCATAACAAAGAACAAATCAAAACAGGAAAAATGTTTCAATTTGTCAAACTAGAAAAAAACATCGGTGTTTTGACACAAAATACATTGTTTTAAACAAGTGACATTTTAATAACCTGTTAATAATGTCGTTATCCTGAGGCGCCCTAGACAGTGATGTACGTATCACTTAATAACGTAAGTTCGTGGGGGATAGAAATTAGACGAACACTAAACTGTTAACATAAATATTTATATTTATATGTTTTTTTCACAGCATGAATATAGGCACGAGTTGTGTTAACGTCCGTCATTCAGCTGTTTGCAAACAAGAAAGAACAATACAAAAATAATCCTACCTTTAACACAGGGGCGTTTTTGATTTTGTCTCTTTAAAACTGTGAAGTTACACAACCAATTAACAGCCGCTAGTGCTGCTGACAATCCGGTTGGAAAAGTTCTCGACCACTGAGTGTAATGCTGTCCCACCGTGCACTACTCCCGGTAGCGGAGGCGCCGGGTTTGGCGAATGCCGCGTCGCAAGTGAGGACGGTAACACCGGGATCACCGGAGAAGTCCGCGAGGCACAGTGCGAGTGCGCGGGGCTCACTGAGCTCCCGATGATGCTTTCTATGGAGAACGGGGATCGGTGGACCGGAGAACCGGACTTAGCCGTAGTCTGTACGGGGGAGGAGAGGCTAGGACTGAGAGGGGGGTAAAAGCGGGACCTGGCCAACTCCGTGCTCGTGGGCATCAGAGAGGGCGCGGGGATAAGGGTTCCGCCGTGAGAGTGGCGGGACGACTGCTGCTGCTGTTGCTGCTGCTGCTGGAAAGCGAACAACGCTGAGTGCGTGTGGTACGACTGCAGCTGGAGCCCGTAGCCGCAGCCGTAGGGTCCGTAACCGTATGCGGCAGCAGCGGGGAGAAAACCACCATGGTCTCGGAGCAGGTCAGGCGCTTGCTGGCGCTTGAAACGCTTCCGACGGCGCAGAAAGCTCCCGTTATCGAACATGTCGGCCGACTCCGGGTCCAGAGTCCAATAGTTACCCTTCCCGGGGTTCCCTGGCTCCCGCGGGATCTTCACAAAACAGTCATTCAGTGACAAGTTGTGGCGGATGGAGTTTTGCCACGCAGGGAACTTTTCCCGATAGTACGGAAAGCGGTTGCTGATAAAGTCGCAGATTTCACTGAGCGTGAGGCGCTTCTTGGGACTCTGGAGGATTGCCATGGTGATAAGGGCGATGTAGGAGTACGGGGGTTTCACCAGGGTGTTCTTGGCTGGCTTGTACGGATCCCGGGCGACAGATGAGTCTCCGCACGGCGGGGAGGAGGACAGCAGGATGTCGTCTTGCATCTGCGCCACCTCATCCACGTAGGAGCGCGTACGACTGTCTGCATCCTCACCCTCACCCACCACATCGATGTCGGTCTCTTCCGAGAGCACGGAGGCATCCGACATCTCGGAGCTCAAAGTCATGGCTCTCACGGCCGCGTGCTCCCAGGGCGCTACGGCGGAGATAGAACGCGCGTGCTGCTTACCCTGTATGTGTGTCCACTGATGGAAAGGCTCATAGGATGCGATGAGTGCCGAGGAGAGCCGAGCTGTGCTTGGGCCCCCCGTGTGCCATGGGCTTGGTTGCCTGCCTGTCGTGTAGTTGTTCTGCACAGAAAGGCAGAGAAGTAGGCAGCATCCGTACGCTAATTTAAGATACTGTGGGGGAGACCTGGAAAAGGCCAAACTAGGATTCCAAAGAGGGCGGTTCTATCCAGCGTCTATATACCAGCTTCACGATCACATGGTCTCGGGACGTCACCACAGCAAGTGAAGAGAGAAAAAAATAAGCCCAAAACGCCTTTGAGAAATACCTAAAAAGCTGTAGCGGATGAGAAAAAAGTTCGGCTGGCTTTAAGGTGGTCATCCCAGCACAGTAATAGGAGGAACCGTTCGGTCCAATTAGCGTCTTAAAAAAGACTGCACAGTATGTTAGAAGATTTAAAGAAGCCCTTCGAACAAAGCACATGCTTGCGGGTAGGACCATCCCTGCTACGGTCATAATTTGTACTGATTTAAATGCTTTATCTAAGGACTTTTAGGATTTTGCAAAAGCTATTGATATGGATATATTTCGTTGTGCTAGTGTCACTGGTGTGGTTATGTTGATCGTGTTTGTAACGTGAGATCGCTGCTTGGAGTCCACACACGCGGCTTTCATGTCTGCCTTCTCCACACACAGTAGTTTGCGTGACACAGGAGTGATCTAGATCATCCGCGAGCCATTCGTAATGGAAAATAGTCAGCTGTTAACTCGCATCAGTCACGCGGAACACGGAACAGCATGCAAGCTTGTGAAATAAGGGCCTTTGCCTCCTGTGCTGCTGTTTTTAACAGGATTTCTTTTTTTTATTGTTGCAATAATAGCATTTTTGAGGTTATCAAAATTGTATTATTATCATAATTATGAATAAATGTTTAGGCTATATTGTATAATAAAAGGAAGGCTTATAAATATTCCCAGGAGAGCGCTTGTCAACAGTTTAGACCGATGGAAAATCATCACGTAAACCATTTTAAATACACGATTCAATTATAGGCATTTCACATTATTTTTCCACATTATTATTATTATTCATGCAAATTCATGCAAACATTTTGCTTGAGTTGTTTTATGGCCAGATTTAATTTTGTGTTTGTAAATACAATACTGAGACCAAAATGTATGCGGATATTGCAAAAGTTAAATACAATATTGTAAACTCCACTTAAAGGTACACTGATCCCAAGTCAAATAAGGCTACACTCAACAGCCGATAGATTTTTTCGATTCACATCTTACACTCAAGTGTAGCCTACTTAGTGGTCATTGCTGTGGTGAATAATGATTTTGATCCTGATTTTCCGAGAAGCAACAGACACTTCACTTCAAGGGCAGAAATTAGGATAGGCCTATATAGCAGCCTGAAAGATTTTGTTGCTCACTCGGACACAATATAATTCACCCAGTGTAGAAAAGACCTTTGGATAGCTACACCGGAGGCGCATTATATTTGATATGACACATGTATTGTCATCTGTTAATATATTAATGTAAACCATATGATTTACGAAGTTATTCTGTTTGTTAGTTGTTAACAAGTTTGCTGAGCATGTGGAATCTTCAGTGCAACTAATTAGGCTATTGCATGTGCTGAAATTACGCACTTCTTGAAGATGAATATTTAAAATGGTTCGCCTCTGATAGGCTACTTTTTATTTCAACAGAATTGTAATGTCTTGGTTAGATCTTTAAATTACCTAAAAGTAGGCCGGAATACCATCCAGTGTTAAATTACACAATATAGGGCCCGCGGCCTATGGGTGATGAAAATGCACTTACGCAAGAAAACAAAGGATGTCCACAGTATACATTTATTGTTAGGCGTCTGACCTAAGTAAATGAACATAAATGACAGCAATGACCAAAACACATTCACATAGGGTTATAATTATATTTTTATTGCCCCATAGTGTTGTTAGTTCTGGTGTGTCTGTAAAGATGGACGGGGTATTTCTGTATGATGGAGAAAACATCTGGTGGCGTTTTGATGATTGCTTTATGGTAACTGGTGTGGTTGAACTTGTGTACTTAACTTCTATTTATTTTACCTTTCCCAACAACTGGTGTAATAATGGAGAAGAGCGCCATCTAGCGGTGCGTTATGGAACACTTTGGGCAGTAGGCTAGGGTTGTGTGATGACAAATTGTGTACAAATAGTTGGTTGAGGATATCGTGTGTGGGCATATCCCTTCTTCTTTTCAAATAAGTTAGGCTATGTATCATACCCATACATGCAGTCATAGTCTGCTAAATGACTGGCAGCCCAAAAGCCACGTTTGCGCAGGTAAAGAGCTCTAGGTAGCCTGACATTTTGAGCATTACGCTTGTGTGGTTACTAACATGGAAAATAATACTATTTGAATGCTAAGCTAAATGTAATAGGCCTACGTGTAATTCGTGCATCAAAGCATCACACACACACACACACACACACACACACACACACACACTAATAAAAGACGTCACACTGTTCAAACAATTTTACGATACTTGGCAAGCTTTTCAAAACGGTTCAGTCAGATTAAACTATGATTTATAGCGAAATAGCCTTCCTTTTTGTTGACACATCACCGAAAAGACCACGTTCCCAAGATTTCTCCTTGCCTAAAATGTTGTTTAGTTGTATGATTAAGCAGTTCAAGACAGCAATAAAACCAGTGATAAAAATAAATATTGATTTTACGCGGCTCCTCAGGTGTAATATCACATTTTCAGAGGCACTTTATTACACTACAACTCGTGAAGCAATCTACCCGTGCTCCGGGAAAATGTCAGGCAATCCTTAACTGAATCAAACTTCAAACGTGTTTCCGATCTTATGCGTTTTTTATAAACCTGTCAAATCTCAGTAGATTTAGTCGTCACCAGAACTTGATAAAATTAAATAATAATAATTCGAAACTACATTTATTTTTTCAAAAGTAGACGTTCAGTCTTTGTAGGGCTTATAGACAACGTGCAACCTCCACGGATTAGATATTAATTTAGAAATTTGAAGTAAAATTAATCGCACTTAAAATTGTAATTACATATTCAATTACAGATCCAGATGAACTGGTTCTAGCCTGCGCAACAATCGAGTCGTGCTCTTCCATAAATGGGTCCATCGCATCACCACGGTCATAATTTGCCTTTGGGGAGATGACTGAAGTGGTTTTGATCACAGATTTTTAATTTATTCTCAATTGTTCTCATTTGGTATAATGGTCTGCGTGAGAGTGCGTTTTTGAAGCGACACTTTGAGCAGGGTCAGGATCCGTATGTGTGGTTAACCCACATCTAAAGTGTTTCTAAACTCCCCGAGGTGCTAGGCCGGGTGGTTTCCGTGCCACGGGGTACCAAGAAAGCACTTAACTGCGAAACGCAATCCCCTCCGTGGCTCCTCGCGGTGACAAATCCCATGAATGTCACCGGAACGGCGGTCTCCAGGGGCCCTCGCCATGTGATTAATATGTATCACATGCGCAAAATCGGTCCAAGACAAACGTGTTAAAAGTTATCTTTTCCCCATTGTTGTATGCGCGCACGTGTGTGTGTGTGTGTGTTAGTGAGAAAGAGGGAGAGAACGAGCGAGATTATTTAATGCATCTGATCAAATACCCATTCACCTGTGTGACATTAGAGTAGGATCTTATGTTCATGTTTAGTACACTGTCATTGCATATAAACTGTTTCATGAGCTTTATTAGTGTGATGTGTGGATGGTGCACAATAGAGAGATGGAGAGACAGTGTGTGACAGAGTGAGAGATTGTGTGTCTGTGTGCGTGCTTTGCTGTTCACTTGTGTGAAAGATAGAGAAGAGAGAAGAGGACACGCAAAGCACAGATTGTTCAAAAGGCACCTTTACTCTAGTCAACCCCAACCACCCATACACATGTGTACGTATGCACATACTATTTCTCCCACTGTTCTAGGCTTTGACTAATTCTATTTACTTTTCTCCATGGAGATTTTTTTTTCTGCATGTTGCCTAAATAGTGTGGAAAAACAGACATGCAAACATACTGTGTTTAGCCATTCCACTTAATACTGTAAGTGCAGGGAAGGGATACCAGTTCTGAAAATGCATTACACAACTCTACTTCTGTTAGTTTTCTATGGGTCAGTATTAATAGTAAACTGCACATATAATAATATATATATAAAGTATTCCTCTAATTGGTTTGTGCAGAGAGGGCATTCATCTGTCTGTGTTATTATGGTTTTGAAATGGTCTCCTTAGTCATAATTGTCCTTGTCCTGAATGCATAGACAAAATGTATAAAAAATAAATGAGAGCTGAGAGGACAAGATCAGTTTGTGGCCAATAAGAAGAACATCTGCAATACGGACCCTCAATGTGTCCATGCTGAACTTTGAGATGCCAATAGATTATATGTTCTTGAGGAAACTATATGGGCAGATATTGAACCATTAGTATTACAAATTATGGAGAGGTAATTTTGGAGGGGTCCAATTCCATACTAATTGATAGGCATTTAGAGAAATATTGAAAAGAAAGAAAAATAATACAATAGCCTAAATAATATACATACATTTACAGTCAACAAACGTAGGTCCAGGTTTAACACCAAGTTTTGCCTTTTGCCTTTGACTCTGTGGTAGTATTGTTTAATTATTACAGCAATATTGTGTGTGCGTGTTTGAGTAATGTCATTAGAATAATAAAAGATTGTCAACAGTCTGATTATTTTATGGTAAGCCTGGAACGATTTAGCTTGATTGGAAGCCTATTATTGAAAGATAAAACCAAAATGTAATGTTATTATTGCAGCCATCACATTAATGAAGATTAACATACACATAAAGGGTAATGAAGGCAAGTCCTGACTAAGCGGCATGAACTGTCACATTTTGACGGCCGTGGTGTAGACTGCGCGTGGGTGCTGGCCCGATGTGATCTATTATCTCCCTGCGCTCGGCTCACACAGCTCCCCGGTTCCGCCAGCCAGGGGTTCTGCTTTGGGTACAGCCCACGCCACTGCATTTGTGCTCGGACGTCACTTCCGCCACCCTCTCTCGCTTCCATCTTGCTCTCCGCGTGTGTTCGCTGCTAGCGTGCAGGTCAGTGAGGAGCCCTAAAATACTATCTTTCCTGCACAGGCACTTCCAGCTCCGAGACACGAGGTAATTTAGAGCCTTGTTCTCAAAACCTGGGGAAAAACGGACTCTTACCGAACCAGCAAATATAAGTAAACTGGTGCGGAGTTGAGACGAGGGGTGAACTGGATTGACAGGCCCAAAGCTTTTGGAGCACACCGTATTGTCGGCGAGCGCATACCAAAGAGTTTGTCAGTACTTTATTCATTTCAAAGATTTCGTCTATAACGCAGACTTCATCTGTGTTTGATATAACGCGATATAGCTACATATTCCACTTTTCTGTCGAATTGTCAGTGTGCTAACGGTGGCTCCTTGCTAGCCAGATCTGTTCTAGCTAGCTAACGCTAATGTGCTAAAGACATCAGATGATGTAGATCTAATTTCCCTTAATTTAGCCATGCTTTGATAGAAGTCTCTAATTAATAAGTATATACATTTAGAGTTTGTTCCTGTAATCGACATTGTTGGCTTGTTGGCCGCCCAGTTGACTTATTGCGCGCTGAAAGTTCACGTTATCGCCCCTCTACATGCTGGTGTGAAAGATATTGGCTAGCTCAGTTAGCTGTGAAGAGCTAGGGTTAGCAAGGCCTAACGTGTGGCCAAGTAACGTATAACATGATTGCTAGTTATGTATAAGTTAGTCAACTTACAAACTCTTAACTTTGTGAGAACGTTTAAAATGACGAATGTGTAATTCAATAAATAATTATGTTTGGACGCGTTTGGCTTTGGTCTGACTGTAAGCACAGCCAGGTAACATTTTTTACAAGTCTGTGTTAGCTCAGTGTACAAGTTACCCCAAGCGTTTTGGCATCTAGATTTAACCCTTTCAGCTGATGCCTTTGTTCAGTGCTACCATGAAATTTCAATGTACGCCGGGTACAGGACCATTATTGTTGAAGTTGTGCTGTGCCGTTTGTAATCGGTAGTCGAGTTTTTCCGGCCTTTTGGCTGATTGAGTTTAGGGAGATTTGTGTTTTTGTTCTAACAAACCACACACACATACTGCAACAACATCATGTAAAATCCATGTAAACATTTCTTCATTTCTTTTTTCTCTCCCAGATGAAAGAAACGATAATGAATCAGGAGAAACTCGCCAAACTGCAGGCACAAGTCCGCATCGGCGGAAAGGTAAATGTCATTCATGATTAAAAGCTGGTTGAGACATCATCCATTGTTACAAAATAGGTGTAAATAATTTGGTAGGGCACATGCATTGCATGTCTTCGAGGTTAACACTTGTGTTGTGATTAATAGGGAACAGCCCGCAGAAAGAAGAAGGTTGTCCACAGAACAGCCACTGCTGATGACAAGAAACTCCAGTTCTCTCTCAAGAAATTGGGAGTTAACAACATCTCTGGCATTGAGGAGGTACAGTTGTATGTTTAGAAATGTACCAAAGCTAGACACACTCAAAGACCCTAGTTGAATATTTCTGATATTGCCTTAGCTGATAGATGACCATGTAATCCTAAAATCCTAACAGCAGGTGTTGTGTGCCGATTATTTTCTTCCTTTTATGACTTTGTTTAGCTCATTTAGTGCATTGATGAGTCTATAGCTGTTTATTTGATCATTGTATTATGGAGAGGGACATTTTTATGACTCAGTGAATTGTGAGTGTTGACCTGTTGTTTTGCATGCCTTCTGTGTTGTACAGGTGAACATGTTCACAAGTCAGGGGACAGTAATCCACTTCAACAACCCCAAAGTGCAGGCCTCCCTGGCAGCCAACACCTTCACCATCACCGGCCACGCTGAGACCAAGCAGCTGACAGAGATGCTGCCCAGCATCCTCAACCAGCTTGGAGCCGACAGCCTAACCAGCCTGAGGAAACTCGCCGAGAACCTGCCCAAACAAGGTGTGTGTGTGTGTGACCGCGCCTGCACATGCTAAACACACTCAGCCCGTTTCTGAGCATTGAGGGGAAGAGTGACAGCCTAGCCTGGCTAATGAGCTTCCCAACGCTCCCATGTTAATGGAAAGCTTCGACAAAGTGAATGATATTCAGAACGTCTGCTGTACAAAATGGTTGAAATGGTTCAGAATATCTACAGTGCTGAAGAGACAAATGTTGTTCCCATTGTGGTGATCAGAAATCACTCACTATGATGCAAAAATGTGGGTGTTTGTGTGGGTAAACTTGAATAGCTCTTGCTCTCTCTATGTGTGAGAGTGATATTGAATTCATTGTAGATACACACATCTATTTACATACTCTTTTGAGATCAAGTCTCAAGAGTTTTGTTAACTGTCAGATTTAGTAACGAACGAAGGTTCGAATAAATAATTGGTAGTTTTCTTACTGTGAGCGTGTGAGGGGACATAGAAGGACAGGTGTGTGTGACTACATGGAGTGTGGGGGTGTGTGACTGGCTGCAGCTGCTTCCTTGGTAAAAATGGCCGTGGCATTCGCAGTGACGGGCCCCCCAGCGCCGACTGTTGCAGATTATCTCTCAATCCGGCAGAGCCTGTTTTATTTCCATTTCATGTCAAATTATACCCAGGCCAGGCCACAGTAACTGGTGCCACAGCCTCCAGTACCCTTAAAGCCACAGAAATATATGAGTTACTGGAAACTGCTGGTCTTCAGCCCAAAGCGTGCTGTAATTTGAACCTGTGTTGAATGCATTTAACTATTGGTGTGTGAATCAGCATGAATTAACTCTCCCCCCCCACACACTCTCCACAGCTGGGGATGGTAAGGCACCAATCGCTGGAGGAGAGGAAGATGATGACGACGTTCCAGGTGAGTGACGACACAACCCTGTTATTGACCGTTTCAAGAGTTCCATTATCAGCATCATAGTTGTTCCCACAAGGCTTCCGTTTTAACATTCCATATGTTATCTTAATGAAGAGGAAGTAGATTGGGAACAAAATAGAACGTTCAAGCATTGTTTTTGTTTATCTTGTTGAAAGGGTCTATATCAGATTCCATCCTTCAGTGTTAAAGGAACACGCCAGCATTTTGGGGATTTAGCTTATTTTCCCTATATTCTATATGTTCTATTGGTAGCACTATATTCTCATTCAGGCAAAGCACTGCGACTTGGGCGGAGTGATTTGCACGCAGCACCTGAAAAGCTTTGGTTACATGCATGTATACATGTTAGAAAATTGCTGTCTCATTGTATGGATTTGGTTATAGTATTTAGCTGAAGCAGAATATGAACATTACTATAGTTAAAATTAAGTTACAGAGATGAGTATTTCCCTAAATGTTGATGTGTTCCTTGAAGGTTTTGGGCAATATATTTTGATTTAATTATATTATTTAATTATATTTGTTTTTATGTCATTTTAATATGAAAATTGTAGTTTTATTTGTTGGAATGAGGTTTAGCCTCCAAGTCTATAAATGGATCCAGGACATGTTTGTCGTGTCGTTTTCGCCCATCACTACCCCACTTGCTTGGTTCTCTTGGATAGAACAGGTCTACTGAGGGAACCTGTAGGACAGAGTTTGAAGGTACCTGTAGGACAGAGTTTGAAGGTACCTGTAGGACAGAGTTTGAAGGTACCTGTAGGACAGAGTTTGAAGGTACCTGTAGGACAGAGTTTGAAGGTACCTGTAGGACAGAGTTTGAAGGTACCTGTAGGACAGAGTTTGAAGGTACCTGTAGGACAGAGTTTGAAAGAACCTGTAGGACATATCGGAGTTTGAAGTAAAACTCCCCTCCTTATATGCATTCTATTGCACACGGAGCAAGTGTGTGCCTCTTGTCTCCTGTCTGTGAGGAGAGGGGGCAGAGCTGGAGATATATTGCCTGTTGAAGAACCCCATTTATGTTTAGTGCTCATGACGACTGGCATCACCGTGGTGACGGCCAAATGGTCCTTGTTGAGGTCGATGCCCAGGGCAGCTACTCGCTTATCAGCCCCCAGCGTTTGAGATGTGCCCTCTGCTGTTCATGGGTCCCAGAGGCTGCGGTTGGGTTTCTTAGGGAAGGAGAGGGATTCAGATGCATAAGGTTGCCATTATAGCCCCCCCTCCCCCCAACACACACACACACACACAGATCCATGAGCCATCTAAAGGCTTCTGTGTTCTTGTAACCCAAGTTTCTCCCAAAATGTAACAATCGATTACTCTTTGCTCCCTAAGCTTTTGAAGGAGCAGGGCAGTGCGATGACAAGGGGTTAACTGCCTGTGCCATCGCACCATTACAGCAGTCCCCCCCCCCCCCTCCGCGCCTCTGTTGCGAACTGAAAACAATTACCCCCAGCCCTGCCCTGCCCTGCCCTGCGTGAGTGGTTTCCATCCCTGCTCCCTGGAGCTGCTCTCTGGAAGTCACATTAATCAGATTTCATTTCACAAAAGGAAACCTTCTTTTGATCCTCGACAGGACCATTTTTACAGCTGTGTGCTTTTCCAGTCCCCTGGCTCTAACACACACACACACACAGAGAGAGGGAGAGAGAGTGTGGCCACACACAGACCCATGTGTACTTGGGCAGTGGTTGAGGGTGACGGGCAGGGAAAGAGAGTGAGTGAGGAAACTGTTCAAATTGCTGCTCAGATCAGGTTTCACATAAACACTGTCAGGGCCTCCCTGCGTTAAATTCATTTTCTTCATCAGGGAATGATCTGCGCACTCATTCTAGCCGTCTAGCGGTTTCCCAGCCTGGTGTGTGTAGGGGGTTATGGTGTGTGTGGGAAGCAGGACTGCCATGATGACCTGTTGAGAGGTGCCGATAGCTGCATGACCTCTCACCTCATCTGATTTTCTTCTGTCTTTCAGATCTCGTGGAGAATTTCGACGAGGCGTCGAAGGACGAGGCTAACTAAAAGGGGAGTAGAAGGACACGCCACACAGAACCTCTG
Source organism: Alosa alosa (assembly GCF_017589495.1). Classification (NCBI taxonomy): domain Eukaryota; kingdom Metazoa; phylum Chordata; class Actinopteri; order Clupeiformes; family Clupeidae; genus Alosa; species Alosa alosa. Next base: position 17,131,115 of record NC_063200.1, read on the forward strand.
CTCTCGACTAGCTGAAATGGGACGATGTTATTGTTCTTTTTTTTTTTTTTTTTTTATTCCCCAAAAAAAAAAAAAAGCTTACCCACTCCACCCCATCCTTCCTGAAAATCCGCTTGGTATTCTCGTGCACTGCTGTCCTCGCTGGCCTGTCCGATGGGTGGAGGTGTGTGTGCGTGCGTGTGTGCACGCTCTAGTCCCATGTCGGAGCTGGAGTGTGTGTTGTGACGAAATGTGGAGAGTTGGGAGCCGATTGTGGCTGTTGTCTCCCGTGTTACTGAGGCCCACTCCTTCGCAGCCATTGCTGAAATAAAACATGCATACCTGGAATAAATGTTTGCTATCAAAACACCTCTTAAACTGACTGGCATGTGTATTTATAGTTGGGGCTAGTTGGGCTCCTAGCTTGTAGTGATGTTGGTACTTCAACACACATACTGTTTCTATGAAGCCTAAAGGAATGGGAATGTTTGGGAACAAAGCTTATTTGTTGTTTACCTCAGAGTTAGATAGGAAAATGCATAGTTCTCTGTGCGTGCAATTACCCAGTCTGACTAGCATTATTCACAGATAGTGGGTTTCCCAGTTTGCTGATTGCTGCCCTATAGCCTATAAATTCCTGTAGGCTATCCAGTCTTCCCCACTTACAGTGAATTATGCTAAGCTAGGCTAATGGTGTCAGACTGGGTTATTGCGTGCACATAGAAGATAAGGGTATGCATCCTCTTATCTAACTCTGGAGTAGACTGCTAACTTCCCTACAATGTTCCTTGGCAAATGGTGACTCGAGAGTCTGGCATATTTGTGACCTTACACAATACTTTGTTAGTATACAAGGGCTAAAATTTCACTTGTTTAAATGTCCACTCTCTCCCTAGTAGCTAGTTTAGCGGGCAGGTACGCTGGTAGCTATTGTTTTATGTCCAGTTAAGTACAGTCTAATTTGTTGAGGTAAAATTGTATTAGTAAATCATTACTTTTTTTTAACTGAGGCACTAATTAGGCTACTGTGGTTTTAAAAGATGGTGCCGCTGAATGGGTCAGACACAGACCTTTAGACCTCCCAGGGCTCACTGCCCCTGTGTCTCTTTCAGAGTTATGGTTTGTATAAACTGCTACAACAAATCCTCTGACTTTGCCCTAAACATGATAAAATTCCCTGACTTTCCATGTCTGGAAATGACGTTATTAAAATGAGAAAAGCGTTTGCAAGATACCTTAACCGTAATTGTACAGTTGGCTATCTGGTATCTTGAGAACTGCTTCCTGGGAGAAGGCCTGGTGATGCCGCGCCAGTCTCCCTTCTGAACGAGGAGAGACCGTAGATTCACCCCGCATGACACACATACCATAGATAAACAACAGTCTCTGTGCGTGTGTGTGACAAGCTACTACGCAGATGAACAGCAGCCTTTGTGTGTGTGCATGATGCTCTAAACCCCTTGACGCTTCATGAGAAGGTAAGCATCACCAATTAACCACACAAGATGATTTGCTCACATACCTGCAGGACACTTTTTTCTGGAGACATCCAAACTGGATGTTTATTGTGTTTTTTTGTTTTGTTTTGTTTTTTGAAGTGGGTCACATTATCCAACAGGACTTTTGGAATCCGCCCCAAATACCTCTACAGGAACTATGAAATACTCCTCTCTAATATAAGCTTTTTATTCAGCAGAATTAGGAAAGTAAAAACAAATTAAAAGTAAAAAATACTGTCTCAAGTATCCTGGTCACGCTTAAAAATGATCTGCAGTTAACAATTTTATGACGGAACTCCTTTGAAACCTCACTACTCTTCTGAACACAGACAAATAAGTATAATTTTTGTATTGTGAAGGTTATCTTAGGCTTTCTGTCTTGTAATCTATTATACAGGATTTAAGGTTAAAAGGATGACTTTTCACTTTCTATTTTACATAAACTAAATGTACAGAATAGGATTAAAGGTTAATGAAATGACGTTACACTTGGGTGACTTCCTAACCTACCTTGCTAACATTTTATGTTACCTTTTCACTCAGCCACTGTGCCATTTCAACATATCTTATCTTCAACATATATTAACTGTTAAAAAACAAACAAACACAAGTTACCAGTTATGGTATGTTTATTTTGATGGACAAAATAGCACCGATAAGTTAAGCAAATATGTTGCAAACGTAATATGACTGTTTTTTTTAATAATTATTTGCTATCATCTAACAACACCAAGAAGATCCCTTTTTTCACCTCAATTTAGTCAGTAGTTTAACACCATGGAGCTCAGTCAGTAGTTTAAACACCATGTAGCAGTTACTCAATCAGGCATTTTAGTTTGCGGTGTTCACTTCATTTGGTTAACTCCTACTGGAGTCACTTCTAACACAAAAAAAACACGGCACAAAAATAAATACGTCACACAAATTACAACCCAATTTTGCCCATGGTTTTAAACAGGTGTTGCATGGTAAGAGAGGTTCCTTTAGGTATAACGGAGGAGAATCTCTACCCATGGTTTTAAACAGATGTTGCATGGTAAGAGAGGGTCCTTTAGGCATAACGGAGGAGAATCTCTACCCATGGTTTTAAACAGGTGTTGCATGGTTAGAGAGGTTCCTTTAGGCATAGTGGAGGCCTGTCCACCCAGATGACCCCCAAGGTGGGAGCAGAACTGGGTCGAATTCTTTGTCAAGTCCATTGCTGTTCAGGTGTCCACATCTTACCTGTCAGAGTGAGGCACCGTCACAGGATATGAAACATGGGAGGGGTTCCTACTTCCTCTGAGTTAATGTGTTTGTGTTGAATCACTGAACCTCTTACTTGGAGTACCCTTGTACAGTCTCAGTTAAAAACAGACAAACAAATACACAAACAAACAAACAAAAACACCCTGGTTAATGTTTCAAGATAGTTTTCCTTTTGCGCTACCTTTCACATGCACAGACACAAACTATAAATAGTAACAAGTCCTTCATTGATGGATGAACTCCAGTGGTATCACAACAAAATGGACGAGCCCTGTTTTGCTGTAAGTACATGTAAACATGCAGAACGGAAGATGGGCTTCGTTTTTGCAACTCCCAACAAGTGTGACTGTCCTTTCATCAAGAGCATATTTTTCCATCCATCCGTCTCTCCAGAGTTCTATTTCCTCCCTCTATTTCTCCATTTTATTCCCTCTATTTCTCCATTTTTGTCCTCTTGTTCTTCGCAGCTTCCCACTTTGTTTCTCTTTGTTATTCTTTGATTCCTTGCAGCAGCTTCAGTAGGTGGGCCTCCATAACCTGTTGAACTAAGAACCCAAAGGAGATGAGAAGGTTACTCACTTATTTCATTCAATACTTCATACAGTGATACAATAGTTTTAAAAACATTTGTTTACATTTGTACATGCATGCATATACACACTGTATACATCACAGACAATCCTGATATTCCTACATGACTGAACTTGTTGTTCTTTGACAGAATATAGAGCTTCATGAGTCATTGTCCTACAGACATGAGATTAGCCCTTCCATTCACGCTTGTAAAGCCCGTAGGAAGGTCAACCTGGGACTTAGACTGTCTGCTTTGTTATGCTGCTATGCAGAACGCCCCCATCAGCCCCGGTTCTCCCTGAGAAGCCCCTGAGCGAGGTGACGTCCTTCTGCTGGTTTCGCTCAAAGCAGCGCGGCGATTGAGTTTAGCACGCGGCTCCTGAACGGGACCAGGTTTCTAAACACATGACATCATGCTGCTACACACTCGCTTGATGTTTGTCAGGTATCATTAAACAGACATAGACACACGCACACATACTCTACCCCAAGCCCCCACACACACTCCACACTAGCTACTATAGAGGAAATTCCTTAAGAGGTGGCTTATTTGACTAATTATGTGAAAACACACACATAGGGAGTCTGATTGCCACTCTGGGTGGGTGGGTGCATGGGTGGTGGCGTGCACTGACAGGCGATACACCACAGAGGTCTTCCGTTGTAAATATCCGCCTCGAGTTTGTCAACGTCTCCTTGTTAGAGCCCCCATCTGAACCCGCTAAGCTTTCCCCAAATTAGAACATTCAAATGTCCCCAAAAATCCACACAGTGTCATTTGCAAATAATCATGATTTGCTAATAACTTATGATTTGCACAAAATGTGACGACTTTGGGTTGTAGTGACAATGATTTGTTGTGCCATTAGGCTAATGTATATTATGCTAGGTTATTATGTTATGATATCCTTTCTCTTGCTGTGTTTGGACATGTGGATGTTTACCATGTCGGTGGCCCATGGCCACGGCCATATCCATAGCGTTGAAGCCGGAATCGGACTCCATGGTGGGGTCGGCTCCGCTTTCTGTTGGAGGAACAGGCGGGAAGGTTAACCAGACACTCCGGAGTAAACAGTCAGTACGCAGGCAGACAGGACATGTGTGTGTGTGTGTGTGTGTTAGACGGGACGTATGTGGGTTAGGTAGACGGTACGTGTATGTGTGTGTTTGGCAGACGGTGAGTGTGTGTATGTTTAGGCATAAAATGGCACACAAACTATTACCACAGACAGGGAGCAACCTGAGCTCAACATTGGACCCCCCCCCCACACACACACACACACACACACACACACTCACCTAGGAGGATTTCAACACAGCGAACGTGATTGCCATGAACAGCATAAAGCAAGGGAGCACCGCCGTTCTGAAACACACACGCACATACAGTTCATTATCATGTTTCATTTAGTCTTTAGTCCTCACTCTATTTAGCTAAAGGATCTGCTCAGTGAAATCAAGCTCAATATTATGTAAACAGAGGTGTGTTCAAATTCGGCGAACATTGGCAAACGTTTGTGGCTGACGTTTCAGTTTCTCTGAACAGTTAAATTTTAACAATTTGGTGTTGACATTCCATTGTAACGGACCTTCGTCAAGCTCACGTCCAGCTCCACTGTATGTTTGCGGAGAACTACCTCCACAGACTGATTGTGAGTGTTTGTAAACGTTCGCCAAAAACTCAATGCAAACAGAAACCTGTTTGCAAACGTTCGCCTATGTTTGCGAATTTGAACACACCTCTGCGAAAAAATTTTTCTCTGCCTGACGTTATCAGAAATCTTTGAAGCTGTTACACATAATGATCTATTTCCAGATCTGACAATGGTTATCTGATTCAAATGAAAGGCTGATTTCCAGCACAGTGGCTGAGAGCTGTAAGCGCTGTGAGTGACACACTACTGCGGAGCTGAGCCGAGTAGTCTGCTTTGCTCTGTGATGTAAAAGTCCGGCTTCAGAAAGTAAAAGTCCTGCCACAGCTGATTCTAATTAGCACAACTCTTAAAGGCACTTCTGTTGACGTTCAAACAAAACAGAAAGCTAGCTTGCTACTTCCTCCCCTCCCTCCCGTGCAATTGAAACTCTCCTAAACGCGCATCTCATCGGTGATTTGCAGGAACAGTTTGTTAAGTTTTTATGGGCTAGGTTTGCCCAGGTTGTTTTTGTTGCCGTTTTTGTTGCCTGGGTTGTCCGCAGAGATCGCGTTTTTTACAGTGTATTCAGGACACAGGCAGCTAGCGGATGGTGAGGTGATGTTTGCTGTAAGTGACAAAAAATGTTTTAGCCTAAAAAACATACGACATCGCTTAGAGCGCCTTTAAGCCAGGTAGATCAGCTAATTAGTGAAATCACCTGTGTTAAGCGCACAGGTAGAGCCAATACATTGCAGGACTTTTACGTTCTGAAGCTGGACTTTGACATCTTTGGCTTTACTAGGGATGTAACGGTATGAAAATTTAACCTCACGGTTATAGTGACCAAAATTATCACGGTTTTCGGTATTATCACGGTATTTTTAAAAGTGTGTTCAATATGTTCAGAAAGCACTGATAGGGCTACACAAGCTGAAATAGTTTCAAAAAGTGTCCCGTTCAGTTTTTCATATTTAATTGGCTATGTGCTTATAGCTTAACTTACCCTAACATTACAGTACTTGGAGGTTGCTATTACTGTTATTTGGATCCAATTAATGAGACCAGGCTTGGAATTTCACCATTCTGGGGGCAAGGCCACTTGGCCTTCAGTTGGGCATATTTGGTGGAGGGCACAAAGGCCACATGTTAGGGCACCAAGGCCAAAGTTAACTATACAGTAGTAGGCTATAAAAATGATCAAAGTTGTATAGCCTACTGCAGTAGACCTGCATCACTGTATGAAACATTACAAAACATGAAACATGACATATTACATAGAACTGCAAATCATCGGATAATCTAATATTTACAGATATCTAGGCTATATTTAACATTTATTTTATATTTGGCCTGTTATAAAATCATGTATTGAACAATTTAAGCACAGTTCAGCTTTAAGAAACCCAAATAGCCTAGATCAGTGGTTCTCAAACTGTGGTACAGGTACCACTGGTGGTACGCGAACTCTCGCTAGTGGTACTCTGGGAGTCTCCAAGGTGTCTTTTCATAACGCAAAACAGTATGTAAAATGTAAAATATGTAGTTGAATTGGCCTATACGCACCTGTATTTTAATGTCGGTCATAATGGTGGTACTTGGAGAGACAATTGTTTTTGTGGGTGGTACTCATTATGAAAAGACTGAGAACCACTGGCCTAGATGCATGCTTAGCATTTTGTGATCTACTTTCACAAGCTCTTCAGCTGTCCTCTGATTTACCGATATCTAGGCGATATTTGTAACATTTATTTTGTATTTGGCCCGTTATGAAATCATGTGGAACAATTTAAACACATTGTAAAACTTAAAGCCCAAATTTGGAGACATCCATGCATGTCGAAATTTACTGCAAATTTAAAACTGGATTACTCTGGAACGGCTAACTGTACAGGGGACTGCTTTACACATTTGTGTTCGGTAAGGTCTGCTGTTTATTCTGATATATGGTTTGTCATGTGTTAAACGAAAGGTTCGTGAAGTATTGCACCGAGAGGAATGGGTAGGGAGATGGACGCAAAACCTTCAGTAGAATTTATGATTAAATTGAATTATATTATTTACTTTTCTCGCGAACCGTTCACACAGAGAAAAAGCTCTTTCATGTGATACTTGTGATGTCTGTGTGATGAGTAGGCTACTTCACGAGTAGTTCAACTGAGAAGAATGGGTGAATTTAGACACACTTTCTTTCTTGCCCTGTCACTTTCTCCACTGCGCAAAAGACTAAATTAATTTGCGCTGTGAATATTTTGACAGGCCATAGGCTAAATAAAAATCGCTATTAGTAGGATGCAAAGCAGAATATTGAAAGAAGGGCACCAAGGCCTGTAAACCTCTGATTTTCAAAGGGACATCACGGCCAACGCAAGGGGCAACGACGTGGCCGCCGTGAAATTCCTACCCTGAGTGAGACCAAATTAAGTGTTCGAAATAAAACTTTAGGCTACTGTACTGTGTTCTTCTGATAACGTGAGTGGAATGGATTTAATGTGGATGCAAACATAAAAAGACGCAGAGTGGCTAAATGATACAGTGCAAGTTTTGCGGTGAAAATGTTCCGCCTTTTAAAATCAGTTGTAGCCTAATCCAAATAGCAGTTAAAACCATCAATTAGACAACAGAATCAGTAGGGTACCAATTTTGCTTCATTGTACCAGGCTCAAAAGCAGGCTCGGATGAAGCTGGGAAGGATTAAACACACAGTTTCAACACTGTGGTAATCAACCGTGATAATTATGATATTTCAAAAGAAAACGGTAATTGTTATCGTCAACATTTTTATCACGGTTTATCATTATACCGGTAATCGTTACATCCCTAGGCTTTACCCAGTCATATTCGTTGACGTCCACTCCGCACTCGATCAGCATCTTCACAATGTCCGTGTATCCTTTACTGCAGCCCAGGGACAGGGCGCTCTCTCTGCCCTTGGCCAGGACGTGGGGGTCAGCGCCCTGGAGAGGGAACACCAGGGTCAGTGGTCAGAGATCAGAGAGTTCAAATACAGGTGATCACACATAGATATTAGAAAGCTAGATACCGCATTGTCCGTCGAGTTCTATTAGGTGATATATGTGAATGTGACCGCCATATTGCTGGGGGCAAACACCTTACTGTCCATGGGCAACACTTGTCGGCAGTCAGAGACACCTGTCAGATTTCCAATCAGGGAAATGTTTCTCCATTGGCCTCCAGTGATCGTTGCCCCCACCAATATGGCGGCACTATTTACATACGTTCTGGAGCCCAATGTGGTATCTAGCTTTCGAATATCTATGTGATCACACTGTTCAGTTTCACACTGTATACATCACAGACAATCCTGATATTCCTACACGACTAAACTCGTTCTTTGACAGAATATAGAGCTTCATGAGTCATTGTCCTACAGACATGAGATTTGCCCTTCCATTCATGATTGTAAAGCCTGTAGGAAGGCCCTGTTGAGTTTTTTTCACCTAAGGGACATGCCTGCCCAACTCAGTACAACCACCCTCGTGCCCTTGAGGGAAATGCCTTCAATTACTGCCAGATATTACTTTGAAATGTCCTTTTCTCCCCTTAAGTTGCCCCCATTTTCTTCCCTCTGACAGTGACGCTCACGCTAGTACAGTAATGTCTTCCATTCCTCACTCCATTTCTGCTAGTCTGGCTGTCCATCAAACTGAGCACCAGTGACAACAAGAGTGTGAGTACACATCGCATATCATATTCCCTGTCTGTGGTTTCCTGTTGACCCCATTGCCACGGTGATACGATGTGTTGACTGTGTTGCTGTGGTGATGTCTTACGTTCTGTAGCAGGAACTCGACGACAGCGATCTGGCCGTGAGCTGCGGCCCACATGAGAGGCGTGAAGCCCTCCTCGTCCTGCAGGTTAATCACGGTCTCTGATTGGACAAGACATAACCACTTAGCTGTCAATCACCCATCTAGTAACTGAATCATACACAAATGAGAAGGCACATCACTGCAGTACATTTCGAAATCAGTAGATAATGTTGTTTAACAGCAACCGCACAAACAGTCTGTTTATCAGAATTTGTGCTTGATGGTTTTGTATGATAAAAGCACAGTGTGTTTGAGACAGGGATGGAAATTCAATATTTTGTCCACCTGCCACTGTGGCTGGTGGATTCAAAAAATCTACCTGCCGCTAATCAGCACAATTTACCCTTATGAGTTGGCAACATTACATGATCCCTATAGACACTTTCTTATTTTTAACCATCAATACCTATGAAAATTAGACCGGATCTGACTATTTGTGGTATGCTCTATTTATTTTTCCCGACACAGTGGCTGGTAAGTTGACTAAATTCACCCGCCAGTACACAAATTCACCCGCATTATGCGGGTGGCGGGGGCTAATTTCCATCCCTGGTTTGAGAGGTCAGAAACTGAATCGGAACTGTGCTTTCCTGGCCAAGTATGTCAACACACACAAGGGATTTGTCTCCGGCCATTGGTGTCTCTCTTGCAGTACAGAGAATAACTAATATATATTATAGGATAATCCATTGACTATATACATATCAGCCACAGGGAGTAAATAATATATATCTGCATATAGTAAATAACATATATCTGCATACTGTATATATATCAGTCTATGCAAATCTCCAACCCAGCCCAGTCGCGCTCACTCACCCTGCTCAATGCGACTGGCCAAGTAGACCATCTCCCCCTGCGCAGCCAGCTGGTGGATGGACAGAGCTGAAAGAGACAGACACGGCCAGTCATACCAGTCCGACCGCACAGGTCTAGCCAAGGCCCAGACAGACCACGCAGCCAAGACCCAGTTAGAGCAGGCAGGTCCAGCACAGCTTGCTCTTCTTCAGTAAAACTACATCTCAGTCCAAAATGGTTAAAATGGAATGGACATATAAAATGAGCTGAGGACTGAGGCGGTCGACAAACATGTCTGCACTATCGCTTTAGTTGATCCCCAATAATGAGTTACAGCCAAGTGTGCGTGTGTGTGTGTGTGTGTGTGTGTGTGTGTGTGTGTGTGTCATTGAGTAAGTGGAAAATCATTCTTTCAACTCTTCAGCTGATTCTTTATGACTTCAAACCAAAAGTATATTTGAGTCACTCTTTGGATCTGGGCCCCTATAGTTGGTCGGTTAACAACTTCCTCTGTCAGTCGTTGTTCTTGGAGAAGATTCAAGCAAAAAGCATCTACGACAGAATATTGCTTTACCACAGATTATCTATGCTGCTGTGCTGTCAGTATCTGTGTGTGTGTGTGTGTGTGTGTGTGTGTGTGTGTGTGTGTGTGTGTGTGTGTGTATGTATAGTATAGTATATATACTCTTTTTGATCCTGTGAGGGAAATTTGTATGTGTCTTTATGTCTGTGTCTCTGTGTCGGTGTCTCTGTGTCTGTGTCTGTGTGTAAGTGTGAGAGAGAGGTGAGACACAGGTGCCGTGGTGCCCTGGTGGACGATGGCTACTCACAGTGCACGAGCAGGGGTGTGGACGACACCTCGTTGCCGCGGTGCTTGTTGGTCAGCGTGGTGGACTGCTTGATGGGAGAAAAGTGTTTGGTGGTGGACGGTGTGTACACGTGCCGCACCTGGATCCCCGGAGTGGGAGACGTCTGGATGTTACACTCCGCTGGCCGAGGGAAAGCAAGCAAGGAACAGTTCAGGAGAGATTAAGGGCATGGATTTCTCTGTGTGTGTGTTTGTGTATGTGTGTGTGTGTGGGGGGGGAAAGAAGGCTCACATCAGGATAAGACATCATGTCTGAAGAATAGGGAAAAAATTGCATTTTACTTTCAGTACTTTTACCCTTTGCTTATTGTAGAAGGTGAAGGTACTTCTAAGACAGTTGAGTTGTTGTCTGTGATGATCTGCAGACTAGTAGCAGTAAGTGGTTTCATATGGGGGGTTGTGCACTGCTCACGCCATTATAAGATCCTAGTCGTGTGTGTATGGAGGGTGGTGATGGTGGCCGGATTACCTTTAAACAAGACTGACGCCACCTCAAGATCCGAGTTGACCTGATCCTGGATGTTTTTGCTGTCCTCCTCGTTAAGCGACTTGACGAAACGCGAACACACATTCATGTCAAAACGGTTTGGCAGGATGAACTTGATCCCCATAGCGACGTTCTGCGAACCGGGGTCCTCCGATGCGCCCACGCCGACCGGGTGCTCTGTCTTGATGCCAGTCATGTCTGGCATCACACACATGCCCTCCATGTCCTCTGTGGCCATCGGGCACCCCTCACACAAGCGGCCTTTCTGAATCTCCGTCGGTCACAGACGGATTAATCCTGGGAAACTTTGTTCTGCAAACTACAGTCAAAGTGCCTAGCCCCCCATCAAACATCCAATGTTTTCCTGCAAAAGAAAATGTAACGTATTGTCACGGCCAATCTGCAATCTGCATACAGTGATTTGGTTGCACCAGCGTTACACGAAGGTTAGGTTACAACGAGGTTAAAACTCGAATGTGTTGAAGTAATCAGACACATATATTACAACAGTGAATAACCACAGATTATATCTAATGTTAGTTTCACGACCTGTTCAGGGCCATTGTATACCCATGTTGTTTTTTTTAAGTCAACAAATAGTTTATGACACGACCCTGTAGGCCTAGTGCCAGAGTCTACTTCAGCCTAACGTAAATACTGTGACTAAATGAAATCGTTACACAATCTCGCTAGCTAGCTAGCATAAAACAGGAGCAAACATGCTATTCATTGGAGATGATAAACCGGCTAGCATAGCTACACCCTGCTAAAAACAGCAACCTGCTAGTGTCTCTTGCATGCATATGTAACATATTGTCACTTAACGACAGTTTTTTGATCTTATTCAGAAAGAGTCCATGGGGAACTTGGTCTTACAGAGTGTTATAACAGCGTTATATCACGATAATACCAGTGGGATCTGCAGGGAATGTGATGCAGAACACCGCTATCAAGCTAGCTTGGTTGCTAACTATGCTTTGGGTATAGGATTGCTGTTTCTAAAGGGTAAAAACGAACAACCTCTCAACAACGAACCTCAACAAACCTCTACAGTACCTTCTCTATTCTTAATTTAAAAAAGACTCCACTTACCCCAGTATGCAGATCTGTGCTTCACAGCGACAGAGCACGCCTTGATTGCTAGCTAGCCGGCTAACGTGGGTTGTTTTGAAATCTATTGTTTTGCTTCGAGAGGAGCCGATTTCAATGTTCCTCTTGACGTGTCCAGCACACAGAATATGTGGTCCAACATAGCAGCCACTAACACCGAGAGCGAGCACATTTGGCAATGGACCGGTAGAACTCTATATATTTCTTTTACATTCATATGATTAAAGAAAATGGACAGCAAATATATATTTTTTATTATAAAGGAATTACACTTCTAAGGATAGCCACTTAATTGTTATTAAGGGATTAGGCCACAATTCTAGGCCAACTTTAATTTAATGAAGGGTAGTGTGGCCCTTCTTAAAATATATGTTTTATTATTATTATTATTATTATTATTATTATTATTATTATTGTAGCCTATTTTTGCAGTTGTGTAGGTTGTCTTAGTATGTTGTTCAAAATTTGTTTCATACATTACTGAGTAATTTTTTTCCATATAGGCCAATGACTTCAAAGAATTATAACAAACTCACAAATCTTCATGGCCCTATGTAGGCCTAATGCAATATCTGATAGGCTACACCACTGGCTGTCTTGTTTAAACTAGAACCAAGAGACTTGTTGTTACTGTCCAGTCCTGCACTTAACCCCGGGGCACTTCTGACCCTGATATAGTCTAGTCTACCATACACCAAAGTTATCTGAACTGGGTAGGCGAATAGCCTGCCTGATAAGACATTTAGAAGACTTGTTAAAAGTTACTTTATAAGATAATATGGAAGTCAGAAACATATTTTCATATAACATAGGGCCTATATAGTAGTATACATTTCTAACATATTTGTAGGCTATCGGTTGTCATTTTCCCATAATGTCTTAGTCATCATTATTCAACTGGAGTAGGCCCTAGTTGTATAAAGCTGTAAGTTTAGTTCTCAGTGTAAGCGTGGTGATGCCAATTTTGCAACGGCATATAGGGCCTACTATCTGTCAATTTTGAAATCCTTATTAATCTGTCACATTTCTTCAGAGCCATTAAAGTTGTATTTTCATTGGTGCGGCAGAACTCTACTGAAGGTACCTCTGGTCTCTCTGCATTTTCCCTCTGTGGTCACTTCAAGCAAGTCATTCCAGCGTTCTCCTTCTGCTTGAGTTATCTGCAATTATGAATTCATCTCAAGTGCAGTTTTCAGCCTCACCGGTCAAAGTTGCAACATGCTAATCTGATTTACCGGGATATGCCAAATATTTCTCCATAATCTGTCAAAGTCCTGCCGAGGGAGGCTGTAAGCCCCATTCACTTTTGTGCTCTCCCTGAGGCGCTCGTGAACTGTTTTAGCAGACCCCTGTCCAGATTAAGGAATCTGGGGCAGCCTTTAAACACAGACTTCACCCCCGCCACTGTGGGTTTAGTCACACAGTCTGAGAAAACCCCCATCACTAGTCACGCAAAAGCCCTCTCGGGTCATCAGACTCCTGTCACAAACACATGGCCGAGGCCAGAGGCGCTCCCAATAACCAAACTGTTTTTTGTATAGGGGCCAGTGTTTGAGTATAGGCTTAGTTCAGTCAGTGTTTGAATGAGTTGACTGATTGATTTTAGCTATTAACTTCCTACTTTGTATGCCTTTATTTCTTGTCTCTCATGTAGCCTATTGCAGGCCATCATACTGTTGTAAATCATTGTAACACATTGAGTCAACTTCTGTTTTTTTAAATGTGCTGTAGAAATAACTTTTTTTGTAGAGACGGGTGCGCACATCCTAAATATGTTGTAATGATACTTTATGTTGTAATGATACTTTATTTATTCTTAAAAGGCAACGTTTCCATCTCAACAGATCTTCATCAGGCAATCTCTTGGAGCCCATACAGTGTGCAGACCATCTCCTTCTCTCTCTGTAGGAATAACTTGCCTTGACTGTAGATAGACCAAACGAGACCAATTGTGACATTTCCTGATCTAAACATACATGTTTTGTGTTGTGTATTTTATATCATTGTCATCCCTCATTGGCCAGCATAGAGCCGAGTTTACTACACTCTAAAAAACGGTTATGAATGACACAGAATAACAGGTGGGTTCAGGTTCTGGACTCTGTAAGGAGCCTTAAGACTATTAATAGAGTTTTGGCACTATATTAATAACACTGAAACAAATTGAACACCATAAACAGCCACATATGCAATAAAAAATTGCATTGTTTTCTTTTTCCCCTGTTTTCCTTGGGAAAGGAAGATCTGACGGCTCTGTTTCCTGGACTGTTGTGGTTGGTGATTTAGAGGCCCTTTACCGTGTCTTGGCTTTGTTTATTTGTTTGTTTGTTTTGAGGTGACTGCGGAGGGCTAATCAACACACATGCCTGGTGCAAAGCTGCAAAGTGGATATTTCCTAACTCTTACGATCAGCCTTTCTGGGGGCCTCAAATCCCTGTCAAGCCCTTGTTTGGTATTTAGCCAGCTGCTAAGCCCCCTAATCTCTCACATTGGCATAAGTAGCCTGCTTGGCCCACAGGCCACCTTTGTCTCCCCTGGGCACTTTCAAACAGCTGGGTTCACATCCAACACAATGCTGTTATGAAAGGCTCTTATGAGCATCGTTGCCCGTGTTTTCTCAAGGCCACCCAACCATGGCGGAGTCAGACTGTCACCGTGCCAGCCGGACCGCCGGATGAACGGGTGAGGGAGATGGCACGACGGCCACGTCGTGTCGCTGGCCAGGTAGGACGGAGGCTGTCAGGCAGGCAGGCGAGGAGGCCGAGACGTGGCATAGAGCACTCCGCAGCACTCCACAGCGCTCCACAGCGCTCCACAGCACTCCGGCTGGAGGCCTGGAAAGTGCCAGGCCCGATTTGGAAGCTTTGTGGCGGATTTTGGGGGGAGAACAGATTTATCCAAGTAAAAACAAACAATTATAAGCTGTTCCTCCACAAATTCGATTGTGATAATGTGCTTGCGAAATACCACGGCCCCTCACCACCCCCATCCTAGTGCACAGGAATCAAATGAATTGGACGATTAATCCAGTAAGAGTTGTTCTTGCGTGTGTGAATAAATGTTGTGGGAGCAGGTGCTGTGGAGTAGAGAGTGTGTCTCCAGGTCCTTCCTGGTTTCCGGCTGTTTCCCACTTGATGCTCATGCACCTGTTGAGGGCAGACCCTCTCAGTCAGTTTTAATGACTAAATTAAAACCTAATTATTGTGTTAGTCCAACTAAAACCGACTTTTAAAGGAACCGTATGTAAGAAATGTATTTCAATTAATCATAAAATGGCCTTGATAAGTCACTAGACATTAACAAATCATGTTCATTTCAAATATCACTGACAACAGTAGTCCGGCCAGGATATTGTCATTTAAAAAGTGAAGTTGCAGCCCTCAACTGATGTTGATGTTGTGTTTTGTCATGTCATGTTGTTTTGGCCTAATGCAACACCCATCTAGTAATCACAAAGTCAGTAGTGTTTCAGCATCCGGGTTGGCAATCTCGAGTCAGGGGGGAGGGGGAGGGAACACACCACTCTACAATTTGAAAGTGATTGCAGTACCAGTTTTGGCCACAATCTTACATATTGTTCCTTTAAGGTAAACCATATTTCAGGCAAGATCTGTGTTCCAATTCAGTTAGCAGCTAATGTTAATTGTACAAACTTTAATGGGTCCACTGAGTTTCAACAACCTAAATTGTCTAACATTCAGTTCCATATGGTTCCTTTAAAACACATCTGACTGAATCGTGCTAAAATCTGAAATCTGACTGAAATCGTACTAAATCAAATTTAGACTAGCACACCCAGATAATGCGGTTTGTAGTCGAATTATTCCTGCACGACACGTACATGTTCAATTGGACTCAAACCGGCTTAGGCGTTCTACACATGCTCCACAACTCTCTCCCCTGGCTTTAACCCAGACGTAACAGAGGAAGTGGTGCTGAAGAAGGGCTAGCGAGCATCTCAATCGTAAAACAAATAATATGTACATCATGTACGAAATGTGCAGAGAGCTGTCAAGTTGTCCAATTTAACGCTCATCATCCCAGATAGCAAGAGGCTGGCGGACCACTGTCGGTCCATTGGGGGCATAGTTGGCGGTCCGCTGGCATTTTGCTCATTGGTTCTATGGTGGTCCGCTGGCGGGTTGCAGACAAATTGCCCAATAATTTGTTACTATTGGTCTAAAATCTTTTTCATTTGTCCAGTTATACTCAATATATCATTTTTATTAACTTTTCTTAATATTCATGACAAGTTAAATTTAAAGAGATGGTGGTCCAACGGCGGACCACAAGTGGCACACCACCGGCGGCATACCAGCAGCGGTCCGCTATCTGCCAATCTCATTTTTCTATCTGGGATGGTACTGATTTCCCGCCATCTAAATTGTTTGTCAATTGGTTTGGTCTGTGACGTAATAAGTCAACCGGAAAAAGCCTAATACTACTAATCTGAAAGGGGACATATAACCGAGTTGGACATACTTCGGTCAATTAATCGATTCCCCTCCTGTGCTTGTATACTGGGACAAGAACAGTCGTCCAATTAAATGGCCAGCTCTACCACAGTAGCCACTATGCCGCTTGCTTATGGCTAGAGGTGTAGTGTAAAATTAGAGGTGTAAACTATGAATTCTGTGATCACGGTGAGGTGGACTGCACCATGCAGTATTGGATTTTTAAAAAAGGCATTCAAAACACGTTTGATGATGGTGGAGATTATTGTCCAATGTTTATAACAATACCAATGGTATTAAATGGTTCCTATAGTGTTGAGGAATGTACATATTGTGAATGTGCATAATACAGTGTGATTTGTGAATGTTAAAAGTTGCAATTGGTGAATAAACTCTTTTGAAAAGTGGATAAACTCAAATAAGAGGTGTATAAACTGCGTTTACTTGTATTTAGCCTCCACTACATCCCTGCTTATAGCCTCCCTACCACAGTAGCGTGAGAGAAGAAGAGGCAGTCATGGCTTCCTGCTCCTCTGGCCCACAGACCCATGCAGCTGCAGAGTCCGGGCCAGCTCCGGCCCAGATGTTCAGTGCCACTTCATAACTGCAGGGGCGTCCACAAGGCACTGAGATCAGAGGTGTTTCACCATGCAAAGCCAGGGCTGCAGCAGTGTCCCATGAGTGTTGAGAAAGAGAAAAGAGAGAAAATGAGAGAGAGAGATAGAGAGGGAGATGAAATTAAAAGACAACAGGCGAGAGAGATGAGTGAAACACCAGAGAGATAAAATTGGTTATATTCTAGATGTATGCATATTTGAAGGAGGGAGAAAGAGAGAGAGGAAGAAAGAGAGAAAGAGGAAAAAATGGAGAGAAAGAGAGGGAAAAGAAAGAGAGAGACGAAGAGTGTAGAATAGCAGGTGCCCAGCAGGTGGGGAGGTTGGAGAGATGAGATGGAGATTTTGAAAGAGAGCTGAGACCACTGAGGAGTATGGAGCGCTGGGGGTTTGGGAGCATGTCTGATGAAAAGAACATGAGCTGTGTGTGTGTGTGTGTGTCAGAGGCCGGAGGGGATGACGTGGGACTTTTCTGGATGGGGCGGCCAGTTCTTCCGGTCGAGAAGACTTCCCAGCTAGCGCAGCGGCCGGCTGTCCAGTGTTCGTGTCTGGGCTTTTGTGTGGAGCTGCGTGCACCATGAGCCCCCCTGCTGATCGGACCTGGAGTGACCACGGCACATGACGTGAGCACCGCACAGACACACGGCTGCAGTGGACAAAAAGCAATGTGTGTTAGTGTGTGTGTGTGATAAAGGAGTTTTGTTTGTTTGAGAAAAAGACAGAGAATGTAGCTGTGTGTGAGAAGAATGTGTGTGTGTGTGTGGTGTGTGAGATATGCATATGCGTGTGTGTGTGACAGGGTGCCTATGGTAGTGGTGGTGGTGGTGTGTGTGTGTGTGTGTGTGTATGTTAGTGTCGTAGTGCTTGTCTGTGTGTGTGTGTGTGTGTGTGTGTGAGTGTGTTGTGTCTATGAGGGTGTGAGAGAGTACTAGAGAGAGAGAGAGCGTGTTTGTGTCTGTGTGTGTTATAAAGACTTTTGGTCTGTTTGCGTTTGCTTGTTTGTTTGTTTACTTGTTGAGGCCTCTAATGAGGAAGGTCACGATCTCTCTGTGTGAAGAGGACAGCAGGGCCCCTCAATGTCCAGTTCTCTCCTGTCTGATCCTCTCACACACACACACACACACACACACACTCACTCACTCTCTCTCTCCTGACACTTCATACTTGCATACACACACACACACACACACACACACACACACACACACACAGAGTAATTGATAGTTTAGATATGTCTGTTTCGGCTGTTTCCATAATTATTATGAAATTAGGAGTTTGTGTTAGTGGTGATGTCAATCAGAATGTTTGAATGAAAGTCAGATTCTGACTTTTACATTAAAGCGATGGTTAGGAGTAATTTCACCCTAGGGTCCTTTGCACCATGACCCCGAGCCAAACACCCTCCCAGAACCTGTTTTCCCTTGGTCGAACCCTGACTTTTACGGGCTTTTCCCAAATCACGGAAGTAACGTCAACGCAGCGGTATAGTAGCAGATAGTAGCATCCATAGTAGCATCCATCAGGCAAGTGTTATTTAAATAAACTCCTGGTGTACTTACAAACTTTTCAATGCCTCGTTTTATGAGTAAAGAACATACTGTAGAAGTTTCGTACCATTCAGGGCATTATTAGTGGGGTAATTTACGAGATAAAAAGTTGGTTCCATTACGCCTGCAGAGACTCATTAGTTTCTGACAGCGCTACTCGACCAGGGTTCGACCAAGGGAGAACAGGTTCTGGGAGGGTGTTTGGCTCGGGGTCATGGTGCAAAGGACCCTAGGGTGAAATTACTCCGAACCATTGCTTTAAGGGGACAATTATGGCTTTGGGTTGAGGTGTACAAGTAATCAAAAATGCCATGAATATCTTTGCTTCCAAACGGATGTAATGTTACTGAGCCAGACAAACAGCTTCTAAAACTTAAGTTTCCAGAGCTGAGGCAGGCCAAATGAGTTATTTCTGATGTTACAGCACACCCATGAGGTCAGATGGTATGAGATGAGGTCTGGGGTTACTGTAAGTGGAAAGAAACTGAATGATGCTGACAAAAATTGAGGAAATATTCAGAAAAAAAGAACAAAAAGGTTTCTCTTAAAGAATATTTGTTGTGTGATATTTCTACAATTGAGAACATTCCTGATGGATACAGGGAACCTTTTTATTCCAGCAATAACTGGGATAAACAAATAATTTGATTTAATTGTGTGCCATCCATTGTGCACTTAAAATAATTTTTCAGTAATTTAAAATTCGATTCAATTCAGTTCAACTTAATGTGTTTTATTGACATTACTGTACAATATTGCCAAATCATTCTTTAAGTATAAGTACTCTTTTGATCCCGTGAGGGAAATTTGGTCTCTGCATTTATCCCAATCCATGAATTAGTGAAACACACTCAGCACACAGTGAACACACAGTGAGGTGAAGCACACCGGTGCAGTGAGCTGCCTGCAACAGTGGCGCTCGGGGAGCAGTGAGGGGTTAGGTGCCTTGGGCTAGGCCACGGCTGCCCAAAAATAGGCATATAGTAACAAAGATAATAGTGTTAAATGTTATAATGATAATATTAAATGAAAAAGGAAAAATGAAATTGATAAAGAAAACACTTCACTTCCATTTGTTTAGCTCCATACCATAGCAGCAAGTTTGTCCACTGCCACCGATGGATGTAAGTGCTACATTATCATAAAGTCTGTGTACTAATGTAAATTATGCATTATCAGGCTCACCTGCACCTGTGTGTGAGAAGGTCTGTTGTTCAGCTCTGCATGTCGTACCTGCATGGTTCAGGTACTAAAACAGAGCTACTTGTGTTCAACTTGGGTTATACAGTTATATGTGCTTACAGTCTTACAACGTCAATACACAAAAGACATACAACAGCTAAGGGTTTACAAAGCGCACAGGAAAACGTGCATGACAGTTGCAGTAACAAAAACAAAGAAATCCACTGGTGAAATTGACACATTTGACCACATGAGGGCAGTAGATTAACTCAAGTGTTTCTTATTATCAGATAGCCTGTTGGCTGAGTGCTGACGGATCTACTTTTCAAAAAATGTACAATCTCATACAGCGAACCGATCCCGTGTGCCACCTGCAGGTGGTTTCAAATATTCCTCTGCTATCTGATTGCTTCGTTTCCCATTCAAGAACTTTATTAACTTCCCGAACTGAAAGTTTGTTTCCGCATATAATCCCTCGCCCCATCACCATCACCGTCGTCTTCATCTTAATCAGCATCATCATCTCTTTCCCCGCTTCTCTTCACCCTTCCACGATTAACCTAAGGTAAGGTTAAGCCTAGCAACACAACAGTAAATAGGTCTATATGCTACTTATTAGTGATAACATTAAAAAAAACGCACACACACAGAGTTCTAGGCTACTCGTGTTTGTTTGCTGTTGTGAAAAACAAAAGCTGCATGAAACCAATAACGGAATGGCTCCCACAGGTGGCTGCTCTGTTCAAATAACTCCAGCAGATGGCGTTGTTCTCGTGTGTTTAGCTGGACGTGCTCTCGATGTCCCCGTATCCAGGTCTGTGTCGTGCGGGAGAGGGGAGCCCTTTGGAACGGATCCAGCGCCAACTCGGATCTGGGTCGATGGGGAGGGGGCAGGAAGGGTGGGCATTTTGTTTAGACTCTCTGTGGTTTCCTGTTTAGTTGCCAGGGTCTCACAGGACATGAGCTCTCTCTCTCTCTCACTCACACACACACACACACACACACAGAGTGTGCATCATGAGATAACTAGATGCAGAGCAACGTCTCACAAAAGATGACTTCATAAATGTGTCTTTATTAAGTCAAAAGGCCGTGATTGTGGACTGAAAGGTATTTTGTGATCAAACGCGCAAATGTTGCCATTCGGGAAACCTTCTGCCAGAATCTTCAAACATGAACTCTACCTGCCCATCACATTCTTCCAGCTTGAACCGAATGATTCCAGACAGCGGTGGTTTGACCAGTTAGTTAATCTATTCATAATAAAAAGACAAGATTCTTATTTTTCTATTCTTGTCAACGGAGAGAACGAGTTGCATAGCCTAGATCCCCATAAAATGTCAAATAGACTGAAGAGAATATGCATTATCATAATCGAATCATTCCTGCATGGTTTGGGATCACTGTTTGACAGTCTTTAGCCAAGTGTGTTACATACACTTTCTGGCCAACTGTTTGTCAAAGGTAGACCTATTCCCTGCTCACCTGTAGAACACAAGGGGTTAATTCTGCTTGGCGTCAATTCCTCTTCTGTTCCACAATCACGTGAGCCTGTTATTGTGGCGCTCGAGCTCCGTGATGACCCGTCACCGGGAAGGGGGCAGGACCGCTCGTGCACTACCGACAGGGACCTGCGAGCGCGAGCGCTCTCTGAAACTCCAAGTCCGACCTACCGTGAAATGCGTCGCGAGCGGTGGACATTCAGAACGCGGTTTCCACACACACCGAAAAGCAACATTCTGGCTTTTCCTGCAGTGAACATTTTAGCAGCCTTAATAATTTAGAAATAGCGCTATCTGGGATTTTATAGACAACTTGCCACAGAAACCAACCGGCAGGTGAAGTTGACTGTTCCCCACTTCATCGCAACCAATTTCGTGTTGATGGTCGGAGGTGAGTAGCCGCTTGACTCGTATTTAGTCTACTGCCAAAAGCTGCTATCAGCACCATATGAGCAGGCTACAGACTCTGTGGTGGCTGAGCGAAAGTAGCCTCCGTTTCAGAGAAATATAGCTTGGTTTCAACTCAAGCTCAAGCTTGGTTTCAACAGTTCTATGGTTAGACATGCAGTCTGTTAGTAGGCTATTCTGTGATGCTGAGAGACCGCAACGTGACATTCCTTATAGAATTGGGGAAGTGAGAGTTTGGACGTGACTGACTTACCGTATTCTCCAATTTTATAATAAAAAAGGCGATGTTTAACAATAGCATATCTCTCTCTCTAGCATTTCTTTATGTGGGAACCAGCAGTGAATGCAGCATAACATGACTTTTCCACATACTCGTTCTGATAAGTCTGACAGACTGCGAGAATTACTGGTTAACTGGAAAACTGGTTTGAAAACACTGACTGAGAGACATGGCTCATATCCAGGTCCAGTCAGCCTACCCCAAAAGTCCCCCCCCACTGTCTCTCTGATGATGACATAACATTCCCACCTTGCCTGGGCCGTGTGGCATCTGGGCTGTGTTCTAATTGTACTGCCAGTGTGGATCACATCAGGGGCCGAGGTGCTACGGTGTGAGTGCCACGGCGTCCCTTTGATAGTGCCCGTATAAGCGGATTAGACCGTAGCTCTCCGTGGCTCTCAGCACTGCCCTCGCCCAGCCTGCCCTTTGATGTGGGAGAGGTGAGACCATGAGATTAATGACCACCACCAGCACAGCAGCACCGCTGCATCAGCTGGGACACAGGGGGCTGCACAGACCTGAACCGGGTCAGGGCCAGAAGTGAGCCGGGGCTGGGCTAGGGGTGAGCCAGGACTGTCCTCACCACACAGGCTGCCGATGAGGCCGTGGCTGCGATTAACGTGGTCTACTTATCCTTCCTGGTGTGTGTTACACGTTGCGCCACCAGCAAGCTACGGATGTGATAGTGCAAACATGTGGCAGAAGTGCGGAGCAGATATGGTAGGAGCAGGTGCCGAGCCATATAGGAGAGCTCACATGGTGTTCTTGTTCAGGGGGATTTGCTCTCTCTCTCTCCCCTTTCCCTCCCTACTCCCTCTCTAGATAGGGGCTGTTTTATATGCTGCTGACTTTGGACAGGATTGTCAGGAGGAGGAGGCTCAGATCCACTCCAGAGTGAGTCAGCTGTTCTTTGGATCGACTGTGAGGTGGTGCAGATGAACACAGGGCCTTTCTTAGGGGAGCATGAGCCCCCTTGGAAAGGAAACACTAAATGCCGCACTGGCCTACGTCGAATGGAACTGGTCTACCAGAGGTCTCTGTGGTTCAGTGAACACAGAGCTGGACAGTTAATGATTATCATCGGGGTGTCAATGAGTAATCAGTCATCTGCTTATTAGCTGGGGGCTGAGAGGGGACGTAGGGGGCATTCTCCCAGACCCACAGGACTCTGCGGCCCCTTAGTCATGCATGGTCACCAAGGTCAGAACCAAAGATTCTAGAACAGAGCTCTGAGGAGGTCAGAACTTCACTTCCAAGACATTAGGATTCCACTTGCCGATTAACCGGTGTCCAGTGAGTGAAACCCAACCACCTACAGGAGAGTGTTGCTAGAGACGGTTATTCTACTGCACTGATGAATTATCACACATGTTTGGTAGGACATAGTGGTTGTAGTTTGTTTTAAACAATGTTCTCAGCCTCGTTCTCACTGTAAGTGTGTAGTTGTGCACAGCACTGAGTGTGTTTAGGGCTCTGTAAAGTGGAGTGGCGGTTGGGCTGAGTGGTAGCCTAATGTCCAGGTGTGCAAGTGCGTGTGTGTGTGTGTGTGTGTGTGTGTGTGTGTGTCAGTGTCAGTGTCAGGAGGGAGGGGGGGGGGGGGGTGCGTGTTTAGCAGGAAAGGCAGACTTAGCCACTCTCTTTTTATTACAAGGCCCAGTCGGAGTCGCAAGTGACTCGTTGGGCAGCTCAGTGAGGGTGTGTGTGCGCGTGTGTGTGTGTTTGTGTGCGTGCAGGGTGGAGTGATGGGGGGAGCTGCTGTAGGAGGAAGAGGAAGAGGATTATTGAGGATGGCTGGGTGATTGTTTTAGGGCACGGCTGAGAAAACAGTGGCGATGCATTGTGCTTGCTGTTTCTGCACAAAGATGTCCCCAACTAGCCTCACACGGCCTGGCTGCTCAGGCTCAGTTGGACTGGGCCAGCAAGCACCACAGAACGGCTCTGACTGCTTGTTATCACATAGAGTAGGTCTGTTGTCCAGGTCTGCACGTCCAAAAGGCCTCAGGTACCAAAAAACAGTGTGTGTGTCAAAGTTTACAAGAATGAGTTGTCCAGATTGTTGACACAATGATATTAATGCTTCTAGTTAAAGTGCTTTTAATTTCGGAACATTTCGACCCCATCTGTCTGTCTAAATGTAGACAGTGTCCAGACCAGAGAGAGGGCTAATGACCGCGTGTCCGTCATCACCGCCCAATCCCTTTGTCCTCTCTCAGTCTAAACAGTGAAGGAGGCTGCTTCCGCTCCATCCCAGCCTGGGACTGATCTTCACTCGTCCTTATGAATGAGAACTGTGGCACATGATGTTAGCAAAGAGGAAAGAGCAGCTGGTGTGTGTGTGTGTGTGTGTGTGTATGTGTGTGTGTGAGAGAGAGAGAGTTAGATTTTTGCATTCTTACATTCTTGTCATTCCAGATCACTATAAATCAAGAGTTAAAGGTGAGTGGAGGCTGATCACCTGTTCCTATCAGGGTTTCAACCCTGGGGCAATGGTGTGTGTGGAGGTGTAACGTCTTTCCAGAGGACGAGGCGTGAGTCCAGGGTCGGCCCCAGCAGGCACATGCAAATCATTATAGAGCTATTTCTGTGGAAGAGTCAGACTTTCTTTCTCTCTCTCTGTGTATGTGTGTGTGTGTGTGTGTGTGTGCATGGATAGAAGTGTAGCAGGGTTCTCTTGGCAAGCATGGTGCATTGTATTAATACCGGAGCCCATTATACAATACTGCTTTAGACCCATTCTGTCACAAACAATCACATACTCACACATGAATACACACACATGAACATCCTGGTGTTAACAGGCGCACACACACACACACACACACACACAAAGACAGAAGGAAATTTGAATGCTCACACAGGTGTCCTTGAGAATAAAACACTCACACACCACACCCAGGAAACGCCTTAAATGCGCAGAGAGGGTGTGTATAAGACTACATCTGTGAGAAAATGATCAGTGTATAAATATTTGATGTGTGTCTCTGAGAGTTTATTATGGGTGTGTAATTGAGAATATGATTTCTCTGTGTTAAAAGTGTTTTTATGTGCGTCAGTGCAAAAACAAATGACACGGTGAGTTACCATGCATTGTGTACTGCACGCCTTACACAAATTGTATACCTTGCATGACAAATATAGGAACAAAAAGATATACGTACGTAGTCCCTTAGCTAGTGCGTAGTCATTATTCAGTATTACTCCTGAGGAACGTCTTCCCAGAGGACGAGGCGTGAGTCCAGGGTCGGCCCCAGCGGGCACATGCAAATCATTATAGAGCTATTTCTGTGGAAGAGTCAGGCTGTTTCTCTCTCTCTCTCTCTCTCTCTCTCTCTTTCTCTCTCTTTCTGTGTGTGTGTGTGTATAACCTCTCGGCGTGGAGCCCATGTGTGTTTTAATAGCAGGTGGCAGAGTGTCTGGCCAAGGGGAGCTCAGTTTCTGATGCCGTCGTGGGTTATTCACACCAACTTTCTCTTTCTCTCTCTCTCTTATCATCTCTCTCTCTCTTATCATGTCTCTCTCTCTCTTTTATCATCTCTCTAACTATCTCTCTCTCTCTCTTATCATCTCTCTATCTCTCTCTCTCTCTCTCTTATCATCTCTCTCTCTCTCTCTCTATCTCGGCTCATCTATTACTATCTCTATCTCTCTCTCTCTGCCCCTCCCATGGGTGTAATTGTATGTAGTTGGAGCATTGACAGGCCTAGAAACCTTTTGAGGTGTTCTTGATGCATATAGTGTTTTAAACATCTCTCCCTATCCCCCTCTCCTCGTCTCTCTTTCTCTCTCTCTCCCTCCCCCCATCCCTTTCTCACAGTGTCGCTCCTTTCTTCTTTAAGCAGTGATATCATGAAGGACAGTGTCATTTGAACAGTGAAAAAGAATGATTTGAACAGTGTTGTAGTGCAAAAAAAAAAGATTTGAGCAGTGTTTTAGAGAAGGACAGAATCATGTCTTGACGTGTTACCTGTGTGAAAGGGGTTTGTTTACAGAAACTCACCTCCTTTATCTGTAATGAAAGGAAACAAAACATAATGACAAGAAAGAGAGAAGATTCTAAATGATGACATTCTAAGAGCAGCTAGTGTTGTAGCGCACACAACACATGGACTGCAATGTTCTGGTGTCAGGTCCTTCCTCATCTCTGATTGGTCCCCTAGTGTCTGTGCAGGGTGAGAGAATCAAGCCTGTTTTGTCTTAAAGAAATGATCAATGAAACATGTTCTTCTCCCTGGTCTTTGGATGGGAGGCTTTGAGTGGGGTTTGTGTCAAACCTGTGAAAGAGGCCGTTCCCACGGTGAGATAGGCTTGTTTGGTTTATCGCCGTAAGAACGGTTTGGTGGAACACGCCCTTTGTTGGCTGGCCATAGGGTCGTCACCGTGGAGATAAAGCCGGGTGTTTGTTTGCTTTCTGAACGGCAAGGTGCACTCTGTTGTGGTTCTTATCAGGCTGGTACTGTACATCCCTGTCCAAACCCTGGTCAAGTTATGAATCACTGGGCCCATCTGCAGCTGACGGACGGCGCATCAGACTTTAGCCCTGGCGCTTCAGACCTCATAACCAGGGGATGCTGGGAATGAGCCTTCCGGCTGGTCAGCCTGAGGAATTCATCCATCCTGGAATGAGAGAACTGACCCCACCTCTCTCTCTCTCTCTCTCTCGCACACACATGCACACACACAACTCTCTCACCCACCCCACTTACATACCTTTGGATTGGGTCCATTTGTCTAGAGAAATTTTACCTCCCGGACACATGTGCTTTTATTTTCTTATTATTTTTTGACTGCTGATGAGGTTCTGGTGCATAGCTTCTTTATAGGCATACTAAGTCATAGCTATCTGATGAGTTTAAAGGCTTTATGAAGGCACCAAAAAACACAAAGGTCTTTGTAGGAGGGTCAACTTGGAGCACACATGCCTAGCGGCTAGCAGCGAGCGACTAACAGGAGTGGACTCAGTGTCGATCTGATGAGTGATTAGCCCTGCATAGCTTCACTTCCTCGCCAAGGTCATGAGGTTGTGACCGAAGCAGGCATCTCAGAGTTGGAATCAGATAAATTTGTCTGCTAAAGGCAGTCGCGTAAACTTAAAACTAACACTGTACTCTGATATCTTGGTGCTTCTTGGAAACTGATTTGCGTGTTTCTGTGAAACCTGGTTGGGGGGGAGATGGGAGAGAATGGCGACTGCCTGTGAGTGTTATTGGGTGCTTGCAGGTCAGTGAGTATGAATATTTGTCCGTGTTTAAATGCATGGCTAAACATGTGTTCTGTGTGTGTGTCAATGTATGTCTGTGTGTTAGTACACGTGTGTGTGTGTGTGTGTGTGTGTGTGTGTGTGTGTTGTTGCCTGGCACCCCCTCCTCTTTGTCACACCATGCAGTATTCATAGGCGTGAGCTGAGCACCAAAGTATCAGGTGTGTGTTATGTGTGTGTGTGTGTATAAGTGTGTGTTGTGTATGTGTGTTCCCGCGTCTGGAGTTACCGGGTGAGGCCTACTGTGGCGTCATCAGGCACACACAAGGGCACAATGTTGTGTTATGCATCTCGTGCAATGACCATAACAGCCCCCTGGGAAACACGTCAGAGCTCACTTCTGTTCCATGTGCCTCGCCCATTAGTAAGGCTAAATTACTTTGCCAGACTTCAAATTCTCTCTCTCTCGCTTGATGCCTTTGTTCCAACTTCACTGCTGTCCCACTGGCCTTTTGTCCCGTGGAATAGAGATTATTATAGGCTGAATATGTAGGTGGACAAAGAGGAGGATTATTGTATTCTTCCACCGTTTTTTCTCTGGGTTTCCTGGCACATCCTCTAGTTGAGTTCCCCAGCATTCGCAAGGGTTGGGGCTGGCACAAGAGCTGAAGAGTTGTCTTGTGTTTGGAGCCATGGGGACGAGTGTGGGCTATTACTGGGTTAGTACATGGAGGAGATACTGGCACACTCCTGCAGCTAGCCTGCAGACGCTTGCGTTTCTCTAAGTCATTGGGTGTGAAAGTGAACAGTGAACTCGCTTGCGTTCTACTCGCATGTTCTACCATAGTTCTCTTCACTTCTCTGCCTCAATCTCTCTCTCTCTCTCTCTCTCTCTCTCTCTCTCTCTCGCTCTTTCTCTCTCTCTCTCTCACCCTGTCCCTCTCTCACCCCCCAAACCTCATGGTCTTTCACTGCTGCCCTTTCCCGACCTGTTCCAAGCTGAATGTCATGTTTTGTTTTTGGTGAATAGTGATTTGTGCAGGACTCACACAAAGTGCCTTTTAAACCATGTCTGCCTGCTTGTGTAAAATTCTATTACTGGTTCTTATGTGTGTGTGTGTGTGTGTGGGGGGGGGGGTTGTGAGTGAGTGGATGTTTGTGTTTGTGAATTGCCGTGTTTTTACACCATGTGTTGAGTTAAACAAAGCCTGTTCTTAGGTGTGTGTGTGTGTGTTATTTCTTGTGTTCCCTCCATTGTAGACCTTTAACATGTCAGTCTGTTCTGTCTGTGTGCCTATAGATGCTGTCAGGATGGAGCTAAGCAGAAAGGAAGTGCCTCTCTATGTAAGTCACATATATAACTACACACAGATAACTCTATATTACTCCTCTCTCTCTATGTAAGTCACATATATAACTACACACAGATAACTCTATATTACTCCTCTCTCTCTATGTAAGTCACATATATAACTACACACAGATAACTCTATATTACTCCTCTCTCTCTATGTAAGTCACATATATAACTACACACAGATAACTCTATATTACTCCTCTCTCTCTATGTAAGTCACATACATACTAAATTACTTATTCTCACATATCCACCAAGTCCACCAAGTCCACCAAATCATCCCCCTCTCCACAAAACTCCACCAAATTCTACCACTCTCCATCAGACTATTATCTCTCTCTCTCTCTCTCTCTGTCTCTCTCTGTCTCTCTGTCTCTCTCTCTCTCTCTCTCTCTCTCTCTCTCTCTCTCTCTATATATATATCAGTTGCGGACCGTGCGTTCAGTAGTTAGGCCTTCATTGATGACTATTTTTTGACAAAAAATAATAATAGGGGGGCGTTCCGGGGGGGATACTCCCTGAAGATTTATTTTGCATTTCAGTGTTAAAATGTGTAATTTCCCAGCATTTCACGGTGGGGGGAAAAGTTTTCTCTTTCTCACTCAAATCTGTGTAGGCCTACCACTCTAGAATCTTCGTTAGACAAACAAGTAATGTTCCGAGCTGAATTCCGCATTGCTTAGATCTTTATTAGCTGAATTCCGCATTGCTTAGATCTTTATTAGGCGAATAGCACCCGACCATCATCCTTATCAGCAGCAAAGTGAATAGGCTGCAAGGCTAGGCTACTTATTTATCACCCATATATATTCATTAATCTGCTGCCTGCTACTGTCTGGTGAAGACGTGCAATTTAGTCCATGTCATATTGAAAGTGAACACCAAGTGCACTCAAGTATGGGTTTGTGCAGACTATTTTGAAATATTTAGGCTATCGGTTGCCTAACTTATGTTCATGACTTGCACGCACATATGGCACTGCCACAGGTCTACAATGATGTGTTCATTTAATAGTTTAATCTGACATCAGCAAACTTGCTTCAGACTGTTTGTAGGGCTCTCCTACTTAGCTGTAGCTTTAACGTTAACGTTACAGTGCAACTGTTTTAGGTTGTGCTGCTGCTCTGATTACTCAAAAGCTAATGTGGAACTACAGTAGGCTATCCTATAGTGTTTGCCAAACGTATTTATGAGAAAGTGTCTCAACAGAAAATGCTAAGAAAATTTCTCAGCACACCACCATGATATTAAACATAAAAGTCAGAAAATGTATTGCCCTATGCTACTACTACTGCTTGTTGCCTATTTCATAATGTCTGATGGCCACGCCATTGATTTCACCAATAATGTCCACAAAACACAGATACTGTATATAAATAGTCAGACTATAACAGGGCAGGAAACCAAGGCAAATGACAATTTTCACATAGATGCCGATCCAGACAGCTTCACCAAAGCCACATCAACTCACACAACTTCAAGCTAGCATACAATCTAGTATAGTAACCAAGCACTGCGGTTTGCAAGCAGCACAAAAACACTTTTTATAAAGAAAAGGGCCAGATTACAAGCATGTACTGTATTACAAGTCTATGTTATCAAATAAACATGAAACAAAACTTACCAATTCCTGCATAGTCTACTGACCAGCTACGTGCAGAGCTAGCTGACATTATGTGCATCTTGCTAACATGTAGTCCAGTTGACACTGTAACTTTACATGATATAATTTTGCTTAATGAAGGCTTATCAATATATATATTTTAAACAAAAACGGTCAATATACTGTCCATAGCTATAACCAAAGCCATGCCAGTGTGACATGTACTTTTCCAGTGAATGTCAGTCTGACTGACAGAAGATGCTCACGAAGTTCCTCAAGTCAAATAGATAGCGTCAAAATTCGTGATGAGCGGTTCCGGGTATTCTTTTAGAACATTGCAGGCCCAGCTGCGGTCAGACCTGCATTCCTCGCCATAATAGGTCGATTTGATTGGCTAATCAGTCAGATGTAGCCATCAATCAACCCGAATCCAAACATATGATTTCTAATGGTTGCTTAGGTACCGAAAACGCAGTAATTCCTTGTGAAGGCCTGATGCGGGCCTTAACAAGGGAAGACACGCGATTGGATAAAAACACGCCCTCACTATTTGTTCACACAATCTGTCAATCAAATATAGCCTAGTCAAGAACGATCGAGAAGGAGAAGAAGTGAATAATAAATGGTAAAGTAAAATGTTATTAAAGACACTATTATTTTTCATTCGTTTGAAAATAGTTAGGCCTTCAGAGAAGGCCTTGAAGGCCCTGACGGTCCGCCACTGATATATATAATATACCGGTCTCTAGCAAACTCTACACCTACATATTACCGGTAGTTCTGTCCTTTCTACCTGTTCTCTAAGCTCTTTAATTTGAGTGGGTGTGCACCCGCTGTCTCCACCACCCCTCTCCCATTCCCTCTCTCTCCCTCCTCTCTCTCTCTCTCTCTCTCTCTCTCTCTCTCTCTCTCTCTCTCTCTCTCTCTCTCTCTCTGAGGTGAAACTCTTAACTGTCGTTCTTTTATTTCCGCCTGTGGGGACATGTCCTTTTCGCCTGGCCTGCCCTTCAGATGACACATTTCATTTAATTTAAGGCCTGTGTCTGTGTGTCTGTGTCTGTCTGTCTCTGTGTGTGTGTGTGTGTGTGTGTGTGTGTGTGTGTGTGTGTGTGTGTGTGTGTGTGTCCAGGTATGTGTGCAGGTGTGTATATCTAGATGTGTGTGTGTGTGTGTTTGTGTGTGCTGAGAGTGTTTCCCTCATTATTCATCTGATGAAGAGGTTTGTTATGATTGCGCGCGCACACACACACACACACACACACACACACACACACACACACACACACACACACACACACACACACACACACACACACACTCAAATGTGGGTGGTCTCGTCACAGAACGTCTCTTTTGCCATTACACCTGTTGTTTTCACTGTATTTACCTAAAAGCCTAACCACAGCCTGTTTTGCTGTGTGTGTGCGTGTGTGTGTGTGTTGGTAGTTACAGATTTATATAATAGTTTCACTTGTAGGTGTTTTCACTGAAAAATAATTGTTATGATTTCAACATATTGAGACTCACCAAGCCGTTACTTTTTTTCACATGTTAGCCTCCTGCCATCAGCCATGTGGAGGAACACTGTGTAGTTATATCTAACTTGTGTGTGTGTGTTAGTGTGTCTATGAGTGTGCGTGTGTGTGTGTGTGTGTGTGTGTGTGTGCGTGCGTGCGTGTGTGCGTGCGTGTATGTCCGCTAGGGCCTTTGCTTTGGCTGAACTTTTGCTTAGCTTGAACTTATAGTTTAGTTTCCCGTCATGCCCAGCCCTGCCCTGTGGCCTTCATTTCTCTGTGTAGGTGCTTTGTGTGTGTGTGTGTGTGTGTGTGTGTGTGTGTGTGTGTGTGAGAGAAAGAGCGGTATTGTAACTGGATATGTGTAAGGTTTATGGCAGACCCCACTAACGTAAACATGCCAGGGCTCACACTGGAAAATATAGTACAATGGACAAAACAGCTCATTGAATGAAGGCCAACAGGCCTTATTTGTGAAGGCTGTGTGTGTGTGTGTGTGTGTGTGTGTGTGTCTGTGTGTGTGTCTGTGTGCATGTAGGATATGGGTGAGTGCTTTGTATGTGTTAATGTGTGTGTATGACAGAATATTGAAATGTGTGTGTATGTGTTTGTGTTTGATGTCTGTGTGAAGGACATGCACACATTGTAGGCTGGCTAGCTGCTCATAGGACTGGACTACATTAGTATTGGGACCCTCCTACTTGTGTGTGCGTGTGTGCGCATGCGTATGTGTTAATGTGTGTGGGTGCGTGTGGGTGGGTGGATGTGTGTGTTTGTGTGTGTTGGTGGGGAGGGGGTGGGGGGTGGTGCTATGTGGGTATCTTTTTGTATATGTTTTTGTGAGTATTCATGTGTGTGTAATTTGTGTGTAGTGTAGGGGTGTAACGGTTCATGTATTCGTATTAAACCGAAACGGTACGGGCGTCACGGTTCGGTGCATGAATTTACACTGAGAATACGTGGTATAAAAATACATAAAACTCATGTGCGGATTAATTAATGTCATGCTCAATTACTGTTAAGTAGGGAGAGTTACGGGAGTTCTTTAGCGCTAATCTGTAGCCTCGCCTTAGCTCTGATTGGTGCCTATGTTTTTTTTTTTTGTCAGGTCGTCGGTCGAGTCAGTCAGTCAGAGATAGCACCACTAAGGTGGCAACCCACAAGAGTTAGAGGATACGCTGGTCTCTTTAAGATCGCAAGTTTGAGATCTTCAGTTACAGTAGTACAGGCGAGAGAGTGGTGGATAAGATGAAACTGTGTGTCGGCGTTGTTCAGCAGTTGTTGGGTATGTGAGTGGAAATATATGCTACACATATTCGAAGCCATCACCGAGATGATGTAGGATACCAATCACTGAAACGAGAGAAGAAAAAAAAACTTCCCCTGCGCTTCACCAGCTTTTGAATACACATACAAATAGGGCCAAAACCTATGGCTTAAATTAAATGATTTCGTAACAGAAAGCTATGTAAATCGCGTGGTAATTACCTTTATGTTGGGGTAACTTGTAACTTCTCACATGAGGAGCTGGTAGTGTTAAGTGCATAGACAGTAAAAGAAAGCGTCAACGCTAACCAGGCTAATAAACAAACCATGCTACGGTGAGTCAACGTGCAAAGTCACGTGACTTCTAGTTGTAGTCTGTTTATGAAATGAAAGGAGCAATTTCGTTTTTTAAAAGAATGCAAAATAGTGTGATATTTTCACAGTTAGTAGGCTAGATTATTACTGTACACACACTGAAAAATATTGAGGCAAATTGTAGACCCTTCCATATACAACTAAACACAGATGTTGAAGGTCTTGCTTAAGTGGATTTTTAAAAATCATTATTCTATGTCATTTGCACTTTCAGAAATAAGAGATGCTGTAGGCCTATTTTCAGTTTTATAGCTGATTGTCTTATTTTGTTTACAAGTTACAGATGGAGTCTGGGTACTTATTGTACTGTTTAGCCTACATCTTACACACTTCAGGCTGTTGCAGTTAGCTCAGGGAAGAGACTCTATGACACTAGGTGGTACAGCCTGAGACATGCACAATAAAAAAATTGCTTTCAGCATTTTTGTTTTGCTTTTCCCTCCATTGTACCGAACTCGTACCGAACCGTGATATCCGAACCGAGGTATAAACCGAACCGTGACTTCTGTGTACCGTTACACCCCTAGTGTAGTGTGTTTAACACTAGTACGTTTCTCATGCTACTTCTTAAAAATGGAAGGATACCCTTATGTGAAATAGAGAGGAGAGACAGAGGGAGAGAGAGAGACACAGATACACTTTAAAAAGCATTATATGGATGAAAAACAGAAAGAGAGGGAGAGAGAGAGAGAGAGAGCATGTATCCTTGTTGTGAAGACCGGTCCTTTGGTGTGTGTGTGTGTCTTCAGGAGAAATATCTTTGTAATGCGTTATCGTTGGCCCACTCCGAAACATCACCTGGTATGGATCAGTATGCCAGCTCTTTGGATAAAACAAAGCATGCATACCTGTGTGTGTGTGTGTGTGTGTGTGTGTGTGTGTGTGTGTGTGTGTATGTAGCTGAAACTTTGAGCCCAGCTCACTCCAACCATGTGTCAGACGGTCCTGGCGGCTTAGCTGAGTCTCTCTGAAACGGAACTGGAATGCAGACGGAACCCTTACTCTGTTTGCCGTCAAGTTATGAGCCCAACCAAACGGAGGTGGGGGTGGTGGTGGTAATGGTGGTGGTGGTGGTGGTAATGGTGGTGGTGGTGGTGGTGGTGTTTTTTTCTCTGCTCTCTTGCTCTGCTGTCCTCAGAGGGAAAGATGAGGGATGGTATCAGAAGGAGTCATGGGGGGGGGTGGTCATCAGTGGTCCTCTTGCTTACCTCAGGTTCCGCAGGCCGACACATGTTCGTCAGGTTCCACAGGGACATACCCCTCAGCCACATCCTCACACAAGCATCCCGTTGGTTCCTCAACTCGTGGGTTCTAGTCCATACACCACATTCTCCTGGAACTGCAGACTAAAGAAGTTCCCCAGCACTTGCAGTTCCTGACTCTTAAATAGTTCTGCGTCTAATCTTGAGCCAGTTAGACTGGTTCTGCAGCCAGCAGCTGTCGGGGGTCCATCTGGAGTGAAGGCTGGAAGAACTTTCTGGTGCATGTACAAAATGTTGCTTGTATTGTAGTTTCATGGCTTTTAGAAATCAAGAACCAAACGGATTCCCTTTTAAACCCAGATAGCAAAGTAAGATTGGCAGATAGCGGACCGCAGGTGGTATGCGGCCTGGTGGCGTGCCACTCGTGGTCCGCCGTTGGACCACCATCTCTTTAAATTTAACTTGTCATTAGACCAATAGTGGCAAAATATTGGGCAATTTGTCTGCAACCCGCCAGCGGACCGCCAGAGAACCCATGAGCAAAATGCCAGTGGACCGCCAGCTATGCCCCCAATGGACCGACAGTGGTCCGCCAGCCTCTAGCTATCTGGGAAGTCACGTTTTTTTTTTATTATTTGATTTCGCAGAGCCACTGGTTAATGGTTACCCACACTTAGTTCTAATGCAAAACACCTCACAGATATGAAGCCTTTGTCTGATAGTGTGTGTTGACCCAGAGCGGAGCCACAGACGCAATCACACTGTGTGGCGCCGGTAATGGGGAAGTGATAAAGAGATCTCAGTGACAGACAGACCCTGTGCAAAAACAAATACCATTAGGGAAATGGTTACAGGCCTGTCAATCATGCTGTTGCCCAGCAACGTCAGGCAGAGTGGGCGACTCACTGTCACTGGGGTGTTTGGTTGGAGCAGAAATGCTGAGGGGGCTGTTTATATGTTTGTGTTAAAAGCAACAGACTCAGGGGGGCAGAGTCACTGGTCACCTTTGTGAGTGTCAATTTCAGCTTTAGTATGAGTTCAGGAACTGTCTTACACACAGTTATAATATTAGTTCAGGAACTCTACGCACATACTGTTATTGTCTGTACCTGACAAGAGTCTGTGGTATTGGCCTTTGGACAGTGTATTTATTGATCGTGTGTCTATCAGTGTCTATCATGTTTTTACTGATTTGCATTGACGTCCTTTGAACACTGAGGAAATGTAACAGGTACCTGGAGGCTGACTCACTTTAGCCTTAAAGATCACATCCATACAAGAGCTAGCTGCTAGCCTACATGATCACATCCACACCAGAGTTACCTGCTAATGGGTTAGCCTCCAAGTAGGGTGGCCATCCGTCCAGATTTCGTCTGGACAGTCCGGTTTTTGAGCTCTCTGTCCGGACAGAGAGAGCGTGTCCTCCTTTTTGGACATTTGTCCGGATTTTTGTCATGAGTAGCCATCTGTCCGCATTTCATGAGCACATAGGCTACGCCTCATTTCAAGGCCTCTGTAAGCTATTCATCTCTGTTACCTGTCATAATTTCTGACCCTCCGCCACCACCGTAGCACGGGACATCACAAAACTCCACCAATTTTTGCTTCCTTTTCGCGAAGCAGTCAACGCGACAACTCCCCTCGTGATTGAATGAATGAACACCGTTGCTGAGCCTTAAGTTGCATGTGGCGAAACGAAAAACGTTTTTCAACTCTGCGTGGGATTCTGAACACCACTTTGCTACCAAAAGCAAGACAGATGCATACCATGCGTTTTGTAAACTGTGAAACAGATTTTGATGTCAGCTCCAGGGGTAAGAGTGCCATAGAGGACAAAGAGAAAGCCAGATCTGCTGGGAAATCCTCTGTGGCATCGTTTTTGCTCCAGCAACAACCACAGCTGCAGAGCTCACTAAGTTATTAAGTGACTAAAAAGTTATTGGGTTAAAAAGGTGGGTTTGTTGACTAATGTGGGGAAAAAACACAAACACACACACACACACACAAAACTAATGTTATGTTATTATAATGGGAATGTTGGAAATGGCTGACTAATGTGGAAAAAAAAACAACAACAAATGTTAATACATTATGTTATAATAAATAGGTGCCTTCTATAGAAATTGTTTATTAATGTTATTCCCCATATGTTACTCTGATTCCGTATGTGTCCTCACTTTTGGACCTTTGTCCTAACTTATGGGCACAAGTGTCCTCATTTTCAGTGTCATGGCGGTGGTCACCCTACCTCCAAGATCACATCCATACAAGAGTTAGCTGCTAAGCAACCAGTTAACATATAGCTCTTGTGTGGATGTGATTCTGTAGGCTAAGGCAGTGGATCCACGCCTGATCCACTATATAGGTAGTGCAGTCACCCCTGACACCATCCAGGAAGATTCCTTCTCAGGGTCACAGTTGTAGAGTATTTGAAGTATGTGTACAATGTTGTATGAGCTCAGCGCTAAAAGCTGTAGAGTGCCCTAACAGTTTCATGGACAGGACAGAGTTCCTTCTTGACATTTTAAGTGATATATTATCCACGTTACAGTTGTTTTGAGCAAAGGTATGAGATATGGCATGACTAACAAATGTGCCACTAACACACGCACGCACGTACACACACACACACACACACACACACACACACACACACACACACACACACACACACACACACACACACACACACACACACACACAGAGCGAGAGAGAGAGGGAGAGTTACCCTGGAGAGATTTTTATGATGACTTTCCGGGTTTAGAACATTTTGTCTCTATTGTTTTTGGGCTTCTTGGATTTTCCAGAATGTCATATGACTCACCCTCGGCCTGATTTATTTAAACAGTCATGTATATCAGAGTGGCAATGCACTCGTGTGGGCCTGTGTGAGAAAGTGTAGTAGTTTTACTCAGATAGCCTATTTCAGATACTGTACAAATGGTTTGTCTTTGGAGATAACCATTGCTAACACATGAATACACATGAGTCACACATTTCTTCCCCTCCTTATATACAGTAACAGTCAGTTTGTTCTTATAATTCACAATGATAGTGTTTCATTTGACCTGTATTTGTTCACACTTTCCCCTGTGCTGATGATATGACTATACTGAAGTGATGCTAGCTCAGCATTTGTCTTAGTGCCAAAATACAGTGAACCTTTTGTGCTAATGAAACTCTTTGCAATGAGCCACTGGCAATATGCATCTGATCACCCTGCACAAAACATTTGGCCATGACTGTATAGTATGTTAAACACTGTCAACAGACAGTCTGTGTACTTAAAGGTGCTGTCAGCGATCATGTGCGATTTCAAGCCCATAACATTTTTTTGTCACATTCAGCAATCATCTCCTCATGATCCGCTAGCTGTCCATCCCATGAATACACTGTTAAAGGCACACTATACAAGATTTTCACCTTTATGAAGCCAACTATGGTAAACGAACTTGTAATAAGCAAGTCGTTCACCTAGCATAGCTAGATAGATAGATACTTTATTGATCCCCAGGGGAAATTCAAGTCATTGAATTCAAGAAATTCAAGCTATACAGCATAGACGTAGCGAGTCCCTACCGAGAAAACCAGCCATGCAACTTCCAAGAGTGGCGCCCTGCCAAAACTCACGAGAATCTAAAACATTACCTTGTCAATAGATATAGCTCTTTGGAGATAGTTTTTGCCTGTTGTTAATCCTTCACCTCCACAACAAAAGCATTTGCATTGTGTACACGGGGGATAAACCGCGAGAAGTTTGCTATTTACAATAGCAGAGTAACATATAAATACATCGCGACTCTAGAGGGAGCTCTAAACTCGCCAAAAATACCTAAACCTGCATAGTATACCTTTAAAATCCCTGCTCTCTGCAGGCAGCCCAGGCTCCGAAAACCGAAAACAAACAAAGAGGAGACAGCCTATCCCCCAAACAAAACCAAAACTTTGTGTGGAGTTTCTCTGGGAATACTGATCCCTTTGGTGTGTTTTGTTTGGTCCTTGGTTAAAATATAAGGTTACACTTTACTTGATAGTGTCATGTCACTCTTATGTCGACACTGTCATG